>NW_015505484.1:183264-320751 GCF_001515645.1 Sinocyclocheilus grahami | reverse complement strand
TTTCATTTATACTTCTGCGTCGTTGTCCGCGTCAACGTGCAGTACACATGCAAACCACTAGTCTGTAGTGTCCACGGGCATGTTGCTGATGTATCCCGCAGTACCACGGCAAAAGCCGAAGAAGAAGCGGCTCGTCGGAGAAGCATTATAGCCGTGACTGCTGCAAATAAATATCAAATCATAAAATTATTTAAAACAACAACGGAACAGGAGAAGATGGCATACTTTCAATCTGCACAAGGACTTGTACCACGGCAGATCAACATTGTTTGTTGTGGACAACTACTGATGTATAATGCTATGTAGTATAATAAATAAGACACTTGTTCTTTGCTTTGTTTTATTTTATATAAGAAGGTGTAACATTAAAATATATTAAAGTGCACATAAACACACACAAAACTCAAGTACATATGGAGGGAGGGGTTCTTGCAGACCAATCACAGCGCTTGCGGACTGCGTAGAACTGACGCGCTGTTAGATTTTTGGAGAGGTGCACGTCAGGCTATGGCGTATGGGTGTGCGTCTATGCGTAAGCTACGGCGTAGGTCCGACGCAGAAGTTTAAATCAGCCTTTAGACTCAAACAAACACAGCACAAAAAATGCTAAATTTACAATAACACAATTAGATAACTATATATTAAAAATGTAGCCTAAGCAAAATAAAGTTAAACTGGGAGTCCATTCATATTAAATATTTCAGTTGAATAATTTAATTGAAATGTAGTACAGTATAGTAGTTAGAGATAATAATGCATAGGATATCAAAACTAGGGTACAGTTTGGATATCTTCTGCTTTATCATCACAGCTATTATTTAGCATTGATTTGTTTTTATTATAGAAATAAATGCAATAAGTTAAATATTACAAATCAATTATTTTGAATTTTTATTTTTATTTAATTTGAATAATTAGCAAGTAGCAACCATAAACATTCACTCATATTTATTTCATTAATTTATTCATTTGAAATAATTCAACTAAACTATGATTAAACTCAGTGGCTCCCAAGCAGCAGTTCCAGGGGTCCCATTAGGTTTCAAAATAATCGACATTTAATTATTTTAACATAATATTTAATAATAAAAAAAAAAATTTTAAATAGATTTTCAGCATTAAACTGACATTAGATTTTTGAGTTTACTATTATTATTATTTTTTTTTTATAAAAAGTACCAGAAGTGCATATCATCTTAGAAAGGAGGTCCATTTAATATTTTCTTGGACAAAGGGGTGCCTTCTATTCAAAGGGGTTGAGAAACACTGATATAAATGGACTGCACATTTTAATATTGTTATCAAATAAAAAGTACCCTCATAAAAAGTAAAAAAATGACTCTGGAAATAAATTCCAGGAAGTGAAAATTGCTCCTTAATAAAGTTAATTTCTGACGCTATAGGAACCAGAAAGAACTACTCCCACATCCAACAGGTGAGTAATCATATTTTTTTTAGCTCTACCTCCCTAAAGCCTCACATCCGATTAATTTTACTGCCCCTCTTTTTCATAAACGAAGTGTGTGAAAATTGAGCAGAGCTCATTTTGTCGGGAAAACAGCAAAGCGATTGCGCAATAACCTGATTTTAATAAGGCTATCACAGCCGAAGAAATGAGGAACAGAAGGGATGCAGAGCGAAACAAAATGGGAAAGAAAGCAGGAAGGAACGGGAGGGAGAGCAATCGATGGAAGTTCTACTGAAGGCATAGTACGCAGCAGCTCAGAACAAAGAGTGCAAAATGAGTGTGGCTGGAACACTCGCGGCTCCCATTACAGAGAGCGAGGGATGGAAGAGAAGAGCTGAACAATGCCGCTCCGTTCCCTGTAGCGAGGACGTCTTTCTATCAGTCCTTGTAGCACCTCTACTTTCACACAATGGAGTTCAGAATGAGGCAGAACAAAGGGGCCGATGATCCCAGAGGAAGGGGGATTAAGATTTGGGCTGTCCTATACATGCTCGACACACTAGAAAAAATTAATTCAAACACGCAGCGTGTGTTCCTCTGATTCATTCCTATCATGTACTACACTGCCTGATAAAAAAACAATTGTTGAATATGCTTTGTGTGTAGGGATGTAACGGTATGAAACTTTCTTATCACGATTATAGTGACCAAAATGATCACGGTTATCAGTATTATTACGGTATTGTTCAAATGTGCTGGAAATGTTCAAAAAGTACTGACACACAAATCATTTCACCAAGTTTTACATTTAAAATCAACAAACAACAAATAAAATGAGTTTTTGTTTGCATAACTAAAACAATAACATTGCCAATGATGTCCGGATTTTAAATGACAACATGACTGACAACAGTTTATCTAATAGCATGTTCAAATATCTAATGTAAATGTTCAAATAAAGCTTTGAAAAAGTTTCATAAATGGTAAACCTCACATTTCAACTTTTAAATAAAGAAAAGGGTCAAGTCAAAATGATAACGGATTAATAAATGATTATATGTATTTACCTGCTCCATAACTAATACTAAATGTGTAGAATCCACATAAGCTTGTTTTTCATCAACCGATCAAAATTTACAGCAGGGCATGCTAATTCGGTCCGTTTTTTGATCTACACACCTATCACTTTTTAAGACTAAAACAAAAGATGGATTCATTGTTATTCTTAATTAAAAAGCATAACAACAATAAAACAGTAAGATACAATGACAAACTTATAAAACGTTTAGTATTAACAAAAACGAATAAGACGAGGCATGGCATTTTAAGGTGAAGTTTAAACAGCATATGTCTGCAAAGACAGAGAAAGTATGACCACACGGCCCAAAAAAAAACAAGTGCAGTGTAAGAGATAGTTATGGCATCCCCCTCTGAGCCTGTGAATTACAATGAAATAAGTGGATTAACCTCAATACAAAAGCAATCCCCCTCGCAAGGTAAGAGAGAAGAGGACAGATACATAGATGCGAAAGCCAGACACTGCAATTAGAAAAAGACTAATTTTCTTAGGTTAAACAATAATTTTTTATAACGATTCATCAACAGAAAGCACACAGGCTGTCACACTACAAACTGAAAAACACTCTGAATTTTGTGGGATACAGTCATATAATTTCATAAATGCTAGGGGAAATACATTGATCTTCGCCTGATTTATGGTTATTGTGAAACTGCTCAATTAATTTTATTTCCCATAATTCCTATAAATAATATTCACTACCATTCAAAAGCTTGGTGTCAGCAAAAACATTTTTTAAAGAAGAAGTATTAGTTTAAGTTTCACTTGTGTGAAGTGGTTAATTAAGAGTCAGCATTGTCAACATTAATTTTTCATACTAAATTCTTCTAGTCTTTTCTGCTCTACTAGTTTGAGATTTGTATGCTATGTACATGATGTTGCTTGGTTTAGTATTTGATTGAA
This sequence comes from Sinocyclocheilus grahami, assembly GCF_001515645.1. Taxonomy (NCBI): domain Eukaryota; kingdom Metazoa; phylum Chordata; class Actinopteri; order Cypriniformes; family Cyprinidae; genus Sinocyclocheilus; species Sinocyclocheilus grahami. The sequence goes on along the minus strand of NW_015505484.1, from coordinate 317,362 downwards.
TGATCAAGGCTACTGTTACTTGTCTGTATGCTTACATTATCCTTGCCTGTATATTGATATTATTGATACATTGCTTGTCATTTTTTCTGACAGTCGGACTATGTGTGTATGAGTGAGCTGGTATTGATCTGTTGGTTCCATGTATATCATAATTTTTAAGCGGATTTTGATTTTTTTTTTGTATTGAGATAGAACTGTATTAGGAATAGCATATATTTTATATGCATCTTGGAGCATGTATTATGTATAGATTATTTCTTTTATATTTATACGGTGACAATTTTACCATCAGTCCAGGGATTGCAAATGTAAAATAGCCTTCTGGCTAATTCTGGCACATTGTAAATGTATGTATTATTGATGTGCATTGTCCCGGTCAAATAAACCTGAAAATAAAAATAAAAAATAAATAAGGATGCATTAAATTGATTAGAAGTGACAGAAAAGACATTTAGAATTAAAAAAAGATTTCCATTTCAAATAAACGGTTGTTCTTTTGAACTTTTTTTTATTAATTAAAGAAAAAAGTATCAGAGTTCTTCCACAAAAATATTAATCAGCATAAATATTTTTAAAGTTTATGATAATCCGAACATTTCTTGACCACCAAATCAGCATATTAGAATGATTTCTGAAGTATTACGCTGCTGTCACAGGAATAAATTACATTTTAAAATAATCAAATATATTAAAAAAATGTTTTACTTTTTTTAAACTGTTGATCAAATAAACCTGTAAACGGTATTTAACGTAATATATAAAGTTTATAATAAAATACAAAAATATGTCTCTTTATTTTTCCCCAATAATAATAATAATAATAATTTATTTTGAAATATATTTCATAAACAAAACCAGAAAAAAAACAGAGCAGAAAATCCCACTTTTTTTTGCCATTTCTCAAATGAACAGATGTAATTTGCCTGTATTATTTTGTGCCCGATGATGCCTCTTTATAGAACACGAGTCAGCGAAGACCCTTTGGAAAGCGTTTGCACCCCAGTGGGGGGACATTTGTCTACCAGACCTCTGCGGCTATTTCTACAGCCATTCAACCTTCGTGTTTCCAAACGACAGAAAATAAGCCAAGCTGCAAGCGTTATGCACACAGCTGCTGTCATTACGCCATACATTTCCTTGGCTCAGAAACCCCTCCCCCACCTGCTAATAAGGCCGTCATATGACCGGACCAGAGCACTAATCACACAATTGTTTATCTGGGCGAATAAGTAAAGGGATTCCTGCATATGGCACAGGGTCTGTGTCATAAACGAATGAACCAAACAGAACTCAGTTTTTGAAAAGCAGTGGGGTTGTTTGACAGATCTGTGCAGTAGGTGTGCGGAGTGAGACTCATCTACTCTAAGCCCCTGTCAGGCTCACGTGTTGCTTCTCTGCAGACGTGTGGTGCGCGTCAGGGCACCAGGCAGTAACGGATTATGGGAGATTTTTGTCCGTTCTCATCCACAACTCAAGTCTCCTCGTTTGTGGTAACCAATCAAATACAGCCCAAGTAAACGGTTGCCTAGCTACTGCATCAAGCTCTTGGTCAAAACCACCAATGAGTGAAGCATTTCAGCACCACCACTTTAATATACCTTTTTTTTTTTTTAAATAAACAAATGGCCTCAAAAAATGTGTTGCGGGTAAAAGTTTCTACTTTTTTTGAATACTAGAGTCAAATAATTGAATGATGTTTGGTACTATTAACAGTTTTTAAATATCTGCATTGCATTCTTCTATCTATGTGAATGAAACAGTTTTCGCTGTAGTTGTAAGCTTAGTCTGAATGAAATGTCTTGAGAAAGACAAGCTGGGTGCAAGTAAATATATAATACTGCTTTATAATCTTGCGGTAATTAGTCCTACCCATGTATATGGTCGTTTTTTTATATTAAAAATGTATAATTTTATAAATGCTACACATTTTTGTATTTTTATAATTTTATAAATCAAATACATTTGACCATTTGACTTTAGGAAAATTGGAATATATTAAATTAATTATATTCTCCATGATTCACATAAATTATGTACACTCATTTAAAAGTTTGTCAATATAAAAATTTCATATTTTAATATTTATTTAATATTGTAACATATTCTAATGTTTTAATATTAGTCTCTTATACTGACCAATGCTACATTTATTTGATCAAAAATACAGTAAAAACAATAATATCACAATTCAAAATTTGCTGTTTTGATTCCGGTGATGGCAAACCAGCCATTACTCCAGTCTTCAGAAAGTCTTTCAGGAAAATATTCAAAATACAGAGAATACAGTATTACATACTTATTTCGGTCCATAAATATATAAACAAAATGTAGTAACTGGTATGATATATTTAGGATCAATTATTTGCCACTTCCTTAGAAGCACTAAGAATCATTAACAGAATCGCTAAGGAACAAAATTCATTAAGCTGAATCTGAATCATTGCATTAAATCAAATCATTAGATTCCCATCCCCTGCGAATTAATCAATTTGAGTTGAACTAGAATTAAATGCCCACACATCAGCGAAAGTTGAGCGAACATTAAACCGAGCATCCATCTCAAACGAGACGTGGATGAATTGAATATAGAGTTACACCAGGATGACAAGAACCACACCTTTCCTTCCAGAATCTCTGTATTAACTGATTCTGTCGCGCCCCTCTCGCTCTGGTAACAGGACGGTTGAAGCGCAGTCCGGTCTCTTAATTGGTCGGCCTGCTGGAGACAAGCAATCAACAAAGAAAATGGCTGTGCCATAAACAAGACCCTCACTGTCCATGCGCTCCACTTAATTTCACATTAGCTGCATTGAAAACTGCAAATCAGCAAATCGAGGAAGGCAGAAAGATGTACTGCACCAGACACTTCACTTACTAACCTTCTGCTGTTATGACAAACAAGCTTCTCCGACCTGCTGAGGCAGGTACAATTATATATAAGACCAGAACTACAACAAGCCAAAGCAGAATAATGCTTATTTGATTTAAAAAATGCAAATCATTGCACACGATTCACTTCCAAGTCAACAGTGGCTCAGAGAAGCTTCACCCTGGATGCAACACTGTCAGAATTTCGCACGGCAATAAAAAATAAAGTTTACTATCAGCTGAATTGACCCAGAATCCTCCTCTGTGTATGACTCAGCTTATAGGCCTTTCTGACATTCCCGCAATATCGCAACTTTTCACGTTAATCAGGGCAACTGAACATTCAAATGAGAGAAATGAACACATGCCAATGAATATATCCAACCTATAACAAGTGCCGCAGGGCCTCTAAACACACCTTAAACCTGTCTGTTCCTGGAAAAATCCATTTTTCATTCTTCAACTGAAATGACTAAAAAATATATAATTTTTTCCCTTTTAAGCGCCATGTCTTTTTTGTCTAATCAAAAGCAGCTTTGGTCTTCAGGAGCTGCACAACAAAGCATGCAAGTTCTGCGGCACCACATGGTACTGATAAACACATGCTTGCACAAAAAGATTCACAAAATTATTGCAAAACTGCAGGTGGGACTATTAGCCAGATTTGTGCTGCAGGGCACAGCACGTATTCTCATGTGTCTCTTCAAAGTTCTGAGGAAAAACAGGGCTGGACAGAGGCAGAGGCAAACACTTTTGCATGCTTTTAAACATGAACACACTGGGCTCTATCCGAAGGACTGCGACCATCCCGGCAGGCAAGGTTTCAACACACAGCTACTGAGCTAAACAGGTCTGTTTCCTATTAAAACAGGAAGCTGGAGACATACTATCAATGGACTTGTCCCATTTTTAAATAGCCGACAGCCTTTAGTCTGAGTCACAGCCATGAATTCTGGCTTACTGCATGTAGTTACTGTTAACTAGAGCTGTGCAAATAATCGAATGTGATTTTCATGTGCATCTCGTCAGTAAAGCCGGTTCTGTGATTAGTAGTAAATCTTGAAAAATTCATTGGCGATTTTGAACGTGATATTGCGTAGCTTGTCAGCGATCTACGGCTCTGTGTAGTAAATGCTGCTCCATCTGAATGCATGTGCTGGAGATTTACTACTAATCACAGAACTGGCTTTACTGACGAGATGCGCATGAAAATCGCATTCGATTATTTGCACAGCCCTACTGTTAACTAAAACCACAACTATTAAAAATCTTTTTTGGTATACATATATATATATATATAAAATACTGTGTTGCAAGTCAGAAGTAGTGGTCAAATGGGTTGTTAAAAGACGGTGCAGATACTTGAAAACCAATTAAATTTTTATATTACTCAAATATTTACACAAATTTTATTAAAAACTGTCCATTGACAAAGCTGGCGGTAGATTTTGGACCCGACAAACATCTACTTCTGTTAACTATTTGATGTAATAATGCAAAACTGGACAAATACAAGCTGATTAATTGATCTAATCACTATATTTGTCTATAGTGATTAGGGTTGGGTACCGAAACCTGGTACCAGTATGTAACCGGTATGTACTAGAACCGAATCAGAACGCAGATTTCGATGCTATGCCTGAGCGATCGGTTGAAATATTTGTCCTCTGGTTCTCCGAAACAGACGTAAGAAGCACCATCACCGGCACCACACGTGAAAAATTATTTCCCGACTGAGAAAATGCACGTGAACTCAAGTCAGAAAGCTCTAATAATACAAATCCAACAAATCTTTGTAGTAACAAGAGTGTCCATGTTGTTTTCACATTCCGACTTAAAAGCACAACTCGGGAAATGAGAGCATCCGAGGAGCGCGTGAATGCAGTAATTACATTTGCTCTGACGGCAGCAGGTAGCCTTCCATTAACTAAGCTAAACATGCTTAAATTAAAATGCCTAAAGCTAAACTTCCCTTGTATTCACATTTCTAAACCTGTTGTCCAAAAAAAGAGAACATTATAACCTTTTTACTCCACAACACCAGTCAAATGCTTCCTTTTGTGATCTGCTTCTTGTCACAGAATGAGGCAGAAAATATGTTCCATAGGCTACTTCAAAAAGAATACATCGATTAGCAATGGATTATAAATATACTTATTTATTATGAAAATACCAGAGATGGCTTGAATAACACAGATAAACTATATTGTCGCAGTCGAGTGTTTATTGTCTTTGTTTTATCATTCAAAACGTTTATATGTTCGGTTTACTCAGTTACAGCTATAATAGGATGTCTTTGACATTATTAGGGATTTCCTGGAGGGTCATGTGTTCCGCTACTTGGATTTTCTGTGCGAGGGCACCCTTTAGAGTCCAGTATGAATGAAACAGACATCATGTGTTTATAGTGCTAATGGCCAATCCATCATTTTTGGGGGAATTTTTATTTATTTATTTATTTTTTAATAAGTACCGGTTCAGGCACCGGAACCGTTTTAAACGTATCGATTTGGCACCGGTATCGAAAAAAACCCAAACGATACCCAACCCTAATAGTGATAGTCACAAGTAGGTGGTATTATGGGGAGAGTATTTTATTGGACAAATAAATGAATACGCCTGCGAGTGCAAACTGAATCATCAATGTTTTCCCAGATGACTTAAGTGACTACAAGGCAATAATCACTCAACTTTTACAAGTACGCAACCATACAGATGGCCTCAAATGAACAGACAAGGACTAAAAGCCACAAAAATTTGGACTATAACAACTTCAGGAGACAATGCCTTTTCAGTGAACGCTGAGCGAAATAAAACACAAAGCACTTCATCCCACTGCAGCGTGTACACTGAAAGAGTGCCGAATCGAATGGCTTACCTCTTGCTGACAGTTTCTTTGTGTTAATAATTTTAGCAGCATATTCCTGGCCAGTGGATTTTTTCACACATTTCCGCACCACGGAGAAGGCACCCCTGCGAATGAAGAACACACAAAGTTTAAGTTTCCCTCAAAAGTAAAAGATGCACCTGACTCTCGCAAACTCGGAAGAGCTGTCGGTCATTGAAGATGTAACAGCGGTTCTATTATAAATTAGTGATGAGTATTCCAACAGCTTGCTTCAAAAAACTGATTCACCATTTTCCACCAAGTTCTAAAATGCTGTTTATTGTAATTTTATGTAATTAATTTAATGCAATTGAATGTGTTCACTGCTTACAACGCAAATAAAAGTTACATTTACATGATTCTACATTAACAATAATTTACAGTGAGTCAAGAATCCTTGGAAAGATTCGGTCCGATTTGTGAACGAGTCATTCCGATTCATTGGCAAGATTCGACACAAAAGACCGATTCGTTCACAAATCGGACATTGCGAGAAATTTAAGTATGACAAAAAGAAGTGTAAATCAGAAAATGCTCTAATGTCTGCACACAATTAGACACTTAACACAACACTGTCTACTCCACTTCGGACATTAGCCTCTAAAAATGGGCGGCGTGCACAGCACTTCACATCTGCATGTCAGTAATGCTCTTCCCAAAAGTGAGATTTAATACTCAGAAAGGCGTCACTGCTCATTTATTGATTTTATAATCCCTCTTTATCGCTCCCCTCCTAAGATATTAAAGTGTGATTAACTGTGTGCGCGACACACTCAATATTTCATTGTAATATCAAGTACGCGGCTACATAATCTTTAGTGCACTACAGAGTGCACTACGCTGCAATAATTTTAAGCAGCTGCAGAACAATACGATTTAACCTCGGGTTACGAGTATAAAACAAACCACGCAGTTAATGTCAGGAAAAGTGGCAGCCAAATACCCAAAGTAACCGAGAAAACCTCCCTGCCCATCAGCAAGCCCTTAAAATAAAACAAGGCGTGAACACAAAACACAGTGTGTACTGTATTCAACATTCTTCACCACAGATAGGTTACTCCAAACCACTACAGCCCTTTAAACCTGACATTAACAACGGTTAGAGCTGGGCTTGATCGGATCAAGTCCAGGACTGAGTGCAGTACTCGGTTCTGGTCTTGGTCCGATCAAGCCCCCCTGTGCGTGGCTCTCGGAGAGGTTTACGAGACCCTTTGCGAGCCATTTCCCCCGCTGTCAACATCCAAATCAAAGAATGGAACGAAACAAACAAGAGTAACTTGCGCCGATGACGTCACGCCGCTACAATGTTGCGCGCACTTACTTTCCCAGCTCTTCGTAAAGCTGATACTCGTCCGTAAACCTGGTCGAGATTACAATTGTAGCCATGTTGTGCGTGCGTGTGGGGAGGGGGGTCGATGCCTCTGCCTCTGCTGCTGCGGTTCAGGTTTCGGGAGGAGAATCTCATGTGTTCCAGAGAGAGAAAGAAGGAGATACAGACGGAAAGAGCGGAGGGGAGGGGCTGGATGGTGGGGGTGGAGAGAAAATCACGCGAGACAACGCGAGACTTCCCTGCAATCAGCAAAGTCACGGGTAGGGTGACAGACTGACAGATCTTTTTCATTTATTTCATATTTATATATATCATTCATTTATTGGCAAGAGTCAGTTTTATTCATAATATGCATCGAAAACCATTTAACTGGTTAAATTATGTAAATATAAAAAATAAAAAGGTGTCAGAATATAATACACGTTAGAGTATAATAAAGCAACACAACACGATATTAAATAAATTATTTCGATTCACTTTAGCTATCTGTAATATGTTTGATAATAATGTAAAAAACAGCCGCGTTGCTACTACATTTATACAAAACATTACAGTATGGTCATTATAAAACATAAAAACTGAAATGTGTTTGGTTGAATAGTTAGAAACATGAAAATTAGTATGTTCTTATTATCATGCAAACGTTTGGGATAAGAAAGATTTGATGAGAAAGAAAAGAAAATGTTATTTATTTATTTGTATTATTTTAAAAATAAGTCTCGCATTTAGTTCATCAAAAATGCAGTAAAAACAGTAATACTGTAAAAACTAATAATAATAATTTATTCCTGTGATGGAAAAAGCTGAATTTTCTGCAGCCATTACTCCAGTTTTCAATGTCACACGATCCTTCAGAAAACGTTCTAAAATGCTGATTTATGTTGATAACAGTTCTGCATCTTAATATTTATTTATTTATTTGTTTGTTTGTTTGTTTGTTTTTGTCCTGTAATACTTTTTTTCAGGATTCTTTAATTAATAAAAATTTAAAAAGAACAGCATTTATTCCAAATAGAACTCTTTTGGAACAATATATGCTAAAAGTTTGTGGTCAATATGTTTTTTCTTTCCTTCTTTGAAAGAAATTAATATTCAACAAGGATATGTGAATTTAATTAAACAAAAAATGATAGAAAAGACTGAAAACATTTAGCTATAGTTCCAGCGTTTAAAGATATCTATGTATATGTGTGTATGTATAGTGTGTATATACACACACATAAAGTCTTGTAGCTGGTGATTTCCTTTTTTATTATTGGGGGAAGGGGGGTTGCCTTCACTAAATTATCCTTTTGCATCTTTCAATAGTCTCTCAATGAATATGAGGTCATAAAAACAGCATAGTATAATAATAAAGATTTAGTTTAAATACTTTTAGATGAATAATAGCTCGTCAGATGACAGATCACTCAATATACATTGCTTTTGCTTCCATTTAAATATCAGAATACTTTATATCATTGTCTGGCCATCATGCTCTTATAAAGCCCACTGCATGCTCCAAACGCACTTTCAAAAAGACTTTGCTTGTCAGGTTATCGCACCTTATAAGTGCTTCTATTCCTTCACTCAAGGGACAGTGTGTTCTCTCACTCTCACACCAGATTGCAAAGATGAAAGTCTGCTCTCCATTTAAAGCATCAGGCTATGAGAGCGGACCATTACATCTAAGTAATAAAGTTTGTTATGGCTGCCGAAGATCCTTTCTTGTGATTGACTTCCACAAAGATGAAGTCATGGTAAAAATCTTTATAGAGATGAAACATCGCTGAGCCCATGTCATGATTAGCACTCAGTAGTTTGAATAGTACATTTAGTTACATCCTAAATGAAGTTTATTTAGCAAAAAAAAAACAGTTCTATAAGAAATGCGGTTATGTGTCATTATATTGTCGATGTTCCTTAGTGAGCTCTCAGTTATTGGCCTGTGTAATCACTAAATACAAGCAGCATTCATAATTGATGCAGTTTTACTGTTAATCTGAAATATTCAGCACTTTCATCCATTAGTCCATCATAAACATAAATCTAGTGTGGTCCATGAGAATGCCTTCAGTTCATTTAAATTCCAAAACTGCTGAGATTGTTTTTTTTTCCAATAATCTATTTAAAATCATCAAATAAAATATGACAACAATGGTATCATATATTTGACTTCTTCTTTACTTTTAAAAGGATCACAAAAAATGCACAGGAAAAAAAATGTTAACCAGAAAAAAAATTCATGTACAGTTTTTGGAAGTAAAAAGATTGTCATCTTATAATTTACAATGACAAAATGTAAATTGACATTTCCAGAAACTTTGCATTTGTTGGTTTTTCATTGAAATATTTGTTTCTTCAAGACATGATTATTATAGATAATTAAAACTAAAACTGAAACTAAAATTAAAACCATTTAAAAAAGACAAATCAGTTTCATGAATTTCATTACTTGAAATAAACTAAATGTTAACTGGAATAAAAAAAAACTTTAGTTCAACTTGATGTAAAACAACAAAAACAAAAACTGAAATAAAATAATAAAATCTATATAGACATGTAAACCCCCCTACTAAATAACTACAAAAAATCACACAAAAAAATACTAAAACGTAAAATTAACGATTTAAAATGAAAACAAAAATATAAAAATAAAAGCTGATGTACATTAGGAAAACATCCAACCAATGAAATTACAAGCTTGACCTGAACATGCTAAACATGCAAATCATTTAATTATCCAATATCATAATACATTTGTGCATATCAGAATACGTTCAGGTATGCACATGACATCACTCAGGACATTTAGCCAATGATATCAGATGCAGAATTCAACAGCAAATCAGATGAATAAACACATGAGATTTTATCAAGAATTAACCACCATCCAAAGCACCCCTTATGCCATCTCGATGAAATGACCAAACTCTGTGTTCAGAGAGATTATGGCAGCAGTGTTTGCAGTTCTGATGTTGATCTGAATCAGTTGACTTGTTTGCAAAGTCTCTATAATGGCAGCCAAATGAAGTAAACTCTCCACATTGCAACTCATGCTGCAAGACATAACACTCTGGATGAAGGAACATAAATTAGTCATCAATCAATAGAGATCAATGGGCTTATTTTCACCAGGAGCACAGAGTTCAGCTCTTGTCTTCGAGATGGAGAGAAAGCTTGAAACACATGGAAACACACGCCATTCACTGCAACTCTATTCATGAATTCATATACTCTATGAAATATTCAACATTTCTAATGTATGGGCTGAATGATTTACTTGTGATGACATATTTATCATCTCAATTTATGAAATCAGGCACTGAATATTAGATTTTCAAAAACATCTATGTCTATAAACACATTAAAAATGTAATTCTTCATCGGTTTTTACAGTATTTTATTTATTATATTTAATTACATTTTAAATATGAATTAAACAACAGCAAATATTGAAGTATGTTCAATTTTGAAAGTTTGAAATAATTTAATCTAAAAGCCTGAAACCACTATATATACTGTATATTAAAACAACAATTTGAGAAATGTTTATGAAACAATTTCAGAAATCTTTAATATTTCTTATTTGTTTTATGCCATAATCTAAAAAAAATTAAAGTTGAAACTCTGAATTCTTGGTTTCTATTTTTTTAATTCTTCATGGTTTTTAAGATACACATTAAACTATATTTTAATTATTTAAAATTAAATAAACAATTGTAAATATGTATTACATGTATATATTTATATTCATATAATTTATATTATATATAAATATATTTAATATATAAACATAACATATTTTTCTGAAATATATACATGCATGTGTGTGTGTTTATATATACATAATAAATATACACAGTACACACACATATATTATGTAAACAAAAACTTTGATTTTGGATGTGATTAATCGCGATTAATTGTTTGACAGCACTAATATTATTATATTAAGTCAACTGATCACTTTTTACAGTGTGTATATATATATATATATATATCGCTTTGGATAAAAGCGTCTGCTAAATGACTAAATGTAATGTAAATGTATATACATATATATGTCTTCTTTACTCTTTCAAAATCCTAAAACATATTTGCGTCCAAATTGTTCCACTGTGGTCTAAGATGAAAAATGCACAGTCCAGCTGCTTGGGAAACAATTCCCTAAATCGTACTTCACACTAGAATCCCTGAATGAAGGTCATGTGGATCATGTTAAAGAGCAGTCACTCGGGCCTAACCGTTTTAACACTGCATCAGGTAGTGTTGCAAACATGTTGGCACATGTAGTTCCTTCTTAACCTAAACATCAAGGATACTTAGTATGTGACTTCCACATGTTGTCAGCGTGAGAGCAGACAGAGTGAGTGAGAGAGAAAGAGTGTGAAAGAGATTGAAAGTGACAGTAAGAGAGAAAGAGATGCTAACAGGTTGTAACAACAGAAGAGTGAGCTTTTCTCAGCTGTTAATGTCACTGGCTCTAATTTTCTGGCATGTCATTGGGGAAGACGCTGAACTCATCAGTCATTCTTGAGTCTCCACATGCTCCCTGCAGAATCACTGTCACTCTTGCTCCTCCGCTCACAAGTGCAGCACATTATCACATGTAGCATGAAGTGCTGGCCATTATCATATGCTCAGTCAGTGTGTCACAAGTCCCAACTGTTGTGACTGATCTTCTATCAGTAGCCATCAACTAGAAGGTAAGGCTATTAACTATAACTTTTGCCCAGATAAACTCCTAATTTGCTGCTTGTTAATAGTTAAGGTAGTTGTTATATTTAGACATGTGGTGGGATTAAGGGATCTAAAATATGGAGGATAAGACATTAATATGTATTTTAAACAGCCTAAGCTCTAATAAACAGCCAATATGATTGTAATATGCATGATAATAAGCAACTAGTTAATAGTGAGAACTGGTCCCTATACTAAAGTGTAACCATTTGCTGATTTGCTGCTAATTATTTCTTAGCAAGTTGAAAACCGTTGTGCTGCTTTATAGTTTTGTGGAAATCCAAATACATTTTTTTTTCAGGATTTTTTTTTGATGAACAAAGTTCAAAGTTTAAGGAACAGCATTTATTTGATATATAAGTCACTTTTGATCCTTTTCATATACAGTATATAAACGTTTATTAATTTTTTTATATATATTTATACAAAAAACTAAACTAAAATAAACTAATATAAAATCATTAATGCTTCTTATTTTTATGTCATAATGTTTTTTTAAATCTTTAAAATTCTTGAAACTCAAAATTCTTGTTTTCAATTTTTTTTAAACTATGTATTAAACAAAATTGTAATTATTTTAAATAAAAAATTTTTTTTAAATATGCCCATTTATTTTTTAATTTGATAATATTTGATAATTGTATATTACAATACTGTTTTTACTTTAATAATTCAATATGTATATACTGTTTTATTAAAATTTATCATATAAAAATATAATATAATATATAATAATATAATATATAAACCATGTCTGCATTTGTGATCGGAGAAATGACAAACAACAAGTGCTACTCTACACTGCTCAAAACTCGCGTTTGAATCGTCAGTGGCAATTTCTTTAAATATAAAAAAACGTACTTACAGTCTGTGAGTCAGAACAGCCGGCATTGTAGTCTACTCTACCAGGATCAGGAAACTGTCCTCCATAAAATGCACTGGACTCATCTGAATATTTGGGTTGAAGTGTTCTGGAACAGTGTTGTAAATACAACTTAACCACTGATTTCTAGTCGAGTCCTCTTTTGGAAGACCAAATAAAGTAGTTTCGATTTCACAACGAAACAGCATCACACACCGCGGCCTAGAGTGAGCAGAGGCCGGGGGCTAGAGTGAGGAACGGCCAGCGAGCTGAGTGAGCGGAGGCCGGTGGGCTTGAGAACGTTGCGGCCGGCGGATTCGATGAAGGAGCGTCCAGCGGGCTTGCGGAAACCACATGTGACGACCCTGGGCTGGACTCCGCTTCGTCCACGGTGAAAGCCAATCCGGCGATCCACAGCGCAAAGTTGATGTATTCCCTCAGCGACCAGCACGGATCAGCTCTAGGCATGACGAAGCGATATCGTCCTCTTTTGGAAGACCAAACAAAGTAGTTTCACTTTCACAACGAAACACACAGCGTCTTCAGGACATGGCTGCAGCATCAACAATACTACAGTGAGAATAAAAGTTACGCCTTCTTTCTTTGCGTGAACATTTGGGTGGCGTTATGCAAATCTTCCCACATAGTGATGTAGACATGTGGGGGCGTGTTAGAACGAGCCGTTTTAGGTAGGAGTGGTTGACTCTTAACTTTTATAAAGAATATCTCTTTGGATTTGAGACTTTAGTCTTTGCAAATTTACAGATCTTCTGTATGCACCAAGAGCTTGTAACACTCCATAGAGAAAGGAAAACTTGAAATCGCATTGTATGTCCCCTTTAATATATAAACATAACATATTTTTCTGAAATATATACATGTATGTGAGTGTATTTATATATACATAATAAATATACACAGTACACACACACATTTTATGTAAACAAAGACTTTTATTTTGGATGTGATTAATCGTGATTAATCGTTTCACAGCACTAAATATAATATAATATAATATAATATAATATAATATAATATAATATAATATAATATAATATAATATAATATAATATAATATAATATAATATAATATAATATAATATAATATAATATAATATAATATAATATAATATAATATAATATTTGGTCATTTCAGGATGGGACAAAAAGTATCCCAATTGACCTAAATTCACTCTAAGATAATAAATAATGATGAGTAATATATTTTTTCTATTCATTAACAGTCTTTTTTCAAGAAAAAAATCTGAAGTATCAGACATAGGCAAAAGTCTCCATTTGATCTCCAATTAATTTCATAGTTTTTTTTTTTTTGTGGAGACATTTAATTATGTTTCAGTTTGTGATTTTCTTTTACTGCATCCTAAATTCTCTCAGCATAATTCGTCTGTCACCCCCGAACAGCCCCTTCGAGGGGGTTGTGTATGGATTTGCTTGCATGAATGCATTTTATTCTCTGCTATCATTTCTTAAGCTTTCTTTATAGTTCAGACATGCCCCAGAAGTGACTTAAAGTGACACAATGTGCTGTAAGTGGTGTTCTTTCACATATTATTGAACGGAGCCCTTGAGTGACTGGGCTTGTGTGTATCAGTTGAATTAAGCGGGCTGGCGGGCCGTGGAGGGAGTGTATGAGGACAGAGCGCTACATGATAATGTTAGCTTCAGCGTTACTGTGCAGAGGCCTGTGGGAAGGTGTCCGGAGGATCTCCCACAGTGTTTATGTAACAGAGTGCAGCACACTTCAGCTTGTGTTAGCATCTTCCCCCTCAACGCCCGTTCTCAACTGACCTGCTTTACACAGCAAACCGCCAAGAGACGAGGAGAGAGGTGAAATAAAGCTAGCGGTGGAGGGGGGCGAGAAAGATTACGCTTTATCCTGAGCAGAGATAAGACTAGCTACAAACAGAAAGAACGAGAGAGGGAGAAGGGAAGAATAGGGATATTATGAACGCCGATCAGATGACTACTACTAATATTAATTGAATTGTATGAAATATGCTAATATTCCAAACTGTATGCTGTATTTATTAACTCTTAAAATATTGTTACCATCTAATCGAACGATGAGTCAAGAAAAATGTCACAAATTGATATCACTTTTGATTCATTCATCAATCTTCAAATGGAAGGTCAAGTCAATCACATTGCATCTTGGTTGGGATACAGGGTTTCATGTTGTGTTTTCTAGTTGAATATTGCACATACTTCATGCTTTCAGAAAACCTTTGGAATATTTAACTAATGTAAAATTCTTACTCTTTCTGCAGTATGCAGCACACTATGTTAGGTTTATGCACTGAATATGTGCATGACAAATCTGCTAAAATGAGCAGTATGCAATAAAGCAAGCAGCACAAAATACTGCATCCCATAATGCATTGCATCCAAACTGACCTTTGATTTCCAGTTTGACAAATGCCCTGTAAGTAATGTCCACTGCAACTTTGAATATCTTTATTGACTCATTACTTGACCGGACTGCCAAGAAACAAGACATTTTACACTAGATTGTTTTAAAAAATATATACGATAATATATAAAACTCAATTTTTTGACTAATAATTTAATTGGACAAAAAAACATTACGTGAAACTGAATTTTAAAAATGCAAGAAAATGACGAGGACATGTGACATTACATTACATACAAAATTATCGTGGAACAAGGTTTTACTAATTATTAAAAAACTATAGTAAATAATATGCATACTGTGAATAATACTGTGTAATAATATAGGGTTAATTCAGAATTATTGGGATATTTTGTCCCTGTCATCTCAATAAAAAAAGTATTCCAATTTACCTAAATTCACCGTAATATAATATAATATAATATAATAATGTTTTTCTATTCATAAATATACTTCTCAGATTTTTTTTCTTGCAAAAGACTATAAGACATAATTTTACATACAGTACAAAATTTGCATACTGTGCATATTTTGTATTTTCTGTAAGCAAAGAATGTACATATGCATAGTAGACAGACCATATGGAAAAAGATAGTGTAGTATGAAAGTGTGCTATTCCGAATTCAGCCCCTATGTCCAATACTGTATCCCATAATGCAATGCACTTGACTTCACCTTCCATTTCCATGTGACAAATGCACTGGAATATGCACTGCAATTTTTAATATCTTTCTTGACTCATTACTAGATCAAACTGCTATAGATGGATAGATAGATAGATAGATAGATAGATAGATAGATAGATAGATAGATAGATAGATAGACGCACAGTATACATATTGCAAATCGTAGAAATAGTGTGAGTAGTGTGCTATTCTGACCACATGTTTTGTGTGTTGGAGATCATCTCAGTGTCTGGAGGAGTGAGCGGGTGGCATTGTCCTCTCAGATGAAGAACTGGCCATTGTAGCTTTACCACGCACACCTCTGCTGCTCTGAATTATTAAAGAGAAGTGGACAGAAAGAAATGTGTGGAGAGATTGTATGAGATGGAAGACATGCTGTGAGGAGAGGGTGAGAGATGAAACCAGATATAAGATGCAGAAAGACAAAATTAATGCAATTTTTTTATGTTCTCTCTGGAGAGCTTTCCCTACGTCACAGTGCATATTGTGCTGTGATTCCTGTATTGCTATTTTTCTACCGTTTTGGTTGGTGTGATGAGATGTGAGTGTACAGTGCTTCTCTGACACAGACTGTGCATCTTCATTTGGTAATGCGAGTCTTGGGGGGATAGCTTTACCCAAAAATGAAAATTCTGTTATCATTTACTCACCCTCATGTCATTCCAAACCCACATGCATTTCTTTCCTCTGTGGAACACAAAAGAAGGTATTTTGAAAAACAAAGTTACAAAGATGGTTAACATTTTAATACTGTATTACATTAAACATGTTATTCAAAGAAATATTCAACAAGACCACGTGTTGTATCACCTTGACGTATGGTAGCCCAATGCTAACACTTCTAATCTATTATTATGCAATTTCACTGCCATAACCAATATTTAGACAAACGTTCAAAAGTTTGGGGTCGATTTTGTAACACTTTTTGAAAAAAGTCTCTTATGCTTACCAAGGCTGTAAAATACAGTAAAAAATACAGTAAAATAGTAATATTATTACAAATAATATGGCCATTTTAATTTTAATATATTAAAAATGTAAATTATTTCTGTAATGCAAAGCTGAATTTTCAGCAACCATTACTTCAGTCTTCAGTGCCGCGTGATCCTTCAGAAATCATTATATCATGCTGATTTAATGCTATATTGTGATACTGTTTTTCAGGATTTATTTGAAATATATATATTTTTTAACATTTATGATGGGTTTTAACATTATACATGTCTTTACTGTCCCTTCACATTTTTATTAATGCATACTTACCTAATAAAAGTATATGTTTTTTCCCCCAAAAACACTACTATGTGTAACTACTGTTACGGATTTTAGAAAGGCTAAATTAACAAACAGAAACCCACATTAATGTAGAAACAGATATTTAACTATTCATTAAAATTATTTTTCCTACCAGAGCAGCCTTTGTGACATCAACTGAATATAATAAAATTATAGAGGTGGATCAAATCAAATTTTTTTTTATTCTGCGATAACGGATTAATCGGTCTCAATACAGAGTAGGAATATGCATTAAGAATGTTAATGATAAATCATTTAGATTTTATGTTGACTTCAAGGCCTCTTTAAAATCAATATGACTCGTCTTCCTGTCAGTCGAGGAAGCTTTTGAAGCGGATGTACAGTACATGTGTGTGTGCAAATGAATGGAAATGTAAAAGGCTAACAGCATGTTAGTAGATTGAGTGGAACATCAAGTTGACAGACGTTTTGACTGTACATGTGAATAATGCATGAAGACATAAACAGTGATGTACACTTAACCGCAGCTCAGGCGTCCTCATTACTCATTGTGTGCATGTTTGTGCTTTTTGCATGAATGCAGACAGAGAGAGGTCATCAGCGGCACAAAGAAAGAGTCGGTTGTGTTATCTGTTGTGTGTGTGTGTGTGTGTGTGTGTGTGTGTGTGAGCTGCGTGGGTCGCTGCATTGCTCTGAGATGGGCTGCAGTGCTGATGGTACATGACAGTTCAAATTTCTTCCATAAACCCACAGAGAAACCAAAGCGACATTCCCCATCTCTCTGCACATCAATGACAAAATATAATAGATAATACATGCATAAATACTAGTGCTGTCAAACGATTAATCACGATTAATCGCATCCTAATTAAGTTTTTGTTTACATTATATACTGTATGTATGTGTACTGTGTATATTTATTATGTATATATAAATACACACACATACAGTATACTGTATATTTTGAAATTATTTACATGTTTATACATTTATATATTCATATTCTTATATTTTATATTATATCTAAATATATTTAATATAACAACA
Organism: Sinocyclocheilus grahami; assembly: GCF_001515645.1. NCBI lineage: Eukaryota > Metazoa > Chordata > Actinopteri > Cypriniformes > Cyprinidae > Sinocyclocheilus > Sinocyclocheilus grahami. Next base: position 299,272 of record NW_015505484.1, on the reverse strand, counting down.
TAACATACTGTATTTTTCTTAAATATACACATGCATGTGTTTGTATTTAAATATACATAATATAGACATTATGTAAACAAAAACTTTTATTTGGGATGCGATTAATCGCAATTAATCATTTGAAAGCACTAATAAATACACAATATTACACAAACGAGTTTCAGCATTTTTCCATTGTATAGTCAAACCTGAAAATGAATCATAGCTCGATTGGCCAGGCTGATTATTTTGGTAATTTTGAGTCAATATAAACTGTTTATTTCATTAAAATTGCATATTTTTAAGTACTAACAAAAGACTGGGGTTGGTAAGATTATTACAGTAAATGTTTTTGAAAGATGTCCTTTATGTTCACCAAGGCTGCATTTATTTGATCAAAATACTGTAATATTGTGAAATATTATTACAACTTGAAATCACTGTTTTCTATTTGAATATATTTCAAAATGTATATATATATATATATATATATTTTTTTTTTTACTACTGACAAAACATCTAGATTTGATGGATTGGTCATTCAGCCTGCACACATATTCAAAATCTTTTAGAACAAAAAAGTTAGCAATAAATTATCCAATTCAATTTTTTATTAATCATTAAAAAATGCTAAATCGAGCTGTTTTCACTCATAGTCTCTAACTTCTGGATCCCAGTGTACATTCTCACCAAATGAAACACTCACTATAACTGTGTGATGGCTGTAGCACACAATGTGTTCTCTCACATCAGCTCTTCCACGTTGTAATCATGCGGACTAATCAGACTCTGAGGTGCTCTGGAGATCAGACCCAGTCAGCACATCTTCTCTCCTCGCAAGCATCCTGTTAATAATCAGAGCTCTACTGCTAAATGGAGATATTAAACAGGTCACAGCATATTTTTTTAAAATAACTTTTTCACCTGGAAGCCATTTATTATGTTAACAACAGTCGTCATTTAGTTTTACATGAATGTTTTACACCCTCTTTCTGGCTCTTAGAATTAAACAGGCTGTTTTTCATTACTGTACTTTTAAACCTGAACCAGATTTACAGAGTTAATTTTGTAACGTGACACATCTTCTAGTGGCAGAATTGTAGTGTGACCTGGATGGGCCTTTATTATGTTCATTAGAAACTGTCTGGACCAAACATTTTATTTTTCTTCATTAATTTTATTTTCAGCGCAAAACTGATAATCATAATAAGATCAGGAACATCTCTATTTAAGAAAGTAAACAGTGTCAATTTTGATTTTCATGTTGATTTTTTAAAAGGCATCTATGTTGACAAACATTTAGTGAACATCTCACACTTATATACCCACCTGAATAACAGCTCTTCTTTGGGTGTTTTGCATTAATATTATGAATCTATTTCATAATTCATCCTTATTATTTTATGAGTGGGTGAGCCAAGTTTCTGAATACCAAGTAGTTGCCGGGTCAATGTCTTCATGTATTCATCCCTATGACATCGAAAAGACAGATTTCAGAAGCAAGATTTCACAGTAATGTTTGCTGTATGGTTTTTTATTAAAAAATCTGGACTAAGAAGGTATGTTTGAGTTTTAAATTTTTCAGAAAGAGCATGTGCACATAGTACACTACTGTTCAAATATTTGGTGTCTGATTTTTCTTTAAAGGTATTTATAATTTTTTTTAAATGTTAAAGAATTCTTAAAAATGTGTCACAGTTTCTATAGAAAGCAGAAAAAAATGTAAGAATGTGAGCACCAAATCAATATATTAGAATTTCCGAAGGATCATGAAACACTGAAGACTGCATGGAGTAATGATGCAAACAATTTTAATTTGACATCACAGGAATAAATTACATTTCAAAATAGATCAAATAGAAAACAGGTATTTTAAATTCTAATTCTATTTTACTTAAAAAAATTGAAATAAAGATCAAGTACTGTATCAACTGAATTTAACTTGTTTTAACATGAACATAACATCGAAATCAACCCCATACCTTTCTTAATAAATATCCCTGGTCTCACAATACATCAGTTTGAGTATTTCTGAAGAAATATAAAATGTTTGGTTCCATAGTCTTTAATAACTTTCTCCATCTCTGTCACAAATGTTCTGCTTCTAAAACCAAGGCCATGCCAATAATATCAATACAAATAACTAATCAAATTCATCTTAATTGCAAGATCTCGGCTGGTTCAAGTACGCGACCTGCATACTGCCATTATTGCTAATGGGCCCTTGAGCTGTGAATTCCATGTGACTAATTGCTCTGTAACCGCAGGAAAACCACAGCCTGCATCTTAAATTCAAAATACTTAGTATTTGTAACTGAGGAAAAGGCCACAACATATTCCGTTTCTATGAAATTACCATCCTCGTAGGCAATTTCTTATGATGGATCTATATTTGTGGATCCTCTATTATTGTATGTTTTGCTGAGTCGATGATTTTATATTCAGAATCCTCTCATAATCATAATGGAACTAAGAAGAGAGAGTTTTCCAGTGAATAGCAGACTCTTTATTTAGCCATCGGCTTCATGATTATACCACATAAAAAACAACCTGAGGAACAAAAAACAGGAAAGTCACCTTGAGTAACAGTGTGAAGTCGACTCCTCATCCGCTCTAACATGACAGGCTGTGAAACAGACAGACGGACTATTAGAGAGTCAAAACAGACTGACAGAAAGACCGATCAACACGAACAAAACCACAGAGGACACTTTTTTTTTTTTATTTGCACCCATGCTGAGAGGAAAATACAGAACCAACATGAAGTTATCCTACAGCTGTCCTCTATGCCGTACACCAGCAGACGTCAATAGATGGATGACTCAGGTGGAGCTTATGTTTGTTCTGGGGGAAGGTGGGTGATGATGACATCTCGGAAATAAGCATCTGGATCAAGGACACAACACATGATACTATCAAGTGAAGTATGGAATATTAAAATAGTGTTTCCCATCCTTTTTTTGTCTGATGTATCCCATAAGCACCACCGTAAGGGTTAAAGGAACACTCCACTATTTTTGAAAATGTTATTTTCACAATTACTATTTTTATGCAGCGCCTGAAAATAGTCCCCAGCTAGGTAACTTCCAATAAGCCTATTTTCAGGCGCCGCATAATATCATTGCGCCTGCTGCACCCATGGTACGGCAGCCAAGTTCCTTGATTATTACACTGGAATGAGAGTATAGTTCCTAGCCATATCGGCCAAGAAAATCGCAACTTTTAATTTTCCGTCGGTCTTAGTACATGACGTAACTACAGAAGAGTCAAGTTTTAAATAGGAAAAATATAGAAACTCTTTGGTCATTTTTGAGCGAGATGCTAACGGTCTAATCAGATTCAATGATCTATGCTAAGCTACAGCTAAAAGTGCTACCGCCAAACCCGGAGATCGGCTGAATGGATTCGATTAACGGTAAAACTCAACTGTTTAACTCTGGGGGAGTTGGAAAATGAGCCTATTTTCAAAAATAAGTTTTTAAGTCCCCCTTCATCGAGCTCGTATTATACTGGATATCATTTAGCACTATCATTACTAACCAAAAAAGCTATTCATTTTTACAGTGATTCACTTTCAAACTAAAAACAACTGTGGGTGAAAAACTGACTCACCAAGCAGCTTCCTCTGTCTTCAACTTCACAAGTTATAACTTCATTAACTGAGATATTGGTTTCTGTTTTGAATGATGTGATGGCAGATGAATATGAAAATGCATAATATTATTGCAAAGAAAGAAGGGAGTGAGATGAATAAAGAGCACACGTTACATCTGTCCGGTGTAATGAATAAATACATTTTTAACGAATTTGAACTTCTCTTATGCCCACCAAGGCTGCATTTATTTGGTCAAAAATACATTAAAAAGAGTAATATTATTACAAATTAAAACAACTGTTTTCAATTTAAAGTCTTTTAAAATGTAATTATTTCCTGTGATACTCAAGTCTTCAGTGTCACACGATCCTGCAGAAGTCATTCTAATATGCTGATCTGATACTCAAGAAACATTTCATATTATTATCGATGTTGAAAACAGTTGTGCTGCTTAATATACTGTATTTGTGTCAACCGTGATACATGTTTTTCTGAATACTTTGATGAATAGAAAGTTCAAAAGAATGGCATTTTAATTTTTTCTAACATTATAAATGTATTAACTGTCACTTTTGATCAATTTAATTCACCATGGCTAAGTAAAAATATGAATTTCATACAAAAACAAACCTTACTGACCCCAAACCTTTGAACAGTAGTCTATTTCATGCTATGTGTGTTACATTAAATGTATCTCCTAACGTTAAAGTTATTTAAAGTCATTAAAGTTATTTCAAACTGTATGTTAGATTGTCCTAAATTACCATAATGTCTATGGTAAAACGTGACATTGTAGATTTTAAAGATGCGTGAAAAGAAGTTATATAGGCTACTATAAAGATATTGGTCCAGATCATTTTTCTATTTATTGTTTTGTCATACTACATGAGAATCGTGGTCTCTTATGTTAAAAAGTGCAGGCAGGTTATGCAGTAAATTGTGAAAACTGTTGGTGCCCTTGATGGGGAGCGGCCGAGAGCAAAGCCAGCATCCGGATGACAATGTGGGTCAAGCCAGAGCACGTCTGCTCTAGGGTAGAGACGTCTCTTTAATAGCTGACTCCGGATTAGTTCCCTGTTTTCGCTTCCACATTGTGGCTTATTGCACCCGGTGCATCAGGACTGATCTGAGGTCAGGCTCCAGGGTTCTCCTTGGCAAGTCCTCGGTGGGGGCTGAACGCAGTTATAGACGAGCCAAGGGACCGAGGGAGTACAGAGGAGTGCAGCATCTCTGCCTTCTTTTCTCACTCCTTCGTTTATTCGTTTCTCTCCTCTGTTGTTAGCAAAAACGCCTGCTATCTATAACGCAGCTCTTTGACTTTACCGGATTGAATTGCACACACCTGCAATGCCTCAGCAACAAACTGCATGTCTGTATTGTTTTTGAAGGATTGCACACTTGCTCCTTTGTCTGTTTTACTTCCTGCCCAAACTAAAATAAGCAGGGGAAGTGTGTCATTCTGCTCCATCAGCATCAACAATTGTAAATAATAATACTATCGCGGTTTTCTGAGATGATTTGAAAGATGTCAGATCTTCTAATCGTGATAACTGATCTCTGGCTAATTTGGTTCTTCAAACGAATTTGCGGATTTGATTAAAATATCTTTACTAAATTGTCTAAGATTACTGCGCGTTCTCGTGTTCCCCGAAAAGGGCAGATGTATCGATACTCAAAACCACGATCAGCAATGCAGAGATTGGCTGGCGGCAAGACAGCAACGTAATGACATAATATCATTAAACAAAAAAAGTGCTGTCAAACGATTAATCGCGATTAATCGGATCCAAAATAACGTTTTGTTGACGGTGGGCGGAGAAAGCTGTCCTGACACACAGACACGCGCAGATGGCGCGGCAACTCTGCCTTCAATCTGTCTCCTTAAGAAGAAACTTAAAGTTCATCTGCAGGTCTTAATCGAGGACACGCAGATCTGACGCTTCCGTGTGAACGCTCGGTTATTTGAATGTGTTATGACAGAAAGAGGCTACGCGAGGACAGAACAACAGCTTGTGTGTGTGTGTGTGTGTGTGTGTGTGTTTACTATCCTTCATCACACCGACACCAGCAGCAACACCTGCTGGACAAACTGTGCAAATTATTCCTTACAGAAAAAAAAGGCTTGTTTTTATTTATTTATTTTTAATTGTTTTTATAAGCAGTCTTTAAATTTTGTTTTGTAGCATTTTTTATCCAAGGGATGGAGCACTTATATTGTAACATTAAACAAACAAACTAATAAATAAATTTAAAAAAAAAATATTTTAAAAAATGTATAAATGTAAATATAATAGTGTTGTTTTTTATTTTTATTTTATCATGGGTGTTTCTTTAACTTCGGGCACTATAACGTTCCTGTGGTTTTTATTAAAATTCAGATTTCAGTTCTTTGTTGTAAAGATCACATTAAAATTTTTTCCATGCCATCATTTATAAATTTTTTTACTTTTAAAATGCACAAAATTATTGTATGTAAATATTTCATTGTTTTGTATGTGTGTGTGTGTATTCATTTTATATATATATATATTGTATACATGTGTGTATATATTCAGTTATATATATATATACTGTATGTATAATTTATGTATATGTATAATAATGAAAAAAAAGTGAAAAAATGACTAATGTCCCTTTAGTTAGTTAGTTAATTTCCCACACAGAGTTCCAATTAATAATACATAATTGGGTTCTATCATAAAATAGTTCAAATAAACAAGAAAATTAAAAGCATATCTCTCCCTAACAAGCCATACGATGTAAGATTTAGATTATTTTAACAATTAGGATTATAAATAGGCTAGATGTGTATTAAAAGTGAGGAAGAGATGTTTAGTGAGTGGTAGCAGCATCAGTGAGCAGGTAGCTGAGATAATACAGCAGTCACACACACAGTCCTGTCAGCAGGCCAGCTAAACAGCAGTCCCTCGGGACCGAGGCTAATCACTTCTGCTTCAGACTGAGAGAGGCTGGTGTGTGTGTGTGTGTGTGTGAGAGAGAGAGATGAGGGTGGCAGGGGTCTTGTTAATGCTAAATGTCTGATGTGGGTTCACAGCAGGTGTCAAAGGCCTGATTTGCTGCACACAAACAGGGAAGTCTCCATGAGCCCCAGTCTCCATGGGTTCACTCTCCATTACGTCACAGAGCCTGCAGCACGTCACTGGACAGAACATACAAGATCCAACCCACAAGTTGTGCATGTGATATATGTGTTGTAAAACACTGAAAAAAAGTGGTTGTATTCCAAGCAATACTTTCAACATTAAATCTAGTCCTGTGTCCCTGTATCACACTATTGCAAAGTAATTGGTTTTAAATTAGAAGTACAAAAAGTTTTATAAAAATTTATTAAATATAATAAATTATGTATAAAAAAAATCCAATATAAAAACTTAGTATTTTATATAATGTATATTTATTTTTATATTATAGATTATAAATATATGCTTTAAACATCTTAACAGTCCTAGACCATGGGGGAAAAAAAAACAAAAAAAACAAGTATACACTTTGTATTTTACATATACACAGTAAATATATTATATATAAATTATATAAAATATAAAGTGTGTATATTAGATTTTTTTCAAAGTCTGGGGCTTATATATATAAAAAAAATCCAATACACACTTCATATATTGTATATATTTTTCATACTGTATTTTTTAAATACATATTTTATTATTTCCAAATCCAGTGTGATTTGTCAGGACAAATTTCTGTGACATCTGTTAGGCAGTGGGGATATTTTATGAGTGGTATTCCAAGAAAATGTAATAACATGAATAATAATGTAAGCCTCTTATTTTATCTCATTTAAGTCCTTCATGCTTTTATTGTGGCCAGCCTAAGGCACACCTGTGCAATAGTCATGCTGTCTAATCAGCATCTTGATATGCCACACCTGTGAGGTGGATGGATTATCTCGGCAAAGGAGAAGTGCTCACTAACACAGACTTAGACAGATTTGTGAACAATATTTGAGAGAAATAGGCCTTTTGTGTACATAGAAAAAGTCTTAGATCTTTGAATTCAGCTCATGAAAAATGGGGGCAAAAACAAAAGTGTTGCGTTTATAATTTTGTTCAGTGTAATATACTTTTTACATGTAATATACTGTATAGGTCACACACATGCTCAGCATGATGTTATATGGCCCTGTTCTGCACTCTCTAATAATACAGCTGTCTCACTGACAGATATTGATTTATTACATTGGAAGTTCAAGAAAGGCTTTTAATGAACAAAACTACCAGAGAGAGGCTGAAAAATATGGTGAAGGAAGCAGTTTCCACTTCATATCAAATAAACTACACATATATAGAAACCACATGAAATCATGTGATTTACTGTATGTTCTGTGTTGATGTATTTAATGGACGGGACCTAATAAAGAGCTTCTCTTTTTTTTCTTTCATTCTTTCTAATAGTCTTTAACTTATGTCACAACCACAAACCATGTTTCTTTTTCCCAGAAGAGAAATAGTGTGCATTTGTGTGCAAAAAGGTATTTTTTAAAGAATTTATAGATGTGCACAAGCATTTAGATGGCCTTGATATGTGACTCTGGCAGAGAAACACAGTACACATGTCAGGATGGGAGAGACAGAGACATGCCAACAAAAACTCCTCAAGCTGATGTGCCTCAGCAGATCCTTTTTAATCAAGTCCATGAGAGAGAGAGAGAACGAGAGAGACAGAATGCAGCTGCTAGTTTCATTTACTGGCACTTAAAATACTCTGCACTGGTAGATTACCATTTATTAAAAAGTAATAAAAAAGATTTTATTCTGCTCACATGCATTAAATTGACATTATATTTAAGTATTATCAAAATGGCAAACCAAAGTATAGCAATCAAAATTACTAGACAGAAGTGTGTAAAAAAAAAAAAAAGTAATGTAAGATTTTTTAAAAATATTTTTTAATGAAGTCTCTTAATACTTAAGACTGTGAAGTCTCACCAAGTCTGCATTTATTTGATAAAAAAATACAGTAAAATCAGTAATATTGTGAAATATTTTTTACAATTTATAATAACCATTTTCTATTTTATTATTAATTTAAAATATAATTTATTCTTGTGATGGCAAAAATGAATTTTAAGCAGCCATTACTCCAGTTTTCAGTGTCAGGAACCTTCAGAAATCATTCCAATAAGCTGATTTGCTGATCAAGAAATGTTTCTTATTATTATATGTTGTGTTGAAAACAGTTGTGCTGCTTAATACTTCTGTGGAAACGGCAAAACAATGTTTTTGTTCAGGATTTTTTTGATGAATTGAAAGTTTAAAAAGAACAGCATTTATTGGAAAGATAAATCTTTAGTAACAAAATATTAATATCTTTACTCCCATTTTTGACCAATTTACTGCATCCTTAATAAAATCAATTTAAAAAAGAGTGGTCAACTGTATAAAACGTGCCATGATTCTTATAACTTTGAGAGAGTTAATAAACATACCTTTAATGCAACATTCAGTTACATAACGCAGCTTAAGGTTTATTTTAAGCAAGTCTGATGCTTTGGACACAGAATGTGCTTTGAGCCGAGATTAAGATCAGAGATCACGACACAAGATCCACCTCATCTGAAACAAATACATCAAAATTAGTTAATGTTAAACTGATACAAATCTCAATGTGCCTTTTACCTCACATTTCTGTAGCATTTAGCCACCTAGTTTTAATACCGAACCTCTCATAAGAACACTCTCTATTCTATCTACTTTTTACTTATTATATACACAAAACACTTTCTATGTGTACTGCGTTATACTAAAAGGGACTGGTCACAGCACTTAGATATTGTTGCTCTTTTTTGGTTTGATTGCTTCTATTGTCCTCATTTGTAAGTCGCTTTGGATAAAAGTGTCTGCTAACTGATTAGATATAAATGAATCAAATAAATTGCACTGTATAGACGGATTCGTAAGAGCGCAGGAGTCGATCAATGAATTGATATAGGTATTTATTTGCAGTCAGGAGGCATAGATGAAACAAGACGACAACTCTGAAAGACACTGAGGAGTCTATGACCAACAAAAAAATATATGGGTTAGAGACAAACACAAAAATGAGAGAAAAAAAAAAAAAAGCAAACTCAAAGGCAGATCCCTCCGTTCTAAAGAGAACCTCACTAGGATACATCTCTGATAAACACACCAGCTCACCCTTCTATATAAAAGAGCTCTGTAATATTAGACAGAGATGAAGATATATTTCAGAATGTCTTTGAAAGGACTAAGATGAGCTTGTAAAAGATTTTGAAGCACTGAGGGGGAAAAAACAACAACAACAACCTTCACCTCACCCAAACATCATATGTAGATTCAACAAAGCACACTAGCTTGACATCATTTTTTAAATGTTTAATTCTGTACATGTAATAAATGTGATGACAAGGTATTCAGTGTTGATTGCTTTTAAGGTCACAATTCCACATGTGCTTGACTTCACTCGCTTGGAAAACCGGTTAAAAATGGTCAGTTTCTAAATGAGTCCCGCACTCCACTCTCAGCACAGGCTTCCATTGCACAAAGATTAATACACTAGAGCAGAGAGACGCCACCCGCTCCTTTAACAGATTTAGAACATAATATTAAATCATATCTGATACATTAACAAGCTCATGTAGTATACAGGTTTCTAACAGACCATACAGTAAAGAAAAAGAGAATTGAATAGGGAACTGAATGAATGCCTGAATGCTTCTGTAATATATGCCCAATTACTGAACCATCTATAGGGTTTTGACAACTCCCATCCTCCTGAGAGGCTCATCTGAAATTCAACTCCCTGTCCGGGCATCCATAGGGATCCATATTCTCCATCAGGATGCAGAAACGTCACTAGTATCACATCAATTGTAGGCATATCTGCTTCTTATAGAGAATGAGGGTGGTAGCAAGGAGAAAAAGAAGCGCAACATTCGGCTCAGGCTCTTGAACAGCTTTCCCTCTTTCTTTTAAAGATATGTTGATGCATAGACTTTTATTTCTAATGTTTTTTTTTCAGAGTAAAAGACATTTTGAACGATTAACAGCACACTTCAAACTCCCATAGAGTCTATTAGGTTTTTTGCACACTTTAAAAAGGTGAAAACGACAAATTAGACAAGATAAACAGAATAACGAATGAAAAAATAGAGACAGTATCAGTAATGCCAAGGTTGAGAGAGAGAGAGAGAGAGAGAGAGAATCAAAGAGAAACAGAACATAAGCAGAAAAATACAAATAATTGGATAGACATGAATCTAACTTGTTCTAAAACATCTTTCTATTCATATTGGAATAAGATGAGGGATTTTATTTCACTGTATTCCGAGTAGGTCTAGATTAATTTCTAATGCGGTTATTTTTCTGTCCTTCAGTACCTAGAGACCATTAATCAGTGCTAGTGTTTCTCACAGAACACCTAGTACAATCAACATCGACGTTCACATTCAAGCACACTCTAAAACCCGGTAGCTGTTTTGTTCTGAAGAAACGGTTTAAGCTCTATTTGAGGCTTCGCAACCTGATCAGCTGTAGAGCAGTAACAACAGCATATCTCCTCCTCTATCAAACACACGCACACACAAAGTCTCAAGAGCCTGTCATCGAAAGAGAGGAGAAATTCGGGTCAAAACTCCCACCACTAAAACCAAAAGAACACCGTTATCTGACAGAGCAACATTTCCTTTACAAGGTGGCTTCTTCCTCAAGAGTCACGTGGATGAGATTATACTTGAGGTAAAGAAGATGATGGGCAAAGGGATTTTGTTTATTATGTTAAATAAAAAGTTAAAGCGCTTCTGAGTACAGAGCCAAGGGAGGAGAAGGGGGGACCTGATGCTCCTAGCTCAGGAGCTGACGAATCTCCTTGTGCATGTGACACAGGAAATCCACGTAAGAGGCCCCACCATTGTTGCTCTTATCCTCCACAAGGAAGTGCTTGAAGATCAGCTCCAGCTTGTCTTCTTGTTTCACCACCATGAGCTGAAAGACAACGATTATTTACATTTAAAAGTACTTAAAAGTAGTGAAATTCCAAATATAAATAAAAAATACATAAAATTCAATAAAAAGTCTAACAACAACTAAATGAATAAATAACAAAAAATACAAATAAAAATATAATTAAAAAGTAAGTTTTTTTGTTTTTTAATGAGGACTCAAGTATCACCCTATAATCATGAGTGACGAATAATTACAGACGAACATTAATCTGGACAGAAAACTACTTCCTTTTTCCCCTCAGTCTAGGTCATGCATAATTCCTGGATTATCTTGACTTCCTGATGCTCGTTTCATTTGCTAATAATTTTATTGTACGGAGATAAAAAAAAAAAAAAAGTTCAACACAAGTGACCTAAGCTTTCAGAAAAATAAACATTCTTTTCAGCTGTCTGAATCACAAATTTCTGCAAAAACATAATATCAAGCCCTGTGATGTATTTACCTTCATGTATCGTGAGCGCTGCGCTCTGACGGACTCGATAATCTCCCTTAGTCTCTTTGAAAAAGGATTATCCAAAGCCGGCAGAGAGGTCTAAATCAGCAAAACACACAATAAAAATGGCAAATGTTCACATCATATTTTTTAAAAACAACATGCAAAAACATGTCAAGCATCCAAGGTAAAGGATTCAAGTTTCATATGTGCTCATAAGTAATACTCGAGCTATATAACTGCTTCTGTATGAGATAAAAATCAAATAATTTATTTACATATATGCATATTTATAAGGAGTCGTACCATGCTGGGGTCTATCTGGCTGAAGGCCGGCGTGCCAAAGATGTTCTGAAGCAGCTCCTGTTGGGCATTGACCCCAACCCAAAGGAAAATGTTCAGTCCGTTCTCTAACAGGTACACTCCTCCCCTAGACAGTCTCTCCTCTGAGTCTCTCACTGACACAGGCAGAGTCATGCTCTCAACATCCAGCTTTTGCTGTAGAGAATGTACAGTAACTGTCACAGCTCAATTACAAAATCAAATGGGCTGATATTACTGTGTTTGTGTCTCACCAGCGGAAGCAGACGAGGGTAGAAGAACACATGGCTCTCGGCCACATCCATAGTGCTGACCAGCTGTCTCAGGTAGGCACGGTCATCCAGGGAGACATCCGCCCCTGGCTGCAGAACGTCACTCTTTAACATGCAGTTCAGGTACACGGGCAGCAGCTTCATACATTCTGGTAAAATCAACTGTACTCAGACAAATAGATAAGAAAATATCAGCACAATGTAGGATATGACAAATACTGAAGATATTTAATCATTAAAAAACAGGATTTGTGTGTTTTTGAGTGGGGTTATGGCATTATGATTTTCTGTAGTTACCTGCCCTGCTGAAGATGGACTGGCACAGTTCTTGCGGTAACAGGCTAAGATCTGTGCACACTGATTCATCAGACTATCACGGACATTCTTGGTAGGACTGCTGAGTACACTCCGATATGCTGTAAACACATAAAACAACAATCCTTAAACTCAAATCAGGTCCCAGAACACATCATTAAAAAGTAATCTTTCTGTCTTTGAAACTTTTACATGAAAATGGCCTAGATTATGAGCCTCCACTGAGATGCTAAATAGGTAAGTGCTAATGGTTGTCAATCATTTTATTTATGGTTATGACAATTTATTGCTGATTTGCCTTTGCAAGCCATTTACATTTTGCAGCCATTACATTTTGTAGGAAGACTGGGGAGCTCTACTTTTTGAAAACCAAACAAAAACCAAACAAAGCCTAAAGCAAACCAAAACAATGATGCATAATTAAATGACGCAGAGAGACTATGAAGGGAGCTCTAGGTTTTGAAAAAGCAAACCAAAAGAAACAAAAACACCAAAACAAAAGCTGCTGAAAAACAAACAAACAAACAAACCCAAAGCAATAATATTGAATGCTGTACATAGATTGGGAGGGAGCTGTAGCTTTTGAAAACGAAATAAAAACTAAAACAAAACCAAAAGAACAAAAACAAATAACAAAATAAATAATATATCAAATAAATATCATAAATTTTTTTTTTTTTACATTGGTGTAACAGAGGTGACCCACAGAGTGCTAGTGCAGGAAGCAGTGAGGTGGTGTTTATCCGACGAGTGTGAGAGGATGCGTGTGGTTTCACTCACCATATTTGGCAAAGAAGTTGATGATGGTATCAGTCTCACAGTTCCTGTACAGGTCTGCCAGCTGAGAGCAGCAGTTCACTGCCATGTTATGGATCCGAAGTCGTCGCTGACCACTGCAGCTGGTGTACAGAACCGCACACTGAAAGAAGAGCGAGAGAACGAGAGTACAGACGAAAAGGTCAGCACAGCTGAAGTCATTAAATGAGACTGAAGTCAGTGTAGCTGATACTTCACATGTGTGTGCATTGTGCAAAAGTAGACACATACACACCTGCATTAGAGCTCCAGTCTCCTCGCTGAGCTTGTCATCATGTCTGAACTCCACGGTAACAGTCTTGTCACAGTCTAGTCCTGCCAGCTCTACATCGGTGGTGTTGCTCATGTAGAAGGAACCAAAGAAATCGGTCGCCCGGATACCTGCCACAGCACCGCACACAAGTTAAACTTATACACATTAAAAACTGATGATAAAAATGTCACATGGCTGATATGTCTTGGAGAGATGTGCAATAAAATAATAAAACACATTTTGTGCTGAACTGTTGTGGATTGAACAAGGCCATATCTTGGCTTTTGAAGTTGAACACCTCGGTTAAAATGAGTGGTGATTTACACTACAGTTCAAAAGTTGGAAATGTTAGTAAAAAATGTTTCTTGAGCACCAGATTTCTGAAGAATCATGTGACAACGAAGACTGAATTAACAATGCAGACTGAAAATTCAGCTTTGCATCACAGAAATAAATTATAAATAATTATAAATAAATTAAAATAGATAATAAATCTATTTTAATCAAATAAATGATCTAGCATAATAAACCTGTTTTTGAAACCGTTTTTTTAATCCCTTTAAATCAAACCAACCCTAAACTTTTGAACAGTAGTGTATAAATATTAGGGGTGTAACGATACACGCATTCGTATTGAACCGTTCAGTACGAAGCTTTCGTGCATTACAAACCGAACGATTTGATTCGTTGGACTAATCCTATTACATTTGGAAAATAAAACAGCTTAAAGTATGTGAAATATGATGTTCTCAGTGCCACTACGCTCAACAAGGCTGCCCAAAGGACGTAACGGGCAACGTGCTGGCTGCCCCGCGATAATCTCCTTTTGCTGGGGTGCGTCGAAAGACGATCTTGTATCGACGATAGCCAGAGATATAGTCAAAAACATCAATTGTTGGCAATATTAAGATGTTTGGCATTTCCAATTAATGTAGGCCTGTTACAATCTTATTTTTATTAGGTCTATTATTATGATTATGAAGTTACTTTTATTAGGCCTATTAAATTAAAATTACAATTAATTTGCCCCGCAATGATTACCAAATAACGGACGTGCTGCGAGGATAACAAAAGATTAGGCTATACATTTACTTCTCAATTAAAATGTTTTTATAAAAGGTATTTTAATACAGGTCAATTAGCTATTCAATGATTTATAGGCCTACAATTAAAATATTAATACTGCAGTCAACAATAAAAATCAATGAAATAAAAAGCTTTTATTTCAAGCACCGACTTTCAAAAACAACCTGTTTAACACAAAATATGTTTCTTCTAATTTTTTTCCACTATGTAATATTAGAAATATTAAGGGAATAAATTAAAACAGTTAGCTATGTACCGTTATCAGCATATTTTGAGGTAAATTCGTCTCGTCGTCTCTGAGAGAATATGCGGCGTCAGATGCTGAAAGCTCCGTCCTTCCGTTTTTACTTTCACTTTCTGTATAGTGAATTGACTGAGATTAAGATGTTCACCGGCATAATTTTGGGCAAAGTTTGCACGCTGCTTGTGCGTGATATCCACTGGCTCGCCTTCATGGTTTAAAACAAAAATATTTCCAACATTGCGACGTAACCAATTACCCCCGTACTGAACCGAACCATGACACCACTGTGTCATATCGAACCGAACCGTGAATTTTGTGAACCGTTATACTCCTAATAAATATATGTGGTAGGTAAATGGCAGGATGAAGAAAAATCAAGCAATAATTCAAAATCTGGTGTACAGAGCTGTGTATTCACCTGTGCTGGTACGGACCCTCATCACTGCATCAAAGCCCATCTGCTTCTGCACATCTCTCCTCAGGTCATTGAGAAAACGCTCCTGGTCAGATGGAGCCTGAAACAAACCATAGTGTCTATAATCACAGTGCATGTTGTTTTTGGTTAAGAAGATTTCTTTGGTCTGGTCACGTATGGTATTAATGACTAGATGGTACAGTTCTCTCATACCTGGAAGTAGGTGTATTTGTAAATGGAGCCGCCCGTTGAAATGGGGACCACCCCTAACGTTGCTACATCAACATACTGGTTGGGAAAGAGGAAGAGGTCCACACAGCAACCCTGTGCAACACACTCCTTGGCTAGAGTGTTGTAAAAACTAACTTGGGGCTGGAATAATGACTGCAAAAGAAATGGAGATGGGAACTTCACAATGTGCCGTATGGAGAGGATCCCTTAAAACTACCTAATAAATACCACATTAAAAAGCTTTCTGTAACAATGTTCCCATAGCTGTCAAAGTCTCAATGATGACAAAACATTTTCAGCTGCCGCTGTGCTTTCAACATTGCGTTTTTCAGAGACACACACAATGTAATGAGCAGTACAGATTTGAGAGGAAGAGGTCATGGTACCTTTTCTTTATCAGAGCCCACTAGTTTCTTATCCTCCCTGTTCTTCAGTTTGCCTGGAGCCTCAGCAATGGGAAGAGACGAGTGGAAAACAAAAAGCTTTCCAGCACAGTCTGCAGCCTAGATGACAAAGAAGAAATGTCACTGTTACTGAATAATTCCACTCCGAGCGGACACGAAACACTCAAACCAAAATAAAATGTAAAACCAAGTTTCTTCCATTAACACTGTATACAGAAATGCTCTATTTAATTACTACAAGGCTGGCATCATTTTCAATCACAATGCGTTGCAGGAATCATTATCATTCATATGATGTACACACACTATGAACTATGAAATTTGCCCTGATGCAGTAAGATCAAATACCTTGAGCGCTTCCAGCCCGGCCTGAATGACAGGCCCAAACACAGTTTCAGTTTCCCGGGTGTCTGCAAACATCTCGGGGATCTGATCCAACAAACTGGTGGCAACGTACATTTTCATAATCAATATGCTTTGATGGTCAAAGTTTCAGGCATCCTAGTTTTCACCCTAGCTTACATGGAAAAATTCCACTAAATTGTGAATGTTACAGTGTACTCACTACACATACAATACCATTCAAAATGATTTTTTAAAGAAATTGAAAACAGTTATTTTAAATTGCAATATAATTTCACTACATTACTGTACTTTTTTGAGGAAATAAATGCAGTCTTGGTGAACAAATATATTTTCAAAAAAATAAAAATAAATAATAAATAAATTCTTACCAACCCTAAACTTTTTAACAATAGTGTACAAAAACTGAAACCTACCTCTCAATAACCACCCTGGACTCTGAGACACTGACCAGAAATCCATCCAGTAGGGGCACAAACATGTCAGCCACATCTGACACTACCATCATCTGAGGCTGAGCAAGGGAGGCCTTCACATTATAGAAATGAAGCACTTTATTGTAGGTGACGAAGCCAACTCGAATGTTTGATTCCACATCAGGGTTCTCTCTGCATGGACCAATAAATAGGCAATATCACAATTACACATGCAATGTTTTGTTGTACATGCAAAAAAAAAATCTCTCTGCAGATATGAATGAATGTTCTGTGTTATCCTGATCGTACTGCTTCTCGTTTAAACTCTCACCTTGGCAAGTAATCCAACAGTGTCTTCAGCTCCTGACATACAATTCCCACCATGCCATTCTTCACAGCATTGTAGGACACGTCAATCAGGAAGATGAAGGCTGGTGGCTGAGGAAACTTGTTGTTCTGTCAATAAATCATATTTAAAATTAGCAATCCCATACATATCAGCACAGAATTTTCTTAAGATTGTAGTGGCATGATGGGAACATATACTGTACCTTACAGTAGTCCACAGTAGCCGTAAACTCATAACTGCCCATCGAGAGCTCTGGTCGGTCGTAGCAGTCCACCCTCTTTCCTGTGTGATCCAGATGCTGGAAGTAATGGGGAGGCACTAGGAGTGGGAAAGAAAAACAGAAACCAAAACATTAGATGTTGATTAGGATGAACTCAACATGACAAGCACGTTACTGGAGCATTACCTACCCTCGGTGACACAGCTGCAGAAGCCACACTGGAAACGACGACCACCTTCGATAAACTGCATGTACGGGCACATATAGGCCTTACAGCGATTACAGCGGATGGGACCACTTTCTCCATGATCCAGGAGATATGGCGGTGTCTGCCAGTAAAAAGGAATGACATGCCATTACCCACATACCCTTTTGTATTAATTTTAAAGGAAAACGACAACATGCAGTAGTACACACTCCTAGAATGTGGCCTTTTACCTCAACTAGAGGCAGAGGGGCCAGGGGATTAATGACAGCAGCCAGGGGAACCTGGGACTGTTTTGCCATGTCGGAATTGCAGGGAATGTTGTAGGCTGTACAACGGATGTAGCGTGGACTCGCATTCCCTTTGGAGAGATTAATATAATGCATATTATATTAAGACCTATAACATCATGGAATAAAGCCTACCGTTTTACATAAAATAAAAAATAGCATGCACTATACATATAGCAAGGCAATTTTCCATTCCAAACAATGTCTAAAAGTATTTTAATCTCTATTCTTACCTTGATCTTTAACTTGGAATTTGGTGGTGACAAGAGGTGGGGCTTGACCTCTGACCCCTGTAGTAAAAGGTTCACTTCCCTTGTTCGCTTTGTCATCCTCGATAACCTGAATCTGAGAGAACAAACACCGGCCTATGAAAGAGTGACACACCTTTATTCATGAACAAACAACACACCTTGACATTTCACCCGATAAACCTCTTTATGCTCGTATAGAACTAATCCAAACAGGATCAGTAAGTTCATAAATTTAGCACCACATCTGATCATCTAAACCAGATTAAAGGAATATTCAGGGTTGAATAAGTTAAGCTTCATCGACAACACCCGATATATGCAGTCCCCATTAGTTTAGCTCGAATACCAAACACTTTCTTACTGAATAGTCCCACAGACTTTCACAACAAGAGCATAAAGTGCTGCAGGTATGAGCCCTAAACCCAGGAAATGAGTTAGCATTTTAAATACATGATTTTGAAGTCAATGTTTTTTAATGGATTTTTGGTTTAATGTCATAAATAAGGTCTTTGGTTAACAAGCTTAATACATTTTCGCATTTTATTCTACAACACAAAATATATGAGTGATATACCCCACTCATGGAGATTATCTTGATGAACAAAACATGAAGAGATCACCAACTTTTGTTGTTCATATAGCAATAGTAAAACTATTAGTATTGGCTTTTATCAAGGGAAGTCTATGGTAATGCTAATATCCAGGTTAGCAATCAACTTTACGCCAACCCTGCAGCTCTATTACTGCCCTCTTGTCATCCCAAAAAATGCCATTGATAGAGCTTGAGTAGCATCTAACCCAGAATATACCTTTAAACGATGGGCCACTATGTTTATATAAGAGATAAGAACACGTCAGTCATGCACACACTGTTACTATATTGCATGCCAGAGTGAAGATACGAATGGTTTTGGTGGGCACCAATGACCAGTCTAAAAAAAATAGTCAAATGTGAGTCCGTCATCTAGAATCAAAGAAATTATGACTTAAAGGGACTTCTGTCATCATTGACTCCCTCATGTCGTTACGAACGTGAATGATTTTTCTTCTCCGTGGAAAACAAAAGATATTTTGAAGAAAGTTGGGAACCTTCCATTAGACAAAAATATTTTGTATGTTCCACAAAAGATAGAAAGTCATAGTTTTGGAACAATATGAAAAAACAACAACAGAATTTTCATTTTTGGGTGGACTAACATAAGAATTCATGTTATACAGATTTGTCCATCTCATTAAGGAAGTTGTCTGCTACACAAAAGCTATGTCAGCTCTATAAGAAGAAGAAATAAAATATTGTTCATCTATTCTAGACAGAGTCATTGGCATCCCCATGTGTAAAAAACAGAGAAATCGGGATACAGCATAACAACACAGAACGGCAGAGAGACACGAGGCACTTACTGGACTTGGGATTGCGTCTGGGTCTATTCTATGTCTTGTTTTCTGCACAGGCGGCATGTCAGAGGCTTGCTTTACATTTTAACAATTTAGCCAGCAAATTATAAGAGAGGAGAGGGATAGAGAGAGAAGCCAAAACAAAAGAAAAAAAAGAGAGAAAGAGCAGAGTAGATAAACAGAAGTGTAACCACAGTTACAGTTCCTCTGTTTTTTTTTTCCCAAGCCTAGAATTATTGATGATTAATCACACTGTTTAGCAGACAGTGTAAGAGACGTGTGCAGTTATTGTGAGGCGGCACGTGCAGAGTTTCCAAGCCTTGAAAAATCGATGAATCTGGATTTTATTGTTACTAATAGCCGCCATAATGCATGCACATCAGACACAGGAGACTCCAGAGCGAAGCCTTTCTTAACACAAGCACATCACGCACCTATTTACATAGATATTTATTTTACAAATTGATAGTGTACATCTGTGTGTGTGAGTGTATATGCAAATGCATTAGTACTGAAAATGATGGATAAATATATTAAAACAAACACACTTGAAAAATCAACACAATAGATGTGTGGGAGAAGGTATGGTGGACAGCGACCTTGTGTGCATGTCCATGTCAGATGTGGAGTGTTCATACCGGGCTTGGAATAGAATCAGGATCAAGCCTCTTTGGGGCAGCTGGCGCTAGAGCAGGTGCAGCAGGTGGTGCTCCATAGTTTGGCTGCCCAGGATATGGTCCCGTGTAACCAGGCTGAGGACCTCTGACCTGCCCGAAAGCACCTGGTAGGGAAATAATATATAATAAGCAAATCAATTCACAAAGACTTGTGAATGAATTAGCCCTGTTAAATGGTTAGTTCGCCTAAAAATGTGTACTTGTTCTAAACCCATGTAGCTTTCTTAAAAACACTGAAATAAATGGAAACTATTTTTAATAATATTAGCTATAATTAACAGTAACAACACTGGTGCTCACCATTTTGCTGAGGATATCCCTGCATTCCTGGCTGTGGTGGTGGCCCTGACAGGGAAGTGTTGATAGGACCAGGTGGCATGCCAGGTTGTGTAGGGAGTATATGATTAGCCTGTGCCATTGGAGGCCCTTGTGATGCCATAGGAGGCCCTTGAGATGTCATAGGAGGCCCCTGTGATGCCATAGAAGGCCCCTGTGAAGCCATAGGAGGGCCCTGCATTCCAGCAAGGGGAGGCCTTGGTGGAGGACCAACTTGTGGTGGAAAACCAGTAGAGGTTGGAGGGGGACCTGAGTGGTAAGGTGAGGGTTGGGAAACTGGCAGTTGGGGCTGCATGACTCCTGGGAGCTGAGATGGAGTCGAGGTGGGAGGTGGACCTGCAGGGAATGCAGAGGGCTGGGAGGTGGGAAGCGGTGGTCTTGGGAAAGAGGGCTGCGTTGAAGGAAGTGGGCCTCTGTATAACTGGGTGGGACCTGGAGGTACCTGGGCTGTGGAAAAAGGAGGCTGAGAGACAGGTGGAGCTTGAGGGAAGGACTGTGGAGAAACCGGTGGTGGAGCTTGGGGCTGAGTGGGGCCAGTGGAGGAGAAAGGTGGGACAGCATTTGGGAAAGGCTGCTGGGCAGGTGGCATAGTTCTGTAGTATGACTGAAGAGGAGCCTGAGCTACAGCTTCAGTAGGTGGAGGCTGTGAGTGAGCAGTGGAAGCGGGTGGGAAAGTAGGTGGAGCTGCAGCCTGGGACACAAAGGGATGGGCTAGAAAAAAGAAAGAACAAATTGTCAATCACAGCGATGCTCTAGATATTTTTATGATGTTAACATTTTCAAAGACTTATTTACCATAGCTTGGGCCTGCAGGGGATGGTGCAGTGGAGCCAACCTGCATGCTAGCCATCTGATTGGTCATCTGCTGCATGCTGACAGGTGGAGCTCCAAACTGCTGGCCGTATGGGGGTTGAGGACCAGGCAGATTCACTGCACCTGGAGTGTAAGTTTGAGACACTGGAGGCCTAAACAAGCAATTAAAATAAGATCAAAGTAAGAAACATGACAATGCTGCGAAACCATGAAAATAAGACTTAATTTGCATTCATTAAATGGAAATGATTTATAACCCATTTATGTAATATCAGCCACAAAACTTAAGAGGCAACACATAGGCTAAATTACTAATAGATTGATAGAAAAGACACAGTTATGTGCTGATATTATGGGTCACTGACCTCTGTGGTGGAGCACCCATTGGTGGTGGTCCATTCTGAGTTTCTCCTTGCCCAAACTGAGAATAGTTCTGGGCACCCGAGACAGGTGGTGCCCCAGAGGTGGGGGGTCCTCTCATACCTTTAGCAGGACCAGCAATAAATAATTAAATAGTTTATTATCCCAACAACACACATTTTATTTCCAACTTTTATGATTAACCTTGAGCAACAATTTAAGCAAATGATGCAGCCTAGAATATGGAGACTTGTTTGTTGGTCCTTTTCTTTATTTTTTCTACTTATGACAGTATTAAGAAGAATAAACAGCTGTAAAAATGTGGGACCTATGCTGAATAGAAGGGAAGGAAAAATATTATAGGCCGGAAGAGTCCTCCTTACAGCATTTTTTTCTTCATGACAATGGGATTATTTTGCTGTTGAGAAAAAAAATGACTTTTAGGGATTATTATAATTGTAGACACATTTCTGATGGTAAATATTCTATAGTGAATGGTTTGTACAGATTCTTATAGATCAAGATGAACCACGTATAAAGTTGTAGTTCCTTATGTCAAGCCAACTGTGTGCATAACTCTGTATCGACTCAAAGCCAATTTTATTTACATTTGGCACTAAGCCAGTGTCAAATTTGTAGGGCGTTATTTTAATGACAAATGTCGAGAGCGCATTATTGTAGCGCGAAAGCACATAAATATAATGCGCAAATCTCTGCACTTGCACGCGGAAAACCGGGCACGAGCTCTCGGAAATATGCTGCTCTCGCTCAGAGTTCGCGCACTTAAAACGTGTCTCTACTCACCCTCAAACTGTGTCCTGCGCACTCACAAATCTCTCTATGCTCATGCGCTAGATATTAAATTCTTTTCACACCTGAATTAAACGTTGTCAAAACTTAACCAATCAGATGTCAAAGATGGATCTGTAATTTCTTTACAATTGAATACTACTCAACTACTAATCAAATATTAGAAATCAATTGGGTGCTTGGATGATTTGGAAATAACCTAGTTTAACAGTTTGGTCAAACCTCTCTACACGATTTATCTAAACAAACAAAAAAGCATATGAAGTTCTTGTGGTCATATGTATTGTGTACTTGGATTGATACGCAATACTTAATACTTAATACCAATACTTAAGATTTGGAGGCCAAATATAACACTATAATGAATTTCTCATATTTGTCATACACTATATTCTATGTGTTTAATGCATTTACAGTCAATGTAATTACATGTAACTGTCATATAACTGTATATTCACTGTTTTAGAGGAGAGTGCCTAACTAAAATCAGAACTGAAAACAAACATTGGATTAAAAAAAAAAACTCCCAATAAATGTCCAAACAGCGATGCAATCAGAACATTTATTGTTAACATATCTTGCATCATTTACATCTATTTTTCCAGTTGATGTTGAATTGATAGGAATTGTTACTTATTATTGCCATCATACCAACTGATAATTTATTGCAATAATTTTAAATTCAGTTGAGGTATCTGACATATTATGACATAACATTGATCTTTTATATGAAGTCTTTAGCCATATAGACTATAATATGTTGTTTTTAGATCAACTGCTCAGAGACCAACCAGGACAGAGGTTATATGTACAAATCATCCAAGCACCCAATTCCTAGCCATTTCTAATATAGGCTACATTTCATTACCATTGCTAAATATTATTAAACTGGAAAGAAATTAAAGATCCATCTTTGATTGTCAAAAGAATTCCAGGTTCACTTCCCTCCCAGCCAATTAGATTTCACGCACTTTCATCGGTCAGTCGTTGAGGTCTGATTGGTTAAAGCTTTATTTATATAGAACCTTTTAAAACAGTGTTTACAAAGTACTTTACAGAGAAATGCATATGTGCATTCACAGAAAAGAACAACATGCAAAATGCAGTAAAAGAGATAAAGTGGGCCTAGTAAAACAATGTACAATAACCAGTTTACACAGTTTAAATACAACAATAAAAAAATAAAGGAAAGGCCCTGAACAAATCTGTTTTGAGACTACTTTTTAAAAGTGCATAATAACTTTTGATAACGTTTAATTCAGGTGCGAAAATAATTAATATCTAGCGCATGAGCATGAAGAAATTTGTGAGAGACACATTCTAAGTGTGCGCACTCTCTGAGTGAGAGCAGCGTATATCGGAGCGTGCGCGCCCGGTTTTGTGCGAGAGCAAAGGAAATCCACGTAAGAGCGGAGATTATATTTGTGCTTTCGCGCTACAATAATGCGCCCTCGACATTTGTCATTAAAATAACGCCCTAATTTGGACCCTGTATACAAGTATTACAAACACACAAGAGTAGTCAAACAACTCCCTTGATTTACATGTGAGGGAAATAAAGATTACTCGATTATGAAAGAATGATTAAAATACTATTGTTCAATTGTATACTAAGAGTATTGAGGAAAGAGAAAATGGGGGAAAGAGTCTAATTGTGCAAAGATCATCAGGCAAGGAGCATGACCGTTTTTCCCTGTGTGCCTGTCCACAGCTGAGTTTTGACTGCATCCTGTGGTTTGATTGCCCAGCCATCCCGCACACTGCAGTCAATAATGAAATGCAGGGAATACGGAAGAGGACAAGCTGCTAAGCAGAATTAAACCAGTTACCTAGGTCAAGAGGAGAGGACAGGTCAGAGACTAAGTTTGTTGCGAGAGTCTTAGAGGGAAAGCTTGCATAAGGAGAATATCCTGCAATACAAGAAAGAGAGAGCAGTGAAAAATGGGAATGAAATGTGAAAACAGGAGATGATAGGTAAAAAGAGGAGGCTGGGAGGGAGAAATCAGACTTCGCTTGCACTCCGAAAAAGATCTTACAGACTGAACTTAAGCTCATATTAAAGTTAAAGTTTATCCATTTAGCAGACGCTTTTATCCAAAGCGACTTACAGTGCATTCAGGCTATACATTTTTTACCAGTATTTATTATATTATTAATATTATTATACATTAAATGATAATAACCTGTCATAAACACATTTCCTTAACCAGTCACAATCATTTTGTACTTTCACCCCGCTTACCTTGCGGTGGACCTTGTTGGTAGGCAGAGCCCGGCCCATTATAAGGTGCATACTGAGCCGGATATCCCGATGGCACGTGGCCACCCCCATATCCTGGCTGGGGGTAGCCCTGATACCCAGGCTGAGGCTGCCCATAAGGAGAGGCCATGTGAGGTTGCTGGTTGACATTCATTCTCAGTTCATCCCTAACTCTGAAGACAGGGCAGAAACAGAGGAAAAAAGGATAAAGAGAGAGTGAGGGAGTAAATCTATATTTATGAGGTAATGCAGTGAGAAGAGCTTAAGAGGTCTTGTTAGTCTTTCTGATGCTTTCAGGGGTCTAAAGACATGTGCCGCTGGGCTGCTGGCACAGCAAAACTCCCGACTAATCATTTAAGCTCAGGCCAGAGCAGCAAATGTTGACATAAAAGAGAAATTTGCAGAAAAGCGGTTTCACCCTTCAAGCTGGAAAAACGTTGGGGTTTTTAAAAGCAAAAAACACACAGAAGTTGATGAGTAAACAAATAACAGGAAAATGTCACATAAATTTTTGGAATCAGAATCAAAATTATTCATTCATTATTGCAAAACATATTTGTGACCCTGGACTTATTGGGCCTAGTGGTAAATGTACATCTCATCTACACATCAAATCATAAATAAAGCCCCTTAAAGTAATATTCACAACTTGCACAGTGTGACATTTCTTACTAAAACTGTATTTAGAGGGGGAAAAAAAAGTTACAATGGGATTTGATTCATCTAAAAGAAACTGATTGGATCATAAAAAATATGCACTGAAGACCAGAATAGAGTTAGAAGTGAATAAAAGTTTGCAGTGGATCATGAAGGTCTAGGAGGAGGTCAAGTTCACCCTATACATAATCTCGGCATCATAATTTAATAAATTAATGTTAATAGGAGCACACACAAAAATTGGTGTAGAAACAAATTTTACTTAGACATTGTTAGTAAATTTCACAATTAATACATTGAATTAAACATGAATTTTGAATGAAAAGACTGAAATAGTATTTTCTTGTAAAAATGTACTCCAATAATCTTTATTTACAACTTTGAAAAATCTTTTTTACAGTGCATGAAACTGCTGAATTAACTATTGGCAGGAGTTTAGAAAGGCAGTACCTACAATACTCCAAAATGACCTAAAATTATGCCAAAACAGCTATTTGGTTATTAATAAGTATTAAACAAAAGCCTGCAAGGCCTAGTAAGTATCGTCAGCCAAAAATTGCCAAAAGCCAAAAGTTGTTTCACAATCGAGCAAGATATTACATGGTGATGAATAAAAGTTGGTCTTTGGAGTCATTCATTGGAGGCTCGGAATATGCACTGAGAAAGTAAAAAGATCAATTTTTCATGTCAACTTTAAACTATGAAATTTTGAAGTATGATCTTCATTTCCAACCTGAAATTTCAGGCCTGTATAGGTTTAATACTATTTAAAGTAAATTATGATGATACTCAAATACATAACTTTCATTCAAAGAAAGCACACCCTAATAACATTCACAGCACATAACAGACGTCTGACGTATTTTGTGTTCCACACCCACCCCAAACATCTGAGACTCTTCAACTCGTTAGTTCAACAATTTACTAGAGTAACTCCTGAAGCTGCTTATATAACAGTGTTTAATAGTGTCTCCCACATATCAATTTCACAAACATCAATGAAACAGAAGCTGACTGGAGCAAACTCAAATGACACAATTACTGCCAGCACATTTGCTTTCTTAATAGAGGTTACGAAAACCCACAAAATACAGATAGAAAAGTAGTTTTAACAGCAATTATAAAATATCTACATGTATATTTTTTAATAAATCAGCTTTTAAAACTACTCCTCCTCATTTCTAGCAAGTAGAATAGCAAAGTAGCATTAGCACAACGCAGCCTTGAATAATGTTGAATAATTCAAGGCAATGGATAACGTAATAGTATACAGCATCACATGTGCGAGGACTTACAGAGATAAACGTGCTTATTTTCCATCTATCTGTCTGAAATGACAGGCCTGCTGGATGACCTGAATATACACAGAGGGAAACTCAAGTCTGAGACTCAAACTGGAGTCACAAGTCTCCTGATCAAGCAACTGGTTTCCTGCCATAAGGCTTAAAGACAGTGATGATCACACAAGCAAGTGCCACTAAAAACTGCTTGTCCATCTGTGGATTTTACCACAAAGTTTGCTAGAAAAGCAGCAGCCTTTAAAAATGTAATGAAAGTAGATTTACATTTAACAAGCCGTCATATATAGGGGGCGTGGTTTAAAAAGAAAACATATGGCAGATAGTTACACATTAATTTACTATGGTGAACACAAGAGAAATTCTCTTTTTAATTAATATTCACAGAAACTTGCATTAAAGTTGTTTAGTGTTGATTTTTAGGTAAACAACCTTTTTTTGCCAACTTGAAAAAAAGAAAATTAGTATTTCACACCACCCAGTGTCATGCTTTCACTTTCATACATACAAATTTATAAAATAGAAGCAATTGAGAGGGACATTAAACTGGTAAAACAATAAAACAACAACAAACTAAAAATAAATTAAGATGATGACATTAAAGGGGTAATATGATGCTGCTAAAAACAACATTTTGTGTATTTGGTGTAATGAAATGTGTTTATGCGGTTTAAGGTAAAAAAAAAAAAACATTATTTTCCACATACTGTACATTATTGTTACTCCTCTATGCCCCGCCTTTCTGAAATGCGTCGATTTTTACAAAGCTCATCGTTCTGAAAAGCGAGGTGTGCTGTGATTGGCCAGCTATCCAGAGCGTTGTGATTGGTCGAATACCTCAAGCGTGTGACAGAAAAGTTACGCCCCTTACCATTTTGTGATTCCCTGTCCAGCCGGAGCTACGAGACATAAACATAAAAAAACCCCATTATAAACTAGGCATTTGTTGCATCCAGTGGGGACAGAATTATGGATTATAATGGCTTATACTGTCTTTTTACGTGTTGCGTTGCATCGTGCCGCGTAAACATAAAACCATGTCTGCATTTGTGATCAGATAAATGACAAACAACAAGTGCTACTCTACACTGCCCAAAACTCGCGTTTGAATCATCAGTGGTGAATTCTTTAAATATAAAAAACGTACTTGCATTCTGTGAGTCAGAACAGACAGCATTGTAGTCTACTCTACCAGGATCAGGAAACAGTCCTCCATAAAATGTGCTGCACACATCTGAATATTTGGGTTGAAGTGTTCTGGAACCGTGTTGTAAATACAACTTAACCACTGATTTCTAGCCGTGTCCTCTTTTGGAAGATCAAACAAAGTAGTTTCGCTTTCTCAACGAAACAGCGTCACACACCGCGGACTAGAGTGAGCGGAGGCCTAGAGTGAGCCGGCGGCTTCCCACATAGTGACGTAGACATGTGGGGGCGTGTTAGAAGGAGGTAGGAGTGGTTGACTCTTAACTTCTATAAAGAATATCTCTTTGGATTTGAGACTTTAGTCTTTGCAACTTTACAGATCTTCTTTATACACCAAGAGCTTGTAACACTCCAAGGAGAAAGGAAAAATTTAAATCGCATCATATGACCCCTTTCAGACACTCGAAGTTGAAATGTCAATCAAGAAGTTGAGAAACAAAATCATAACAGTCAAGCAGATGCATTGCAGCAACGACACATCTGCTATTAAAACTGAATAATATACTACCGAGTCATTAAGTTATACCACACATTAGGCTTTAATAACTGACTTCATGTTTAAAATCGCCGAGTGGCGTATGAGGACATTAAATCCACTCACTCTCAAACCTCTTGCTAAGCTAATTTGGGATGTTTATCGTTTCTGGATATCAAAACAGTATCATGAAATGTCCCACTGGGTCTGCCAACACACATCTCACCTTAATAAGCCTTTATATCGTATGAATTACAGCAACATGTGTCACTTTAATGTATTAAATATGAAATTTAAACTCCTAAATGACTCAACGCTGCGGCTCGCGCTGAACGTGCTAAGCTAAGCTAACAGTGACAGGAAAATATATAACCACATAAAAAAACAAATATCAAGCGCCAATTGACAGCTCACCTCATAAACAGCTCGATGAGTTAACGAACGGTTTGTCAGGACGCCGTTCCGGTTCTAAATGCCGGTAAACGCGATAGGGCTGCCGTTCTTTCACGGAAAGAGAGCAGCGAGACGGACGTTAATCCCTTCCTCACCCGCACCGGAAGAACTGAGAATGTATGCCACGTCCACATCCGGTCATGATGAAATAGTAGTTGACGATGGAAGACTTTCACTTTTTGGAAAAATAAAACGGTGGCCTACAATAAGTTTTTTTAGAGAGTTATCAGTATCTTAATTGCTATCTGACCTGAAAGAACAGCTTAGTAAATTAGTCTGTAAAAAAGAGAAAGCTTTAGTGGATGTATTAGCATACGTTTATTTTGCACTAAATCTAACCATTAAAGATATTTGGAATATTTGCCGCTTACCAAGACTTTTTTATATTAAGCAAACCAATCTACCTTTGGAACACCTTTAATAATTTTACAATTTCTAAATTTTCAGAATATTGTAATAATAATAATAATAATGATTTATAACAATACAATTTATTGTTTATTATTATTCCTCAGTGTAGGTATATGGGGAAAACAAGTGGTTTCCAAATGACTTTTATTTTGAAGTACAGAACTTCAGGTATGTTAAAAATATAGTAACATATGGAAATAATGACCAAGGACGGAGATATGTGTTTAATTTTCTAAGGAGGACTGGACTGGAAGGACGAATTTAATTAAGATATAGTTAAAGTGAGACAGCAGATGGCAGTAATGCAACACTATGGATGCCAACTGCCGTAAAACTCCAACGAAGAAGAAGAACTTCCGGTAGGTAGGGTTGCTTGCTGTTTTCTTCCACATCGCTTAGACATCAGTGGTTCTGTTATGGACTGACAGATACGCGGCCTGTGGAATTAACATTTTCTCAATCTTAGAAACACCACCCCTGTCTGGACAGATAGTGGCGGGGATGCGGCATCGACATGGGAAATCTTTTCGGGAAAAAGAAAGCAACTCGGGTGACCGAGCAGGACAAAGCTGTGCTGGTGTGTTAGACAGCTGCTAACTGGCTAATCATTCTAATGAGAGAAGTTACTATATATATATATATATATATATATACTGTTACATTGTTAGACAACTGACTTTGACCAATGAACAAGGGAATGTATGTTAAAGACAGAAACTGAGCTTCCTAAAAACAGTAAATGGAAGATATCCTACATAATATTATACATACATATTATGTTTTAAATCCTTCTTTTTTTTTACTTTAAAGTCTATATTGAAATATGGAACAGTTTCTCACGTCATCTCATTTGAATTAAATTACAATTTCCTTCCCTCATCCCACATTTAAAGTGAGTTTTCCATGTTTTCACACTGAAAGCTTCTCTTAATCACATCCAGCTGTTCTAAAGAGATGCTGGATTTAGGTGTCTGTATTGATCTCTGTTTTGCTTTGTTGCTTTTTATTTACCCTTTACATTTGGTCTTGATAGATTCAGTAGATAAGACCTCCACTGTGATGCGAAATCAATCGATGTGGCCTCTAGACGGAAGCATCTCTAATGTTTTACACATTTGCCAGGAACCTCTATGAGTTGTATATGTGCAGCTGGCTGAAAAAGAAACAAAGAAAGGAAATTGTCCATTGTATTGGATTTCTTGACCTTTGCAATCAAGGAGCACACAAACCATTAAATACAGTTTACTCTCTCGCTTGACCTTTAAAACAGGGGTGCTCAGTCCTGCTCTTCTGGATCTACCTTCCTGCGGAGATCAGCTCTAGTTGTAATCAACACAATCTTAAATAATCAAGGTTTTGGGGTTCATTTGAAAATGACGTGCAGGTGTGCTGGAACAAAGTTTAAAAGACTTATCATTCAGAAAATATTGTCGATAACTGTATTGACACTAGGCTATCGGATGAGATTAATTGAGCTGAATAATGCTGCTATTGTCTCCTTGCTGAAATTAAAGTTGTTTCAGAATTGATTAAATTTCCAACATTGACACTGTTATTTTCCTGTTCATTACTATGAAGCTGCTTTGAAACAATCTGTGTTGTATAAAGTGCTATATAAATATGTGACTTTGTATTATGTTCGATTTCTGGGTACGATTTTGATGGAGCGGGTCAAATTGACCCTAACTGCATTCAATGCAATTCCCTAAATATCATATTATTAAAAACGAGAAGGAATCAGGTATGAACGGAACAATTTTAATATCAGTATTTGTCACACAGTACAAACAATTATCAAATATATCATTTATCATTTATTATCAATAATATCAAAAAGTATGATTTTTAAAAATGTGTTTAACCACATTTTTTAACTCCTTAACTCTTACCGTTCCGCTGGCAGAAGTTTACTTCTATATTACTATATTCTATAATACTATATTACAGTTAAATCCTAATCTAATCATGACAACCTATATATCGTTGGAAAGGTCTAAGACTCCTAAATAGATATTTTACCACAGTTGTTTGTTACAAATTATGTAGTAACAGTAATAGAATAATTTATGACAAGAGTGCACCTCAAAACATATACATCATAATAGGAGTTCTGACCTTTGTCACAAAAAATATTTTTCCCTATCACGTTTTAGTAATCACTTTAAAATGTTTTAAAGTAGGGTCAGTTGTAAATGAGAAAAAGTCACAAAATATCAAGAATAAAATCACAGGTTAACTGGTATTTCCGACAGCTCAAAAATCAAAATGGGTCAAATTGACCCAGAACATAATACAAGGGTTAAATAATATGACCAAATTTTGAATAAATATTCTTGTACACTCACAGTATTCAGTGGGCGATACGTTTTGTGGTCGATCAGTGTGGGTTTTTCAATGGTAGAGTCGTATATGATTACATTGTCTGCCCTCAATCCTGTGTATATGATAGTACAGTGAGGGAGAGTGCAGCAGGGGAACTGTGTGTTGGTGGTGTGGGTAGGAGCTGCTGAGAGATAGGCTACATAAAGGAATCCCTGCCTACATCACAGTCAGGCACAGACCCACGCATGAATTGCGCAGTGCCCACTGCTGTACTCATCTCATCTGATCCTCCTCCAGTCCTTGGGTGATACACGCTTAAAAATAAAGGTGCTTCACGATGCCATAGAAGAACCTTTTTGTCTAAATGATTCCATAAAGAACCTTTAACATCAGGAGAACCTTTCTGTTTCACAAAAGGTTCTTTGTGGCGAAAAAAGGTTCTTGAGATTATAAAAAGGTAATAAAGAGATGGTTCTTTAAAGAACCTTTGACTGAATGGTTCTTTGTGGAACTAAAAATGGTTCTTCTATGGCATCGTGAAGCACCTTTATTTTTAAGAGTGTAGTTGCACTAAGAGTGATGTAGTGATGATGATGCTGGGAATACAACCATAAAGCAATGTTTCTCAAAACAACAAAAGACATCATCTATCCTTTGATTTACATATAGATTTGTAATTGTTTTACACAAAAAAATGTCTCTAATAAGTCGTTTATAAAATATTAAGAAATTAATAGATGAGTAAATTGTCTTTTCTTATAATTTCGTTTTAACATCCTCTCCTTTCAATTTAAGTTTTTTGTATGGCGTTTTCACGATACGTATTATTCCACAGATAAATATTAACTATTAAATATGATTAATTCGCACTTTCTAGTAATAATGAATCTTTTAAGTGAAACTTTTGTTGTTCAGTGAAGTCACACCTTTTTTGCGTGAACAAATAGCATTCGAGTACAAGTTGTAAAGGAGAATTTCATTGGTTGAACCTACAATTTCACTGAACTAGTCACTGTTTTGAGCCTGAACGAAACTCATTTGTGAAAGAACTGAATGTATCTTGTGTCTGGTTTGTGAGCGAGGGTTAATCTGCCGTCAGATTGAAAAAATAATGTTTTCCGTTCAGTTCGTCAAGTGAGTCATTTACAGTAATGAATAAAATAATTGTGTGTGAATAAAAATATGAATGAAATCATGACTGTACACAATTTAAATGACATAAAAATCAAATTTAATTTTAGATTTATAATTACTATTTAATAACTGAATTAAGCTATTACTGTGGATTATTTTCTATAGCTTGTTTAAAGTAATGTCCTCCTGATGAATAAAATTAAGAAAAGATAGGTTTGCTTTGCTCATATATATCAGTAAAACATATGAGTTTTTCAGTAAACTTGTAGACACGAACATTTTAAAGGATAATGACTTGTTTTAGTGAGGGTTAGGGTTTTAAAGGGGTCATATGATGCGATTTCAAGTTTTCCTTTCTCTTTGGAGTGTTACAAGCTGATTGTGCATAGATAAGATCCCTGAAGTTGCAAAGACTAAAGTCTCAAAACCAAAGAGATATTCTTTATCAAAGTTAAGACTCTGACACGCCCCCACATATCTACCTCACTATGTGGAAATATTAGCATAACGCGCCAGAAAGAAGGCGTGGTTTCAGTAACCGCAGTTAGTGTTGATGCAGCATGTCAGGGAGATGCTGTGTGTTTCTTTATTTAGCACTTTATTTAGCCTTCCGAAAGTAGATGCATTTAGGAATCATGTCACAATGCATGTTATATAATTTTGTTATATATTAGAAAATATATGATAATATATATTTTAAAATGCTTTTTAGTGCTTTTTTGGAGTCAAGTTAAACAATGAACTTTAAACTATGACTTTCCATGACAGAGTTGACTGCTTACCATTTAGCCCAAAGTGTATATATATAATATAATATAATGTGTGTGTGTGTGTGTGTATATATATTTATTTTTTCCGAAGTATCAATCATTGGCCAGAATACTTTTGAAGGGTGACGTTTTAATTAATTTTGACCATGTCATTGTTTATTCGTGCATACAAAATGGATGAGCTACAACAGATCAACAATAATTGGCACTGTGAACAAACCAAAAAATTTGTGTTAAAATTTTTTTTTTTTTTGCCACAAATTCATCTGTTACTTAGTAGGAAGTAGTCAAATTTGATAGATGCCATGTTCCACATAAACTGGTCTTAAACCATTTGAACTAGTATTCTTTTTTGCATATTGTTGGGCCTATTGAATTTCAATCTTTTATGTGGTTACTTTTGTATGATAAACAATTTTCGTACTGTATTGGGTTGCTACTTGATGTCCAAAGTAAAAACTAGGTCCTTATACAAATCTAGTTGAGAAATATGGTTTTATATTCATATAACTGGCAGCTTTGTCTTTTTAATGCTCATGTTTGTTGCATTTTCTGCACTGATTTTGGGGGGGAAATCTTAAAAACCAAAAATCTACAAAGAACTCGCTGAAATGTTTTCAGTAGAGATGCAGTACACTATTAAGTGTAGCAGAACTGTTTAATAAACAAACACGAAAGGTGCAAAGCATGTGTAGAGCTTAAACGACAGGCATGTCAGTTTTGTGGAAATCTGCCATTCTTTCAATGGAATTCTGTGAGTTTAGCAACTCGATCTGTTGGCAATTCTTTGTCCAACTTCATGTGTGATTTTGGGAGTGTGTTGATATGTATGTTTGTGTGTACGCCTAGCAGCTGCTTAGTAATCTCACAGGACCTTGGGAGCTCAAATCCACCCGTCTGCACTTACGAGTGACTCAGCCTGCATCTGCCAGTGTGTGGGCAGTGTCTCACGGGCCAATGGAGTATGTGTGTCAGTACGTGCATGTGCCTCTGTCTCTGTGTGTGTGTGTGTGGGTAGTGTCTTGCAGACCGAACGGTCTGGTTGTGAGAATGTGCCTTTGCCGAAGCGTAGGGGTTGTGAGTGAGTTCAGCTTTGTGTGTGCCCACGGTGAGTAGGACATTCATACCTCGAAGATATTGTCATCTGTTGGAGGCAGTTTCCTTCGTACCACATTGCACTGCCCACACCTTGACCACATGTCCACGCTTGAACTGGCCTCTTACTGGGCCACACATCTGTTGATGTAGATATCAGACTGAATTATGCTCATGCATATTTTCTTAAAAGAGGAATATTTTTGTCCCTTTTCCCCTCCAAACAGATGGTGATGAGGGGGTAGTTCAGCAAAAACTATATTTAATTTGCTACAATTTTACTGTCAACAATCACCTTTAAGTCACATTTAATGACAACGAAATTTTGTTACCACCCAGAGCAGTTCCTTTGTTTGATGGATCTTTACCTTGTTCTAAAATCAACATTATCTCTGTGTGTGTTTGTTTTGTCTTCAGGTGTGTGTTCTCAATAAAATGAAGTGGATTTTAAGGGCGGAACAGGGATTTCTTTGTAGACTTGCAATGAGTTTTGGGTTAGGTCAATTGGCTTTTCTTTCATAAAGTGTGTTTTGATTTCCCAATTCATATTCATAGCAATTAAAAAAGCACAGTATGTTGTCCCCTTGCGCCCTGGTTTTGGCGTTATATAACAAGTCCTAGTTTCAACTTTTTCTCTCATCTTAGTCCAAGTCATCTGGAGAGCCTTAAAAGAATATAGATGTCATTAAAAATCCGTCCTAAATATTTTTTTTTTGTTTTGTTTTTGTGCTGTAAGCTGTCAGATAGAAGACAGATGGTAGCTTAACAGCATGTTGGGCGAAAGCTGTTGGACTGTGTGTTTGCATCTGTGTTTTTGACTGTCTGTGTACCTCTAAAGGGAATGGGATTCTTAGTTGAGAGAGACAAGTAGATAACAGCTCCGTAAAGGGCAAAGCTTATGACTTTATGCAGAAACCTGGGACTTACAGATGGCCGCATTCATAATGGTACAAACACATAAAGGTGTGCCACCTTCCTTCATTATGCCATGTTTTATTTATTAATTTATGTCCCGCTTTCTGGACTCTTGCTGAAAACCACAGTGACCTATGTTGTTGCTTTTTTTACAATGAAAATACATTTTCACAGTGTATTGGCTGTGAATCCATGTGGCTGGTTCTAACTTCTAACCAGTAATGACTACTGTATACATTGGCTAATGTTTAGGTAAATTAATCTGGATCAGCGTGAACAATTTCTGACTGGCCAGTTAACAGATCTTGTCATTCAAACTATTATCTAATTCAAAATAAATGTTTATTTAAATTCAGCAGTTTTTTGTACTTCTTATTTTATTATAATAACATCATTTATGAAATAAGATGGGAGTCATGCTGTGCTCCTGGTATGATTGTCATTCTCTTCAGCACTCATTTACAGCAGCCTTACATGCAGACCTGCCATTAAGCAATTACTGGCATTTATGGCAAATTAAATGGTTAAGTCTAGTAATTCCATGTATAGGATTAAGTGTCATTCACACCAAGGACAATAACTAGAATGACAATAATGATCAATAAAGAGCATTTTAAGCGGAAGACGAAAAAACTGTAGTGCATGCTTATAATGAACAGAACATTATCTTGAGTTGGTATAGACAGTAGTAGACACTAATATAGTTATCATTTTTGGTGTCAAACGGCTTTTAGTTAGTGCTCTAATGTAACATGAGATTGTATTTTTGTTAGTGTGGTGTTGTGGTTAAAGCTAAGGGTTAGTAGTAACCAGATTAAAGAGTTTTATGTGTGCACCCAGATGGAGAGAGAGACTCCACTGTTGTCTGTGTGATTTGTAGGTGAGAGGCAGGCCAGCTGTTTGAATGTCAGTGAGTGAATGAGAAAAAGAGGAGGGAAAGATTTTATTTTGCCAGCAGCACACCAGATTATTGTGTCCTCACAGGCACAAAATGTTTTTGTACTTTCACATAAAAATCATACAGATACATTCCTAAAGCACTAAACAGAGACATCTGTGTTCTCTAATGAATTATTTTATAATCATTATACTTTAATGGCCTCTAAAGTCTGAGTGATTATAAAGGAATTCATTAAAACAATGGCTTAAATAACATTTTGTATCTCTTACAGGTTTATTGATAGAAAATATCTAATTGTACAAAACGCTTAGATGTCTTAGTATTTTGGTCCTTAGATATGTCTTCAGTGCATCTCTTTTGACATTTATTTACAGGGCTGTGATATCTTTGTCTCAAACCCAAAGGTGATCTGCTTATGTGACAATATTTTGGGCCATCCCACCTCATTTCACTCTAATGTGAGCTAATGTGGTCCTTTGGCAGTCATGATGGATATAATGTGATTGCTTGTTATAATTGTCATGCCTGTTATGAATAGACACTGGCAGGGCAAACATAGGGCCTACTACTGTCATGCCTGCCAGGCAGAGTGGTTTGAGTGGGTACCAGTGTAAGAACGGAGGATGGAATTGGCAAGGAATGAGAGAAACCTATTACAATATCCCTGATGAACAAACATGTAAGGTTACAGCGATGAGATTCTATATTTGTTTTGATCATCCCACGAATTGCAAATTCACCTTGCAAATGATGTGGTAGCAGTCTAGCGTAGTGAATCTCATGTGAATTGTCAAGAAATGTCTGGGAATATTCATCTCATATTTCAGGCACAAATCAAAAGAAAAAATGAAATTATATTTTGCATACAATTTATAGCCTATAGCTTCCAATCCTATTCATATAGCTTCCAAAAAAAAAGTGTGGAAAAAGAGTCCCTGAAAAATTTGAAATATTATAAAATAATATACCATACTTATAATGAATAAATAATGATTCCTTATCAATAAATTATATTGATAAGTAAATCTAACAAATTTGTATATACAATACAACTGCATGTCATGGTAGTATTTGTTGAACTGAAATTAATTCATGCTTTTTAAAATTATTATAAACAGGATGGTTTTCATTACTGACTATATTACAGTATATTACAGTCATTTTTATAACAAGAGTTTTTTTGCATTATAGTAAGGAGAATTTAATTGTCATGAAAACCTCACAATGGAAAAAATTCATAATGGACCTAAAAAAGGCATGCAAAATATATTTTCTTATTTACTTTTAATTTTGGTGTCTTTCACAGTTAGAGAGGGCAAGAGGAGGAATACAGTAGAATGAGAGACACTGATCGAAGGTGAGAGGAAGGGGAACGGTTTGACGCATTTGTGTGTTTGAGACAGGAGGAGATAACTGGGAAATGCTTGAATCTTTGCTGTGACATTTCATTCGAGATCTCATGAGAGGGTACACCAGCAGAGAGATGAAACTGTGCAGTAATACACACTCACTCACCCACCCACACACACGCAGGCCCATTATATACATTCATTATACACATGCAGCAGC
The DNA here is from genome assembly GCF_001515645.1 of Sinocyclocheilus grahami. Lineage (NCBI taxonomy): Eukaryota > Metazoa > Chordata > Actinopteri > Cypriniformes > Cyprinidae > Sinocyclocheilus > Sinocyclocheilus grahami. The sequence continues at coordinate 260,957 of NW_015505484.1, read as the reverse complement.
AAATGCATCTCAGCCGTATTCATCTTTGTCTCCTTTCACTGAAATTGAAATCGTGATTCACTCATTTCTCATCTGTGTTTCTGTGAATGAAATAAGGTGTTGGGACGGAGGGGAACACAGTGTTCCTTCAGTCAAAGGGAACAAGCTCTAGCTGCACAAACTCCCCCTGCAGTCAGATGGTATGATCCAAACGTGCAGGGAATAGGAATGCACTGTAGCAGAGAGTAATGGGGTGGGAGGGGGGGATTCCGACACAACCATATATGGGCAAGGAAGTCATTCTCTCTCCATCTCACCTCTCCAAACTCACTCTGAAGTGGGATGCACGCAGTGCTGATGTTCACGGTGAACTCGCACAGGCACACATACACCAACCCACGCACACAGACAGGCTCATCTGAAATGGAAATTGGTAAGATGAGCGCCAGGGCGGCTTGTAGGAGTGAGACAGCTGTAACTAAATGACTTGCAGTATCCGCAGTGGACACGCAAAGATCTTTGTCCATGCGGGAAGATGGAGGCAGCCTCTGCAGAAACCCCAGATCCCAGATCAGAGTCTAATACTCTTGTTGTTAGTGTTGTAGTGTATCTCGAATCAGTGTTTTCTTGAAGCTTGGAGTTTTTATGAAGAAAGTGGTTAAATACCAATCCTTTAAAGTCGTGACAAAATAGAAGCAAAGACAGATCTTTTTGTCAGTATGTGACATACATCTGAGTGAAATTATTGAAAAAGAAAAAATGTTAGGTTGGACTTGGTTCTGTCAATCAATTGCTGAATGGATGGAGGCAATCAGGTGAATCCGAGTTTGCAAGATTGTCAATTTTAAGAAAGAGGCAAGGCAAGGCAAGTTTATTTGTATAGCACATTTCATACACAATGGTAATTCAAAGTGCTTTACATAAAATAAAATAAAAACAATAATCACAACAATAAAACAAGGAATTTAAAAACGTTGAAAAAAAAAATGTGATTTAAGAGGTTTAAAATGAATTTAAGAAGACGATTATACATATAATATAGTGCAATCAGTTCGGACATTGCACAGTGCTCATTCAATAAATGCACAGCTAAACAGATGAGTTTTGAGTCTGCATTTAAATGTGACTAATGTTTTAGCACATCTGATCTCTTCTGGAAGCTGATTCCAACTGCGGGTGGCATGATAACTAATGCTGTGATGCGGTCGGAAACCAGATTGAAAATTGTCCAGGTATCCATTTGAGTTTAAGTATTTGTTCAGCTGATTAAAGACTACATTTTCAATAATCTTTCCTATAAAAGGAAGATTTGATATTGGTCTATAGTTGCTCAATATGGTGTTATCAAGATTTCTCTTGATAACGGGGTTTAAGTGGGTGAAATTATTGGAGAGGTCAGGTATATGTCACCAGTCTTTACACCAGAAGATCAAGTCATGATATTATGATGAATAATTACAAGGAAAATGTGCATGTATGAATTGTTCACAATAAAATCATTAACATGCATTTTGAAAATACATAGGGTGAATTTTAATTTCATACTAAATATCTTTGGAAAGAACTATATACTTATGTGTGTATACTGTTACTGTATGTATATTTAAGGAATCGTTTTGCATGATTAACAAGAATTGATGTGGTTTACAAAACATGATGTTTCTGTTCATGAGACGTAGAAGGTATATGGATAGCATATTGCTTTTACATCTCTTAGAAAGAGCATGTGTGTGTGTGTGTGTGTGAGACAAAGCTGAAATGTGTTGTTTACTAAATTATCTTACAATATGTAAATTACACTGATTCAGGGTGCAAGGGGTCTTTCTGAACAAGCGAAAACATGTCTAGCTGGAAAAATACAAGTCTGGGTCACCTTGAGTTTGTAGTTATTTAGCAAGTGAAACTTCCTGCCCACGTTTAGTTTGTTGTTCTCTATATACTTGCAGAATAATGGTAAAAAGTTGCACATTTGCTTCTTTGGAATCACAACGGGGTTTTAAAAATGTTTGAATGCTATGCCAGTGACATTCATACAGTGTGACGTAAGTGTCCAAAAGTTTCAAAGGCCCACTGTATATAATTCTAATAAGTGTATTAATTTCAGGTAATTTCCAGCATCGAACAATCAAATTAATTGACAGTGCAATGCAGTGCTTTGAACCGAAGGTTAACTGTTGAAAACCTATTCAGACACATTGATTAATACACATCATCATTATCCATTTCCATACTCAATTGTCCTGAAGCTGTAGGACTCAAGAGAATTACATAACGGTGAACAGCAGCAAGTCTTTACTAGACTGCAACTTACATCAGTGGCCACACGGCTGCTTTAACCATGTTTTATTATGCTTATTGAAGACATAAAGATGAAAACGGCACTTTTGTTTAACCACCTGACATTGAGGCATAGATTGTTATTGGACTGACACACACACACACACACAGATGCAAGAGTTGATTACATTCATCAATCTTTTCCAAGCTGTCTGAGACTGCAGCTGCATTAGTTTCACATCATAGGTTTGTGTTGTAGCAGGTTTATATGCAGTAGCACCAAGTTTTTAGGTGTTGATGTATCCCTTATGTCTGTGGTAAATGAAGCATGTTTACAACCCTGCTAGTTCAACAAACACTTACCGTTCTCCCATTTCTCAATGTATTACCATGACGAAGCCAAACTGTGTGCATGTGAATACAGAAAATCTGTCGAGGACTCATTTATATTCTCAAAGGCTCCTTATTTTTTTATTAAACTCAGTTTACAAAGACATTCTAAGGGTAAAGTTCAATAAATGGCTGCATATTTCTGCTGATATAGTTGGATATCTTTTAACAGACTGAAATGGTCCTTCATTTGGTCCTCTGCTCTATTTTATAAAAAAGGGAAAATTATAAATTTCCGTCGGTGACTGCCTGCATTATCTAATAAAACCATTCATATTTAGTGCTGTACTTGATACTGTAATATGTGTGCGCACCTTCATTTCAGGGGGAGCGTGCAATTCCCCCTGCTGTTTTTAAACGAGGTCCTGCTGATAGAATATGCATCAATATGAAATCTTGCTCATTAGTTAAGACTATTAATTATGTCCTAATGAACATGTCTGTAATGAAGTGCTGAAAAATGACATGGTAATCTGTGTTTAGTGTCTGGCAGAGCTGCACTGAGATGAAAATGACACCTAATCGGGGGTTTGGTTGCTCTCGTTCATGCTTGTTAAACATAGATTGATTGCTGAGGGACTAATCAAGGAACGAGAGTTTTCCCAGTGGAGTGTTTTTAATGCTTTTAATGATTAGATGTTGGGTGGACATCAGCTTGGCACTGGTTCATGCATAATGCTGATTTCTCTCGGACAGAGCTCTCTGGAAACTGTTGGGGAGAGGAAAATAGTTTGGTTAAATTTATTGGCTTAGTGATTTTTAGTCTTTCCCATGTACATATAGAATGGATGAGATTTTAAGGTTTGCAGCGCATTGCATTCTGGTCATGTTTAACCACAGCACTTATGCGGGACATTATGATATTATACTGATACCATTAGTGGACATTAAAATGTGCAGAAATTATACATGTTTTACCAAATCTGACATGCAAAACACACCCTGGTCATTGTATGAATACCAGTTGTATACTTCACCTCATGAATGCGATCATGTGCTTTCATCTCACAGGAATGTGGTGCAGTGAGATCTATCACACTATGTTTGTGTAATTCCTTCCTTGATGAAAACATGCCAGCTGTGTTTGCACCCGACCATGAATTTCTCCAATGCCTTTATTTCCTTCTCATCTCTTCTGCTGGTGTTTATTTGTTGGTCTGCATTTTCTTTTTTGCTTTATAAGGCTTTTATAACAAAGATTAGTACCACTGGACAGACTCCGCTGTATGATTGCATGCAGCAGATGATGAATTACATAAGAAATAATTGTGAGTTGAGATGTTGTTAGATAAGATGTGACAGTGAAAGAAAGACACGGATGTTTACGAATGATTTATTTGGGGCTGATTTACTTGTCCTGTCTGCTTCTGCTCTCATTATTCAGCTTATCAATATTGTATTTAGCTTACATTTGTATATTCGTAAGTATATATAATAATTATAAATATACACTATTCTTCAAAAGTTTGGAGCGATTGTTACAAAAAAAATCTAAATACATGCTGTTCTTTCGAAGTTTCTATTCATCACAGAATCCTGAATTAAAATGTTTCTTAGTTTCCACAAATATATAAAGCAGCACAACTGTTTTCAATATTGATAATAATAAGAAATGTTTCTTGAAAACCAAATCAGCATATTAGAATGATTGCTGAAGATTATGTGACACTGAGGACTTGCAAAGCTGACAAAATTTTTAACACAAAAATCTCACAGAGGACAAACTTGTATAAATAGTGTACAAAGAGTATAATATATATTCTAATTTCATATTGGCAAATAAAAAAATTTCAGATTAAATGTTTTTTTTATTAATTGCATGTTCTCTAAAGACCTCTGAATCTCAGTTTGCATCGCAGCAACACATAGGCCTACAGATGGAAGAAGTCTGTCTTTGTCCTAATTTTCAATGGAAACCTGCTTTCATTGTAACTGGAGCACAGGGTGGGGGGATTTGGGATATACCCAAGCAATCAGTTTACCGTCGACCTTAATTGAGTTCATAAACAACTCCACTCCAATTCTGATAAACCGAGTAGAGACTTTCATTCATATAGCTTCATTCTCTCTCCACAGCTGCCACAGTATCTGTATTGTACAATGCTTTATTGGTTTTTTTTGTACATCCTCTGTTCTTCAGCTTTCTTAGACTGTCTTTTTGAACCCTTTCTCTGTCCCTTTATATGCTGCCCTGTTATTTTCAAAGCCGTGATGAAGCCTCTAGAAACAACGTGACTCTGGGGAAAATGTTCTCAGAACAAATTTGTCAAGTCGAGATATAGCAAGTGATTTTACTCTGAATGAACCAGCAAAGCTCTTTTAAGAAGAGGAAGAGGTCTCCTCAATGAGGAGCTTCAGCAGAAATTAATAGATTTTAAAGAGCAACTCTTAATGTTGGATTAGGTGAGTCAGGCAGTGGGTAGCTCTCCACATACTCCCACAATCCTGTGCCCACCAGCAACAAAGGAACGGCAAATCCCAGCTGGCATGATGCCCTCCAAGTCCCACTAATGAGAATGTTCTGAAAGGTGGGGGCGTGAGAGCTCTGGCTCACTCTTTCTCTCTCTATCCATCTTTTCTTGGTATCTGCAAATGCACTGCATCTTTATATACACACCTATCCCCAAAAGACAAACACTTTATTTGTAATATAGACTTACAGAAAAAGAAGTTCACCTGTTTAATTATCTGCTTGTCCCATTGGTGTTCTTGGTAGTGGTGAGAATGACCGCTAAATGGTGACTGCTGCTGTTGTGCTGACTAAAGCTGTGCTATTTCTGTTTCAGTCCATCATGGAGCAGTTCAACCCTTGCTTAAGGAACTTTGTTGCCATGGGGAAGACTTACGAGAAGGCCCTCTCTAGTGAGTACATCAGTGGCTTGTTCATTATCACTCTCGCAGGCAATGAGCCAGCTCTTGTTTCATAGGTCTGCTTTAATTTATGAGAAGAAATTGCTTGAAATTCATGCTTACGGAGAGTGCCCCTCCTTGGTTGCATACATCTTTGTGACTAGCATCTGGGATTTGTTATTGCTAATGTAAAACCTCAAACTTCTTGCATTGAACTCTAGTAGAATGTTGTTTAAATGTTTGTTGAATGTTTGTTAAGAATTAATGTTTTTGTTTGTGGGGCAGAAGACTTCCTGTTCTCTCGTAGTGATGATGTATTAGAATGTTACATGTCTAAATCCATTTGCACCCTGAAACCCCCTAAACATTCATCCGGTTCATGCATGTTGCATCTCCAGAGCTGTCACATACATGTAACCAATGACAATCGATGATGTATTTCTGTTATGTGTGCGGACCTTCATGTGTGTTTTCGAGATGTTGACTGGGCAAGGGCAAGGACAAGAACGTAGGTGTTTCAGAGCAAAAATATGCACTGGGAGGAAGGGAGAGTAAAATGGAACAGAGGACAGGCATAAATAGGCCAGAGAGAGCTTTGGGAGCAGACACAGTTCCACGGAGGGAGCGAAAAAGGGAACAGGGACGATGTATATTCAGGACAAGAATGATATTTCACTACAAGGAGGACTGAGTATGGCAAATACAACGCTAGGTAGCACAGGTATATGGTGTTCAGGGCATCGATTAAATGTCCTTTTCTGCATTGCCTCTTTCTTTCACAATACTTTATTCTGAGAATAACAATTTACTAACAATGTATCATTTTTAACATGTAACACTCTTGAAAAAAACTAACCAGGTACGATGCAACAAGACGACAAACAGTTTATCTTTGTGTACCGAACTCGAAAACCAGACATGAGACCTAATTGATCATAAAATGCAGCCAATTACTACAGGCTCTACTAATTTTGTGAACACTCTAGTGTAAAACTAAGAACACAAAGCTAGTATTTTCATGCTTTTTGCGGTTTTCCTTTTGTTATTTAATATCCAATAAAAAATATGATTCTAAACTTACACAGTCTCTCCTCATTCATATTTGATGTTTAATACTGTATGTATGAGGAGTAGTATTTCGGTCCAGTGAGATTTCACTCTGGGTGAGGTTTACTTGGCGGGATGTCGTAGAAATAGAAAAAAACAACGACAGATTAAACAGATAAGTCGTGATCGTGGCTGGTTAGGAAAATTCTGATTAATATGAAAGAGAACTTTTAAATCACTTGTCCCTTTTATCAGTTTGGACACATTGTTAGGGTGTTTTACAGTTTTAAGCAGATGCTAAACCAATGGGATTTGCGTTATATTCAGGTAAATAATGCTGCCGCATTGTCTGATCTCAAGGTATAATGTGTTCAGAGTTCTTGTGTTCAGTTTAGCTCCACGGACGAGGCAGAAGCTTTAGGATGAGCATTGAATCCCTGTAGAGTTTCACTGTGCCAAGTACTGCAGAGAACCAATCACTTTCCTCACCATTCCAGACTTCATCTAATATTTTATGAGGGAGAAAATACAAGAAAAAGACCAACGCTCTAGAGGGTGTGTATGTGTGCGAGAGTGTGAAGTCCGATAGATACGGTTAAAAATAGACCCAACTCTAGTGAGATTTGCGCTCCCATCCTTGCAGATCAGCCTTGGCTGCAGCTACGAAGGGTTGCAGGATCCATCATGGGGATTTGCTGGAGTTGTAAATATGCCAGGTCTTGCAGGCAGCAAAGTGGAAACCTTCCACAGTACCCACTAATGAATAGTGCAGATGGTGGCCACTGGGCATTTGCAAGATTTTGGGCTGCTTGGCAAATGCAAGAAACCAATAGTGAAATTAATAGATCATTAAAATGTCATAGTCCAAAACGAAATATTGGCTGCAATTGTCCAACAGTGACTAGAGGACAAAGATATTTTGGAGGTCCATTTGCATGCTCTAGAGTAGATTATTATGTTGAGATATGTTGTGCATAAGCAGCTGTTAAGCCTAAAGCATCCCCCTCCTTTGCCTTTTCCTTGGAAGTGTTGGAGGACTCTTAAAAATGAAGGATTGAAAGGGTTAGGAGGTTAAAAAAATAATTAGGATAAGAATAATTAGTGACCAAAGACTTTAATATCTATATTTAATGGAGACTTCTGTCAGCAACTTAGCTAGAGGATATCACACACAAACTTGCAATGTGATAACTGGGTCTAGATTGGGCTTCTCTGTGGTTTTTAACTTCAGATTGTCTCTTGTGACTGATCAATGTTTCCTCAGAGATGGTTGGAGAGACTTTCTGCCCTATTTTTCAGACCTCTGTAATCCTCTTTCCTTCTGCTGCCTCTCTCTTTCCTTTACCCCTTACCACTCAGCCTAACCGCTGGAGCACCAAAGCCCTCAGATTTCCCCCTCTAATCCCTCACAACCAGGACGCACCTTATCCTGAGCCTAGGATTTGCGCGGACACTTGTAAATAAGTCTACACATTCATACGTGATTGGGCTGCCATTGGTGTAGCCTTACCACCTCCACCCAAACACTCCCACTGCCTTGAATTGGGATGGTCATACGGCATATTGAATTTGATGTGAATGTCAACAAGGCTGTTAGGGATAGAATACAACAGTCCATTCAAAATGTCAGAGGCCAGAAGCAGATCTTACAGCACAAGTACATGTGGCAGTGCTGAGAATGCAATGCTTGTGTACATTCACTATGTAATGAAATAGATAGGGATGCACCATTATTAAAATTCTTGTGCAGAATTGTGTCATTCTGATACAGACAAGTCGATTTTAATTTTATGGCTGATATTATATTTTGTCTAAATAAATTATTTCAAATGCTACAAGTAGATTTAGGCATAACATTTCTGTACATTGTAATAAAAAATGGATATTCATTTTGAGATTTGCTAAAGATTACAGTGTTTTACAGTGTTATTAAATTGTATTGTTTTAATGATTAATACCAAAGTTAGATGGCGACAAATGTAATCTAAAATGTAAGAATAAAATTACTTTTCCAATACTTGGTAATCCAGTATTGGAACAGAGCTTTCCTGTAATTGCAGCATTTTGAAATGCAACAATGCATGAAACAAATGTGCAAAGCAAAACATTTCTTTGTTTGCGTACTTCAAAACTCTCAAAAACATTATTTGAGTATTAGATGTGATTCTACAACAAATTGGATGTACTTCTGTCCCTCACAGCCTTTCATATTTGCATCAAATTATCTATGCTGTGTTTGTTTCTTACCTAATTTTAACCGTTTTAAAATGATGAATTCAAGGCAGAACATGCTAACCTTTGCTAACCACTTGCTCAGTACCTTCTGGTCCTAAGTTCTAAAACACTTTGTGCTTCTTGGCACTGTCCCGCCTCACTAAACTGCCATGATCCTCTGGCTCCGAGAGAGCCTGATTGTGAGCCAGCCCTTCTCTGCCATGGTGATGCAGAAGAGTCACAGCTGTCCCTGTGGTGGGACCTCACACAGAATGAGTGATTGCTCTCAGTAATGTGCTATCTGATGTGAATGTTAAGTTTTGGAGGGCATCAAGCTTTTTTTGTTTGTTTTTTATTTTAAATAATAGTACTTTTGCTATTCATCGCTCACCAATCACAAGCTCCACCCCCACCTCCCCCAGTTCTCTGGCCGAGCCATCATAGAACATATAGAGCTTAAAGCTTTCCCATCCACCACTCCTGTTTCCATAGATGCGGCACCTGTGGGTTGAGGGAAGCTTCGGGTTAGCACATTAGCACAGTCCCGATTCTTATGTCCCCAATGCTTCCATGTTTCCAGGTGTGACATTTGCAGCAAAAGGCTACTTCGACGCACTGGTGCGGATGGGAGAGCTGGCCAGCGAGAGTCACGGCTCTAAGGATCTTGGTGAGTTATAGACTGTAGCTGCAGTGCCCCCTATGATTGGGAGGGGGATTGCAAAAGATAATAACTTGATGGTTTCAGTGTGAATGGCTTTGGATGTATGAGCACATAGTACAGCATATTTAAGACTGTATCTTTGGATAAAACACACACTATCTTTGTACAAACATACACACTCTGCAGATTCACTCATTTGCTTATTGGTGGTTGGTTGCATTGTGTTCATCTATCCTGTTGTCTTATTTCCGTGTTTCTCTATGAAAAATCATCTATCTGTATTAGAATTTAGATTTAGGGAGTCGTGATGAGACTATAAAATGGTTCTCGATGCATATACATTTTTCCTTTGCCGTAAAATATGCAAAAACTTGATTTGCACTTTCACAACCATAAACTGCCATTCTGCTGTGCATTATAACAAACAATACATTTTTAATTGTGATTTGTGTAAATGCTATAAAAGTTTATGTATTTTCTAGCATATATACCGATTCAGATGGCATCCTTCGTGCATCTTTGTTGCGTAAAATGGCTTTAGTAATGTTCTTGAAATATTTAAATTGTGTGGCAGCCTCTCTCAACAGTGCATTTAATGTGTGCATGCATGTATTGATTATCTTATGTTTCTACAGCTGTTCCAGTAATGCTCATGTCATCTGTCTGTGCCTGTACATACAAATACATGTGCATTAGAATTATCATGCAGCTTTTACTAGGGATGCACAATATATCGACAGCATTTTGGCCCAATATCTGCAAATATATAATATTTATTTTTTATTATAGAAGCAGCATATATTGGATATGAAGTACAGCCAAAACATAAACATCAGCCAGGGAGTAAATGTTGGTGCATCCCTAGATTTTACAGGTATCTAATCAACAGTGCTGTAAGTTTACACTTGTTGACAGTTTGTTGCATGTGTCTCTGTTTCCCTGAGTCTCGTTCTTGTCTTCACATGGCCCGAAAGCTTTCCAGATGCATGTTATAACCACAAAACATACCAGTTCCTTTGTCTGGTTGCTTTCTGAGTGAGTACATGATTGATTTGCATGAGCAAGACAAAGAAGTGTGTGTTCATTTATGAGTGACAGGTTTTGTTAGGATTTGTTTGTTGTTCTGTAAGTGTGTGTTTAATGTCAGTGTTATTTAGATCCAGAGACTTTGAAAGAGCTAGCAAGACAACAGTGGCATGAAGTGGAAACTTTTATCCAACTTGCAGAATGAATCTGAGTCATGAATTTATACTCATGCAGACTGTGTGGGTGAGGGTCCGTGCGTTTAAGCACATGTAGACTATGGCATCAGCCATGTGGACTCAACCAATTGCTGCACGCTTAAATAAATCTCTTAAGTGAGGTCTTAGCCCAGTGTTAATAATTGATACAGACTTATTTCTGGCTTTAGTATAATTGTATGTTATAAGGAAGGCAGTTCTGTAAATGGGAGGCTTTACTGGCCTTAGACCATCATGATGATGGCCATGAATCTTTAAAATCAGTCACACAATCTCAGTCAAATACTTTTTCCTGTCACAGTCAGCCCCACGTGAAGATGTTCCTGTCTTCTTGGACTTGTTAGCATGTCTCTAAGATGAACTGAAGGGTTTTAAAGGATATTGCACAAAAGCGGCTACATGTGCGTTAATAATGTAAGATCTGAAGCTTAATGGCTAGCACAGTTCACATGCCTGAGGTGTGTGTGCACTTGTGTGTCCCTGTGCTATATTATTGCTTATGGATGTTGATTTGTTGTCCAACAACCTAGTTTATTAGTGCAGTTGACTTATGCATGTGGAATAGGCCTGTTTCTTTTATTTGTATTTGTATTTTATTACTATATAATATTATATGTATTTATTTTAATATACATTTTTTATATTTTCAAATTTTTTTTTAAATATATTTTTTAATCTTGCCGTTGCATCACATAACAATTCGCATCACATCTCACACACTGTTTTTTTGATAGATTAAGATGCAGTTTAAGGCCCTGTCCACACAAACGCGGGTATTTTCAAAACCGCAGCTTTTTCTATGCGGTTTGGCCATTTGTCTACATGCAAACGCAGCACCAGTTCACTGAAACCAAACATTTTTGAAAACTCCTGCCAGGGTGAAGATTTTCAAAAACTCCAGTTGCAGTGTTATCGTGTAGACAGCGAAACCGGAGATTTTGGCTTGTCACGTCGGAGCATGCGCTGTTATCTCCACCTACTGGAAACTTTTTCAGGCTTCTGATTGGCCAACATGGCTTTACGGTCGAGATCATATCACCACCTGTTGGTTTGGCATGCTCTTGACAGTGCTTTATAGCATGCTTTTGCATGTTTATAAAAATACCCGTGTACGTGTGGACATGGCCTAAGATACCGCCCAGCCCAATATACAGAATTTTCTTAAAGGGATAGTTCACCCAAAAATGAAAAATCTGCCATTTTCTTGCCCTTATGTCAAATATGTACAGTATTTCCTTCTTCTGCAGAACACATATAGATGATATTTTGAAAAACGCTGGTGTCTAAACAACATTGGACCCCACTGAAGGCATGTTCATACCAACAGAAACAAAATATTCAGTCAAAATTTTATGTGCAATTTGCCTATTGAGACTAATGCATAAAAAAAGCAGACGAGCTGAATGAAAGTGCAAATTCACAATTTTTGTATCTTTTTGTTTCACTTAAAGGTTGAGTAAATTTTCATTTTTGGGTGATATATCCCTTTAAGAATAAGTCAACTTGTCATTCAAGGAACCCACTGTCTAGTTGATTTACAAAATGATGTCACCTGACTGATTAAATGGTTACAACCCGGTGTCAACTGTAACTCTTCTGAACACTTTGAATCACCTGAGATGAATGGTAATACCAAGTGTAAACAGGACTAGATTAGCACCTCTAATGATGTCAAATCTCAGGACGTGACCAGTTATAAAATCGAATGAGCGGAAGTAATAAAAATTTCATAAATTTCCGTTATCATCCTCTTCATCGCATCCTCAACTCTGAATAACTTGCGGTCTCTTGCTGTGAAGAGATGCACGGTGATTCTTCAATGCAGCACTTGTGCGTATCGCATCACCCACCACCTGCAGTCAGCCCACGCACTGATGCAGGAACGCAGCCGGTCCGAGGAGAGAGAGGGAGCCGTGAGCTAAAAATAGATGAAACACTTGCCTTAACAGGAGAAGTTCCGCTAGAGAGAGAATGAGAGAGCAAGAGTAATGTGAATGCGGCCCGTGCTGTGGATTTAGAGTCCCAGAATGCCTCCTTGGTGATGTCAGTGTTTACAAAAACAGCTTCCCTCGTCTGCCTCTTCAATGCTGCACGAGTGTGTGGAATACTGAACAGCTTCCTGTTCCCTCTGCCCAAATATGGGTATCAGTTGTCATAGATGTGTGATACCAGTAGGTCGTTGTCTTCTCACATTTGTAGTTTTAGCTTTGGGAGTTTTCCATCAAATTACAACCATTTATGCTGATAATTAGTCTAAATCCTGGATATTCTCGCTCAAGCACAAATATTTGCAGAAAGGCAACTGTGTTCTCTGACTAAACACGATTAATTGCATCTGCAAGCATCTTGCTCTCGCTGTAGTCACAAAATAACTCTGGGGTGTTTGAATAATTAATGCTGGCAAATCTTGGTGCAAACTGAAATGCTCCAGCAACACATCCGGTCTCGTTTTTGATAAACTATTCAAATAAATCCCTCAAAATATGCCTCAGATCAGATTTCCAGTACAAACATTTAGAATTTATATGCTTAGCTTCTTTGCTACTGTGTGGCACATCACAATGCATGTGATTTTTTTATGTTTGGAGAATAGCCCGAAGGCTAAACCCCTCAATAAATTAATTTACAGTGAAGATAAATGGGACATTGTATGCAAAACTATTAGCCTTTTCAGGCCATGCTGAATAACAATCATTTTTTAGCCATAGAAACAATAAAAACAGGATGCATTAAATCGATCAAAAATTACTGAAAAAATTAATTCAAAATCAGTAGTTAGGGTTGATGTGTTCTGACTAGGGCTGTGAATCTTTGGGTAGACAGCGAATCAATTCAATTCACGATTCATAGGTTTTCGATTCGATTCAAGAACGATTTTTGCAAATTAAGAATGATTTGATTCGATTCGATTCACAATTAAATTCGATCCGATTCGATTCTGCATTCTTTAAGTGCATTCACAGGATTATTTAAATGCTTCCCCTAAATTCTTTAAATGCTTAGTCAGGGGGCAAACTACACAGCAGCCTTTATAGTTAGAGAACCATGTTACAGCCGTTACAAGTTAGAGAAAAAAAAGAAAAAAACTTTTGTCCATTGTTAGATGCTAGTTTAATGATGCTATGGCATGACATGGCATATGTAGAAATTTATGTAAGCCAAGATTTAACATTTTGTAACACCACGGGCATAGCCATCATTTCAGAAGTGACAGAAATAATAATTTTATGTAGGCCTATGAATGTATATATATATATATATATATATATATATATATATATATATATATCATTTATCTATTTATTTTTTAAAAGGAATTATTTTCTTATCTTACTTTGAATTTGCTATAAGAAATCAAATACACTGCTGGACAATAATCAATCATTTGTAATCTATAATTTTTTCCTAATGGCAATTTTATGATTGTTTTATATACTACAAACAATTAATCTCAATTTTCTGAAAAGAATTAGGGAGAAAATATACTTTATAGTTTCTGTACTGTAATAAATGATATGTCAATTAGCACTGCATCATTCATCAATTTTATTTATTTATTGTGTTTATTAGATTAGCTGCAGATATAGCCTGGCACGTTGTAAGTATTTTGAACGCGAGATCACTTCTCTTTCACTTCTTTATCTAATTTTCATAAAATAAAATGCTATAGTATTTAACTTTTCCTCTCCATCGGCGAATGATAATTCTGAAAGAAAAGCACCCGATGTCTGTTTGCTATAGCAACTAACACTACTTTCATGCACTGATTATCAGATAAACCTCGCGCTCTTATTTCAAGGTTGTTGTTAATGCTGTGGTTATTTTAACAGTTTCCTTCATACATTCGGTTCAACGACATTGTTAAAACGCATTTATCATTCAATGGAACTGTGCATATGCTTTAGACACTTAAATGTTTGCTCCGTCCATGCAATAAATGCGCAATCTACAACTGTTCAGGTAATGTCGTCGGTATGACCGAGAGCCATTGAAAAACTACAGAAAAGCAAAACTACTTCACTTTAGCATTACTGGCCACGAGTAGCCTACTAAGGAGAGATCACACATCAGCTGCTCAAAAAATGTGTCAGTGAGACGAGCGGAGCGTGAGCGCAATCTTGTGACAGTCACAGGCGGTAAATAGCGGAGCGCGTGAAGGAGAGATGCGAGGCACGGACACTGTTCAAGGTCTCCATTAATTTGTGCTTGTAGTGATTTAATGTGTATATATTTTGAAAGCATTGAATCGCTATAGAAATCGCGATTCATTCGATTCTTAGCATTTTATATCAATTACTGTCCGAAATCAGCGATTCACGATTCAAAAATCATGTTTCAAGATCGATGCATATGCATCATCAGGGTTTGTAATCGATTCATCGATAAAACGAGTGAATCGTTACACCCCTAGTTCTGACATAAAAAGTAATAGAATAGCATAAAATGAAATACAAATAAAACCAAATAAACATTCAACAAGACATTTATAAACAGTGGAAATACTCTTCTCGACTGTCTCTCTCTCTCAAGCCTTCAATTCCAGCTCACCACAGGAAATAGCACTTTATTAGGTGATTGACTCCATCCTGATGTTGGGAGCGCAGCAGCAGGTTGGCACAGACAAAGTTTCATTTTCACTCCAAGTAGGTGGGATTTGTAGTGTCATAACATGGTTTGAGTGTTTCCTCACCACACTGAAAGCCATTGTCTCACCCTCTGGGAATCTCTCGCTCCACACACAAACAAAGCACACATACAAAAATGGCAAATGGCTCAAACACCTCTGAGGAATAAATCACAGAGCTGATAATTGCTGCTACAAATGCCATTGCAAACAGAAGAGTCGCTTGGAAATAGATGCACCACTGTGACTTACATCAGATCAGCTTTTGGAGGACATTCTTGTAAAAGCATTTCATACTCTCACAGATAGACAAATTATTGAGTCGTGCTTTAGAGAATGCTTTGCTCATGAATATTAATGTGTTTATGTGTTTTGGTACATCCATTTGTGTAAGGATTCCCAAACCTAGACAGTTTTAAGGCATCGTATATGCTGGCAACAGGTAACAAGAGGTATCAAGAGTCTTCAAGAGGTATAAAATACATATTTTTTGACCAGAATCAAAGGCAGCACTACATACATTCTTTGCAGAGATGACAATTCCAGAATGCATTGTGTTTATGCTCATTAGACTATCATGTCGTTAGCTTTGCATCATGCTAATGCCAATATGAAATGGAATTAGTTGTCCCCTGTGCACACAGTTGTTGCCTACATAAAATTATATAAATTAGTTACTTATGAGGTTCCATTTTACTTGCTCACTTGGTTTTGTAACAGAGATAAATGCTTCATAATTAATATTCATGAGCAATGACTTCACATTAGTAGGATTCATTATTTTGCCACCTGTAGGTCCCAGTGAAGTTCAATAGTCATGGACAATGATAACAGTGTTACTTCTATATTTGATCGTCAAATTAATTTGGCTGCCCAGCACATCCAACCCACAACCCCCCTCCTTGAATCTGTTCTGCTGCAGTAATCAATCTCCATTATAACCTCATCAGCTGCTCTCTAATAGTTATGTATACAGTCTTCTGCCACAAAGTAATGACCACAAAAGAATTATTTAGGCTTTGGGGTTTCGAGCTCAATGAGGCATCACAGCATTTCGTCTTGGTTCACTGAGTTTTACCGTTTCAGATATGACTGGATGATTATATTAAAGCATATGGATCATTTTGACTGTTTTGTTTGTTCTACCTATGGATATACAGCCATCTGTGAGCCTGGTGGAAAGAAAGAGATATGAACTGTAGGTTTATGTCATATTTAATGATAAAAGTTCTGCAGCAAAGCGCATCAGAGAATTCATTGGAGGAGACTTCGGTCCAAATGTGCTTAAGTTTATCACATCCATCTGTGTGCTGTATAATTCCCTCAGTATTGGTGGTTATTACTTCTACCAAGGTCACAGAAAGAGGGAAATAATTTGAGAAGAACAAGAGATGGAGGGAGAGAGTTGCGCTAGTTTAATAAGAGACAGGACAACAGAAAATTGAAAAATCTTTCCTTCCAGAAAGTAGGTTTTCTAGTGCTTTCTCGCTTTGATGAGAGCGCATTATGGGGCTCATCTTACCCTGGAAAGTTTAGGTTGACCCAGTGAGACTCTACAATGCCTTACAAATTCTACCACTGTAATGCTGCACCAAACATGCCTGTTGATGGTCCTTTGTAAAGTTTATTTGTGTACCTGTGTGAACTTAATGAAGTTTTTGTATTCTGTTAGATATTTTTCACAATACAATCAAGTTGAGAATTCATTCACATGACTTTTCATTACTTCGTTTCCTAGTTTTAGTTAAATTGTGGCCGCATTGTTCTAATTAGATCCCTTCTAATTAGTTCTAGTCAAATGGTGGCCACGTTGTACCAATTAGTTCCCTCGTTTTAGTTAAATTATGGGCATATTGTACTAATTTGTATAGTTAAATCCTGGCCACATTGTATTATTTCCTCATTTCAGTTCATTTGTTGGCAATTTTATTTATTCGTTCCATCATTTTAGTTAAATTGTGGCCACTTTTCCTCATTTCAATTTAGTTAAATCGTGGTCAATGAGGGAACTACTTAATCAAACGTGGGAACAAATTCTTTGTGTCCTGAGTATCCTATTTTTCCTCCCCTGTATGTCATGTGCAAGGCATCATTTTAAGAAAATATAATGGGTTCATGAAAGCCATTTCATGTCGACTTTACCTGTGCACTGCAAATCAAAAATCATTCTCATTTTAAGCTCTTTATCTTTTTTGTATTTATTCCTTACTCAGTCCTAAGTGCTTTATTTAAATAATTTATTGATAATTTATGTTTTCGTCAAACAAGCCAAAAAATTTTTAAGGCACAGGGTGCTGACTAGATGCACAGTGTTTCTTCAGACTGTACCCTAATTGATTCGGCCCTTTAAGAGCGGACAACAATATGTTTAAGTCTTTCAAAGCTGCAGATGTTGTGATCCGTGCTGATTACTGCTAAGCGGCTTAGAGTCCTGCCGAGCATGGCTGAATTGCAGCAGAGAGAGGGGGGGGAGTGCTGTCAGACCATTGTGCTGACTTAGACAGGAAATGAGAGTGTGTCGACCTACAGACGAGATCTGGATGGGGACAGCAGGGTGAGGCCAGGGCATGGACAGCAGCAGAAGGGGTCTCTGTGTTACATACACACTTTTATGTAGACCTGATGGATGCCCATAGGAAAGAAATATCACAGATGATATTTAACATCTCAGGTGTTTCTCACATGTGCATAGACTTTCAGAAGAGCTGTCAATGAAACTGAGCTCAGATGTGACTGCAGACTTGGCAGTTAGAGATGAACTCAATATGAACATTTCTCAAAGGCCAAATGATATATCCACATTCATTTTAGCCTATATCTCTATACTCTTAAGGTTAGGGTTGCAAAGTGGCATACATTTTCCAGAAATTTTTGATACTTTCCAGGATTTTTGGGAAATTTTGGGAAAAGTTTCCAGAAATTAACAGAAAGGCCTATTTTCCAAACCTTTTGCAGCCATACGTAAGTCAAGTTTACACCAAGGACAAGAACTATAATGATAACTGGTCAATCAGAATCCAAAATGCTTTAGAGAGCTCAAGCATTTAAAGTGACAGATGACATAACTGCAGTGTGCACTTACAATAAACAGAACATTATTGTGCATTGATGTGAACACCATAGTTATCATTACACTAACTGTTTTGGATGTTAACAGGCCTTTACTGTAGACAATTGCCTCGTTTATTTTTTGTAAGGAATTTTAGGGGAAGCATCTGAGATACTTAAATGAAAATAACTTAGAGAAACCAATAAAATTTACTTAGCTAAAGGTTTGAAAATGTGAGATTCAACTACAGAGGTCTGTATTTTTCCCTCCCGTTTTTTTTACATTGTTAATCACAACATCTCTTGCACAACTGATATTATGTGCATTACTATCATATCTAATAAAGTTCTTCCTGAATAATGATTTCCTATTGGACAACAGTGGGTGTTCTTGTTTGGTATCTCAGAAATGTCATGTTCATGCCTGTTCCCTCTTTCCTGGTAATCTCTTTTCTTCTTGCTGTTATGAAGATCAGCATATGTGTAATGTGTGTGAGCATATCCACCCTTATTAATCTCTGTTTCGATGGACATTACTGGATGGATGGCCTCTGCCAACCTTGAACTGAAACGACTGTATAAAATGGACTGTCTCTCTATTTCTCAGAAGGCAGGGCTTAAGAGGATGGCTTGATTAGATATGTACTGCAGGCTGGTGCAGTTGTCCTGGGTCAGGCATGACGGATTCAAAGACAGGCAGGGTTACACTTTATGAAACGCACTGTGTGGCTCAGTAGCTCAGATTTATGAGGGACGTGCATGAATTTCAAATATGAATGAGTGTGTATTGAAGGTACTTAATATCTAGTGATATAGAAAATAACAGGCTGCACAATTTGAGGTATCATTCACATTGCCTTGACTTAATCACCCCTGTACATGAAGAATGCCTTGCATTTATTACCAGTTCAGGAGGTAGAGAGACGTCATGCCCATTGGATGTCATGCGAGTACATGTACGTCTGTCATTGTTCTTTTACAGCAGAAAAGTTGTGTTAAGTGCCTTGTCTTTTCAAAGTGTCTGTGGCTGATGCTGCCCTCTGTGTTACATACTGTGTGTGCGTGTTTTGTTGTTTTATTTAATTATTTTATTAAGCCAGTTTAAACCTGGTTAATGCAGAGTTAGACAAGAGTTTGATGGATGGATGGATGGAAGGAAGGTGTCTCAGCACTCTATAATCATTTCTGTCCCTGTGGAAGTGTGCATTGACTTACTAATGAAATGAATGGAAGTTTTGTTTTAAGGGCAGCTTTGATAACTTAATATGACTTTACAATGTTCTCTACAAGCACGTACAAGTACGTACTCCGATGACCCTTGCACTTGATTTGTGCACTAGGAAAACCTGTAGATAAGTAATATTTCAGCAGCAAGATGTTTGTACTTGAACCCACTGTGGCTGATAACTACTTTTTTAATATAAAATTATAAAAAAATGGCCTTGTAAGAGTAATTAATATGTGATTTCAACTAGGGTTGGGCGACGTCTACAAAATTGGCATCGGACGATGTCTACAGTGAAACATCGCGATGGACGATGACACCGGCGGGGGTGGAGTTAGGGGGTGTGCCTGAAGCATGAATCCTTATAAGGGAAAACATGATTCCTAACACCGTGTCTACTCCGGACGCGAGCGGTGCGAAAAAATACTATAGAACCACTGATCTATAATAGAGATTCATTATATATAGATCAGTCTATAGAACTCATTATAATCAGTGATGTTGTCTACACTTGATGCGGTGTGGCGCGACACGACAAATCCCCGACAGTAAACTGCTGTCGATTTCTGTTTATGACGTGCTGACACAAATTTCAAATGATTTTCAACGGTCGCTTTGTCACGTCCAGTGTAGACTTTAGCTGATGCGGCGCGACACGACAAATCCCCGACAGTAAACTGCTGTCGATTTCTGTTTATGACGTGCTGACACAAATTTCAAATGATTTTCAACGGTCGCTTTGTCACGTCCAGTGTAGACTTTAGCTGATGCGGCGCGACACGACAACTGTCGCGTCCGGTGCAGACACAGTGTAATGGTTGCCTGTAGGGTTGAAATGATTCCTTGAATACATTGCGTAACTCTAATACAAAAAATCATCGAGGCAAATGATTTGCCTCTAGGCTTCATTCAGTCCATTTACTGTAACTACACACGGAACACCGTGTTTCCCCACGGACCATTATTACCGGATAAACGCTGGACCAGACCATGGATTGTATAAAAACAGGGACCAGACTTTTTTTTTAAAAGTGCTGGACATATTTAAGACCGTTAATCAATATGGTGGCTAGTTATAATGTCCCTACGTTAGCTATGTTTTGTGAAAGACTAAACGCCATTGTGCATAAAAATACCACAGAAAGAAAGTTAGTCAATATCACACGAAGAGTGCCAGTTTTCACCTCTAAAATCAGCATGATTACAAATGTGATTTTATTCAACAGTTCAATAAACAAGAAGATAATATTATAAGACTTGCGTTTTAGACACTATGTTGCCTGTTTTTGCTTTATTTTGCCAAAAAAAAAATCCAAACACAGCCACAGCGCTGTTTTACTTCTCTGTGCAACATGACAATTGCAAAGATGAATTTTGATACTGATATCATTTGCTTGGTAACAGCCCAAATGTCTTTTATTCTAATTGACTGATTAAATGTAAGAATTTGACTCAAAAGATGATGCACACTTTTAGAAAAAAAGGCGTTATAAAGGTAAAAATGCCCATAAAATTTAAAAATTAATTTAAACTTATTGGAACAGATTCATTTCTATCACTGCTGTGAACTGACCAGCACACAGAATATGAAGGATAATAAAAAACAAGTATTACACACACACACACACACCAGTACGTATAGGGATATTTAAGAGGGGTTATTCTCCAAATAACTCTAATTTCATGTTGCAGAAAAATGTGTTTAAAAATTTAGTATGGACTCTTGTTCTTGTTCCAAGTTACCTTCCTGTCCACTGATTTTTGCCTCTCACAAAAGCAACAAAGCCTTCCAAGAAGACAGTAAAGGCTTATGCTTGAGCTTTAGTTAGGCTGAAACTTGAAAGTTAAGTTGCACGACATAAATGCAATGTTTAGGTATTATTATTATTTTTATTACTATTATTTTGATTTATGCCTTAGTTTTAGTTTGTACTGTTTACCTTTTAAAAGTAATGTGAAATAGATTTTTGTATTTTTATTTATTTATTTTATTTTTTTATTAATATATTTGTATTTGCATTTTGAATGCAATTTGGCAATTGAAATACATTAAATGAGTTTATTTTTCACAGTTATTAATTTATGCAATTTCAGCAATAAAAATTAAAATTTTTCTAAAAAGAAAACAAATTAGTTGTTTATTTAAGAGATCTATCTTATTATCTCTTGTATATTTAGTATTGCTCTTTAATAAAGAACAATTACTTCTTATCCGATTACTCGATTAATCGATGGAATAATCTGCAGAATACTCGATTACTAAAATAATCGATAGCTACAGCCCTAGTTGCCTGTTACATTATAGTACATACAATTTCACTTACCACATAAACAGAGTAAGGTGAGATGACTGAGGACCATGCCGAATGATTTGCAGATCCTCAGTACCACTGACAAACATATAAAATGTGAGGCAAGTACTGCCGCATTTTCTTTCCGAACATGATATTGGGATGCGGGAGGAATGGTGGGGGGGAGGGGGCGTCACGATGCATCGTCTATCGGCCCAACCCTAATTTCAACTACAATTATAATGCATGCTTGTTTTTGCTTGGAGTCAGCAAAGACTATTCAGATTGCAAGCTCACAACTCAAAATATTATCAACTCAAACTGAAATGATAAAAATTCTAATTATACAAATTAAATATTTTAATTCCTATTTACTTTATTAGTATTATTTATTTATTAAACGTGGGTGTTATAAAATCACTGTAAATCACAGCGCTGTGTGGCTCATACTTTTACTGTGGCATTATGGATTCAGCAGCAAATAGCGGTGTAGGAAACACTGCTTTGATATTGTGTTCATGAGACTACTGCAGCTCTCTGCCCTGTGTTATTTATGCATTTAGTGTTTGAGGTTTGACTCATTCACCCTGGGTAGCTTTTCACTCTTTCTCTCTTTCACTCTGTCTTAAGGTCTTCTGTACTTTTGCTCCTGCTCAAACTAGGTCTTTTGTTCCTTTTTTTCACAATGCATTGCCTAATCAGAAGAGGCAGCATGTAGGTACCCTGACACAACACACACGCCTGAAATGGCTGCATGATTCACTCTTTATTTGTCTTTTATCTCTCTTGTACCACAGAATGATGTTGATATGAGAACATCGTGTGCTAACAACATTTTGTTTTTGACATCTTTTCTCATTTTTTTTCTCATGTTGATTGAACATCCACTTGCGATATGCTTTCACTGTTTCCCATTAATATTTTTGTTTTATTTTGTTTGGTATTCATCTTCATGGAAGAATATTTCAGTAATATTTTTTTCTGTGTGATCTTTTATTTTAATTTTTTATTAACCAATATGGTTTGATATTTTGTGGTGTTTTTATTTCATTTATTGTGTTCATCAGATACTTTCTTGCACCTTTAGCTTGACTGTCGGCCCATCTTGTTCATCATTTGTTTTCATTTTTCTCTCTACCTCCTTTCTTCTCTTCCCTGCACCCATGTCAGGCTGCATGGTGTCCTGATATCAGGTGCAAAAGCATTACAGTGACAATTTAATCTATTTCCTCTTTCTATCTCTCTCAAGGGGATGTGCTTTTTCAGATGGCGGAGGTTCACAGACAGATCCAGATGCAGCTAGAGGACATGGTGAGTATCATTAACTTGATGAAGATCGTATTGCCTCATAGGCTCACATTTTCTCATTACATTTTCTCACAACATGACTGAATCAATCAGGCTGTATCTAAGAGTCTCCATTAGCCTCCAGGGTAAGGAAGTGGAAGGGAGCGGTGTCTCAAAATGTCACATCGACTCAGACGCTTCCGTATATACATGAAGGACAATAGACCACGGTCACATGCGTAAACACAGCAACTCAGACAAAGCACAGACTTTCCTGAGCTGTGTGGCACAGCTGCAGATGTTAAACAAACTGTATCTGAGGCCTTCTGATAATGATAACAGGGCAGAAACTGGAGTAAACGTCTGTTAGAGAGTACATTATGGATTAGTTGTGTTTGGTGTAACCAGATGCAGAATTCTCTTGTCATATGAGAGGAAAATTGCTTTGTGTATATAATATAAACTATATTTGTCTACTGTAATTTCCAGCTGAAATCATTCCACAATGAACTGCTCACAGAACTGGAGAAAAAAGTGGAATTGGATGTTCGCTACTTAAATGTAAGTATATAAACATACAAAATCACAAATATTTAGGTTGTGATCACTTTCGCGATATTCTGCCAAAATTTAGTGGATGAAAAAAATCTGTTGCCTGTGGTCAATAGTGTAGCGATGTATGAAGTGCAGTTCACACATGGTTGCACTCTATTTTATTTTAATATAAGGGAACTACATGGGTTAAGGTTAGGCTTAGGGGTAGGTTCAGGATTAGGATCTAGCTATTACCCAGTTATTGTAATCACTATAATAAGCACATAGTATGCACGTGTGAAACAGGACTGTAAAATATTACTGGTCACTTTCAAACCAAGCAGAATCTGTTGGTCAATGCAAACCAAGTTGAACCAGTATGTTAACTTTTTCCCATTTCGGAATTTTTCTATCACCTAACTAAGCACTGTTCTGTTCTTTTTCTTTATTTAATTGTTTTAAAACACATACAGTCACGTCCTATAAGAACTAGATTGATTCCTAATTTTACTGAATTGGCCTTATCCACCTCCAAATAATATGTCTTTTAAAAGCAATAATTGAGTTTACTGCATGTAATGACAGCTAGAGTATTAGCGGCATTACACCAACATCTTCTAAAAGGCTCTTCTCGCCTGTATGAGGGGAAAGTGTTTTTTTTTTTCCTTTTTACTTGAGAGAAATCTTTTTACATGCATGAAAGATCAGCTGTGCATCTGAAATGAGACTTTCAGCTTCGAAGATTAAGAAGTCTTCTTCCCGGGGTCTCTAACAGGCTTGTTTGTAAATGCATTAGATTGACCCTCAGCTTCTTGGCAAGAAATCAAATCCACATTTATTCAGTCACTCATTTGCAGAATTGACGGAAATTAACTACGCTCCCATGCTTTCTGTTCCACACATAGTAAGGATTGCACATCAGGCTCAGTCAAATGTAGCAGAAGGCTTTGGCAGTGAAGGCTAGTGAAAACAAAGATGCATGGTCTGAAACACAATGAATCTGTGAAGCAGGGGGTTCTGGGAAGCACAATGAAAGACCTGATTGGGCTGACTCAGCCAAGTTCCCATTAGTAAAGAAGAACGTGTGATGACCTTCATGTCTTTTCAATTCTGGGTTCAGGTCAGTTAAACATTGTTAAGAAACAGTCGACTGAACATTTATTCTAAGCTTTAAAGCTCAGGATATGTTGAGAATAAAGAAATCAAGCATACTACGAGAGAGCCCAATCTCATTGGCATTTATCCACTTGAGGTCTTTCTGGAATAGATGCTTGATCAAAATTTTTGAAATACAAACATTAAGTTGCTCGACTTGTCCGTTTTGGATATTGTTAGGTTTGATTGTGATGAGAGCGGTGTTATTTCATATGGTAGGCAGCTCTGAAGAAATACCAGACGGAACACAAAAATAAAGGAGAGAGTCTTGAGAAGTGCCAGGCTGAGCTGAAGAAACTGCGCAGGAAGAGTCAAGGCAGCAAGAACCCCTCCAAATATGGAGACAAGGAGATGCAGGTGAGTCAGTGCTGCTCTTCAAATTTCAACAAACGAAACTTTTTGGTGGACAAGTTATGCCAAAAATGAAAATTCTGTCACCATTTATTCAACCCTCATATCTTTCCAAACACTTACGACCACCTTTTGTGTAAAACAAATGGGGATGTTTTGAAGAATATAATTGTTCGCTTTTTCCCAAAGATCTAAACATCTTATCTACAGCTCTATCATATGAAATATTACAAATGAGCTGCATCAAGCACATTTATGATACTTTTTCAGGTGCATTGCATCCTTTTTGAAGCTTGAAAGCTCTAGTCTTCATTCATTATAATCGCATGGAAAAGAGAGTCCGGTCTTTTCAATGCAATGTTAAGTGGCAATCTTAATATCTTCTCCTTTTTTGTTGCATGGAAGAAAGTAAGGCAGATCTGAAACAACATGAGGCTGAGTAAATGATGAGAGAATTTATTTTTGGATTAACTCTTTCTTAAAGAGTTCTCTCAGTGTACAGAAGACAAGTATAAATCAATTCAAGTCTTGAAAATGTTGTCTGTGCATTCTGAGTTTGGCAGTAGATTGGGATGCTCCAGAACTTGAGCATTGAATTTGTTTGTGATGTTTGTGCAGTTCGTAACATCCAACTGAGACTTCATGCTGGGATGAAATATTGTGGGAATTCCTAAATCCGTGTTTCTATAAATAATCTCTATAAATCCCCGTTTCTCGCTTTACTGTTTGAACATACACCTTTGAACACACTTGAGAGGGAATGAGAAATTAAACATGAGCATGAATGTTAAAACTTTATCATTGGCTACAGTGCTGTTGGCTATTCACACAAAATTTACAACATATTTTTGCTTTGCTATAATTGCAATATGATTTATAACAAAAAATTATTTGACAGTCAAAAGACTAATTAAAAAACATTTGCAGACAATATGGTTATCCACAAGCTTTTTTCAGAGCCTATTAAAATCTTTACAAGAATTTTTCACACATTATGGATCTACAGGGTTTATTAATGTTTTTATTATCTTATTTCTGGATAAAGGTGTATTTTTATAATCTGATATGATGTTGCTCTTTTCATGCTCCTGCATTGCATTGAACACAGAAAAAATTATTCCAGTTTTAGTCTGTTTGGCTCTTTAAGTGCTAAAGAAAATCCCACTCTGTTTGGCTGAAGTCCTTTCATACAATTTTGTTTTGTTCATCGAGGCCTCATTGTACGGGGGCTGATTTGTCGGGGCCGCTGTTTGTTTTGAATGTACGCCTCTCACTACTGTCGTCACCAGGAGCGAGGTCATGGGGAAGTGGGTGTGTTGTGCTGTGTGCTGACCTGGGGTCAGTTCATGCCATTAGCAGTAGGTGTGCTCCTCATAGTGGCGTAGGAACGTGCTGTTGCATAAAACGCTGTGGGCTCTGCTTGCTTGTTAAACGCACTCCACAGGTGTGTATAAAAGAAAACAGAGAAGGAAGGTGAGTGGGTTGTTTAAATGAATTACTTAAACTAACTGTTCCGGGGTCTAACAAAAACTGTAGGAAGATCAGAGTGAACCAAACAACAGAGATTTGTTATTCTGTATCAAGGTTGGCCAAAATCCATAATTTAAGAATTTGCTTCCTTTGAGTCCATTAGTGTAAATTTGAATTAAATTGTGCTTAGCAGGAAGTTGAGTTTGAGTTGAGAAATTTAAAATGGAATGACAGGAAAAGGAATTTATTGAACTGTAATTAAAAGAAATGAAGCTGCTTCATGTTGTTTGGCTACATTTTGAAAACTTCAAATAAAGCAGTCTGGAAAATTACAATTAGGAAAAATATTCTGGTGTTCTTTCACCTGGTAATTAAGTGATGTTGTTTTTAATTATATAAAATATAATATAACGCTAGATTAAATTATATTTATGCTAAAAAGGCAATATTTATTTTCAGCAGTTATAGGCATTTTGAAATTCATTTGAATTCTACTGCCTGTTCTGTATATGCTGTTTTATGTCTTAAATCTTGGCCTTCCATAGACCTCGACAGATTCAGTGCCAAGCAGAAACAGGCTCAGATGCACTTGTTTTCTTGACTTATGATCAAAGGTCAAAAGTTTGATGCAGTGTGCGGCTCTGATGTGGGAAATGCATTTAGAAAACAGATGGAAATCACATTCTGATTGTTAGTTTAGCTTGTGCCTCACAGCTCTAGGTGGCACGGAGCTTCAGGGGAAAAAAACCTGATATTTGGAACTGTAAGTTAATACGTCTCTGGCCTCAGCTCATATACCCCAGACAATCCCCAGGATTTTTTTATTTATTTATTTCCTTTTTTTTTTTTTTTTTTTGAGCAGTTTACTAGATGGGAAAGCTTAGATTTACCCCTGAGAAAACACTGTATGTGTAAACCCTTCCCATGGTTCCCTACATGTGGCAACTCTCTCATGAGATTTCTTAAATGTCAGATTTCTATGAATGTAATTTTTTTCTGTAATAGCTTTTGTCAATTATTTATAGCCATGTGTATGTGTTCATTCCACTTAGCGGCTCAGTATGAACCGTGGATGAATTTTACATGTGGGGCTCATGGTCCCTGCTGTGCGTCATGCTGCGGAGAGTCTGGTTTCAGAGATGGCATGAGCAGAACACTGCAAAACTCACTACACCAAGCCGAGGACAATCTTTCAAAGGCGTGAATAGTGGTACCATATCGGTTATTGACCTATTTCATGGATAATGTTATAGAGTATTGGATATATAATTGTACATGGTAATTTCCCATATTTTTTATTTAGATAAATTGAGCTTTAGAGGAGGCAAAGATTTTCACAATTGTTAAAACATAGCATGTTTCGTTTTATATAAGAAACACCGTTGTTTCAGTTTTCTCCCTGATTACTAGAGAGAAATACTGGTCTGTTCCAGATCCCCTGCATGACTGATGCCAATATTAATACCATGACCAATGTAATGCAGTGCAGTCGTTTCTCTCTTTTTGTCCCTGAGGAATCAATGCACAGAAATGATGGCGCATTTCAGTCGTATCCTACATTCATATTCAGCACGTGTTAAAATGAGGCCAACCGGAGGGCAGGCAGATTGATTTGAACTGGAGTGTCACTTATGATTTCAGGCTGCAGTAGTGTAGGATATGGCCCCACATTATATCATTTTTGTGTGTGTATGTGTATGTACATTAGTATTCCTCTTGGATACCAAACTAAAGGCACATAGTGCAGAAATTTCTATCTAAATATGATTTCTGAACCCATTTAGCCTTACCCCACCAAACTGAGCCATATGGCAACACACTGCAGCATACAAACACACTATTTACCAACTCTAGTGTAAACCTGTGTTTATCTGTGTGTTGCAGTGTTTTTAGCCTGACAGTGTTTACTGTTGCTTAGTTGAGTATGATCATGTCAGCTACTCAACATGTCAGGTACTTAACGTCATGCTAATCATGCTGCTTGTCCATTACCTGAATCACTGGGAGATTATAAATATAGATGTTGTTTTTTTTTGCCATGCTCCTGTATTTGTAATATCTGATGGTACAAATATAGTTTATGCAGATTAGTCATTTAAATAAATCATTGCTGAACCTCTGTTGCCTCAGGCCATATTGCAGTAAATATCTATGAAAGCTGACAGAAAAAAACATTGGTTTTCATCCAAGTAGGTAAAATAAAGCAAATTACTACCAGAATTTGCTACTGATTGTGCACAATGTGTATCTAGTGTAGGGTCATTTTGGTAATTGTAAGATGCAGAAATACATTATACATTTGAGTATTGCCTGTGCGACAACATATTTTTATACTCGTACCTGGCAACAGACTTGCGCTGGTTCTACGTCTGCAGTTGTGTAAGTGCACTCGCTGGACCTCAACATTTAATCTTAGCGTGTGGCTTGTACATGAACTGTACATGTAAATGTACTCTTCATGACTCATTAATAGGAGGAGAAAAGGGGTCCTGACCATGGGTCATTAAATACAAAGAAGTATAGTGCTGTCATTATCCAGAAAGAATAAGACCGACGTCATATCTGATCCATTAGTGCACAAAACACGCAGTCTACATGCGGATGTGGGCTACGACGATGTTCAAGTTGAAAAATATTAATTTTAAAAAGATATTAAATTACTTCTGCTTACATATACAGCTTATATATAACATTCAAAAGTTATGTTATAATAATAAAAATAAATAAAAAATCTTACTGACTGCAACTTTTAGTGTACAGTATATGCTAGTTTGTCTCTAAAAAGTAATTTTAAGTTGCTTTTTAAGGGTGTTCCAAAAGGAAGAGAAATGCCTTCATAATCACTTTTTTGCCAAGTATGTAGTTTCTAATTTTGTAAGATCCTGAAAAGAACAGAGGAGAAGTGTAACCACCATGCTTTGACCTCAGTGTTTTCTTTCTTGTCACCTAGAATTTTTGATACGCAAATCTCAGTTCACTTTAGTTACAAGTCACAAGCAGAAGTCTTTCAAGCTTGATAAAATGATGTGGCTCACCCTTTGGGTTGCTGCTATGTGCAAAAATATTTAGCGTGCAGCTGTTTTGGTGTGCTGATCATGCTACCTGTCAGCAGTGTGTCCAAATTCCCACTCATGATCAGAGAGAATCCTGGAAATGCTACAGTTTACATCTAGTGTTTTACCTACAGGCTTATTACATCTAAACTAGCTTGAGAACTCATTATCTGCTTTTAGATTTGACACTACAACATCTGTTTCAATGCTGAGGCGTTTTTAGAATCTCTTAATTTTGTTGTTTTTTTCCCCTTTTTCATCTCTCACATTCTTTCCCACATGAGTTTAATGCAAAAGTATTACAAACAAGTCTATCTGATGTACATTAGAGCAACTAAACCTACAAAACTATTTGTTCTGGTGCTGGTGTCTAAGACCAGATGTGTACCAAATGAGTTTCAAACCCTGGATGAAGCGTTGCTTTATTCATTTCAGTTGTGCAAGGCACAAAACCCATGAAACGCAAAGACTGAGAGTCTGAGTGAACATATTGTACACATTCATACATTACTGTGAACCCATAACACATTTTTGCATGATGCAATGACCTTTTCTAACTAATAATAGACTTGCAAACAGTGATTCCAGCCTTGTTCATTAACACTTGGTAGGAAGAATCAGCATAACTCACTGTGATACCACGATACCTACACAGGTTGAATAACCTTACGAAGTTTCACTTTGTGCGTGCAGTTTGGATTACATCCAGTTCCTACAAGGTGTATGTCCTTGTTAGATGATGTTTTGGCTGTGGCACAATCTTTACAGAGGCGGTAGCCTTGGTAGCTTTTATGTTGTGATTCATACTTGATTTGGATGTTTTATCATTTTACTATTGAATGCTAAATGATGAACATGACCTTCTTTGTTACTTGGATTCTCTGATCAAAACAAACGGGCCGGTTAAATTCAGCCCTCACCAGCTTTGCATGCTATGGATCATTGAGCTTTAGCATTCCCATTTGCTTTCATACAATGAGAGAAACAGCAAGCCTACATGGTTGCCATTTGAAATGTACGGTTTCTCCTAGCATGGCCGTCACTACATCAGGCTGCGTCAAACTGGGGCATTGTTTGTCATTTTTTATGTCTGCTTTACGCCACCTTCCCTGTCCCTCAGTACGTCGAGACCATCAGCAGCAAACAAAATGAGCTGGATAACTACATCTCTGAGAGCTACAAGAACGCCCTGTCCGAAGAGAGACGGAGGTATTGCTTCCTCGTTGACCGTCAATGTGCATTGGCCAAAACAAGCAACGCCTACCACACCAAGGTGAGATTTCACATCATGCTGAAGAAATTTTGGGTCGCAGAAACACTGAAATTCAGATAAAGTAAAAATTGTGTTAAGCATGCATTTTAGCCATTATTTGCACATTTAAATGTGTTAAAGACAACATGAAATGCCATTTACAACATATTTAGCTCTCGCATTATGACATATTTTATAATTAATACAAATTTGGTTGGATGACTTGGTCAGTTAAATTGATAAAGCCTTATGTCAAAGATATAAGTTTTGATTACATGTTGTCTTTAACCATCAATCATGTAATGTATGTATTCAGATCATATACTATAAATAATAAGTATCCATAAATGATATACTTGGACAACTCCATACTTTGTTTTCAGTTGTTTCTGCTCCCAAGTCCCATTTAGTCAGTCATTCATTCCATTTCAGTGCTGATCATTCCGCCATGCTTGCTAGAGAATGTGCTATACTGTGTATTTTGAGAAAGTTTCTTAATTTGGGTCCAAAATGCTCTGTATGTAAATGCTTGTGCTGTACAATTGTGTTTTGTACAGTATACAATGCAAAATGATTTATAGCCAAGACTACATTTGATTGCTTATCAATTGAATCAAAGAGATTTAATCAAGGTGGTGCCACCAATATATAAAACACAAGGGTGAAGGATGATTATTCTTTTTAGAACATTACATTCACACTGAACAAGAATAGAGCAGAGATCTGGTGGTATCTGGTGGATTCACCAGCATGCAGAAGAAGACCAGTCATTCCCGCGTAAGCGAGATTCACTCCTCTACTGTGACGCCCACGCTTCAGAGTTGGTGATAGACAGAGCGTTGGGAGCAATGATGGCAAGAGAAGCAGAAGAAAAAGGGAGGGCCAGGCAGAGAGTGGCCCACTTTTACAAGAACAGACTGTTCAGACGATAATCACTGTTTTCATGTATGTGTGTAGGAAGACTCATACTGAAGAAATTTCTCTGCAGGCAACTGCAAAAACATTTTAGACAAAGACAAAGAGGCACTACCTCACAGTGGAAAATTGAATTGGGGTTTAGTCTATGTAGTACTACTTTATTATCCACTTTTGTGAGAACAGGAAGAGCGAAGTGACGTGAACAAAACTGACCATCTGCCAGAGTTTGTCATGGCTGGATCTTAACACTGTCACCCACAACAGTCATGGTACTTGATACTTACTCACTCACTCGTCTGCAACTGAGGGCAGAAGGAACAAAGAGAGGATAAAAACTCTCTCATGGTCAGATGACTAAGAGATTTTACCACTGGGAAGAAAATTGAAAAGAAACCTTTTAAACACCTAATGAAATTTGCAAGTTTGAAGGGTTCACAGATTTCTCAGGAACTAATAGGCAGTTAGTATTGGTCTCTGAATTGAGAGACCACTGCTAACTGCCTATTAGCAAGATTTAGCATATGCTTTTATCCAAAGTAATTCACTGTGCACTTATTGCAGGGTCATTCCTCATGGATCAACTTGAGATCAAGTGCATTACTGTTTGAGGGGTTTGAGCTAGAAACAAGATATTTAGGGTCTTTAATATTAGTATACATTAGTGTTTAATCAAGGATAGTAAGTCATACAGGTTTGGAACAAAATGTGTAAATAATGACAGAACTTTCATTTTTAGCTAAACTGTCCTTTCAAAACAATGTTAAAATCTGTGGCTGCTGAATCTTATGACAATACACATGATATGTCCTGCTACTCTTGAAACTTTTGGATCAGCATAAAGTCCGGATGAAACGGAAACTGCGCTCATCTTTTATTTTTCTATTGTGACGTATATATATCAGAATGAAATGGCTTCTTAAAAAAATTTAGGTTTGGACTTGATTTTGTCCATTAGGAATCGATTGGATTGTTGTTATTTGCAAAATCATGCGATCTCATGTGAGTGACAGGTTGCTAGAGGGGAGAGATTATTGTCCCACCCTTTGCGTCGGTGCACACATCATCAGAGAAGAGATGCCTTAGCGAAGGGTAGGAGAATTTTTTGTTTTTATCACAAGGGCAGTTCATTTTATATTTAAAAAATATGTACACAGATATTTAATTTATAATAAACACTGCAATATTCATAAAAATAAGAATTGTCCATTTTAATTTCATGGTGACTAAGATTTGCCAGTTTGCACTCCTGAAGAGTGTTAGCGTTTTTGCTTTTATGAACTCGATGAGGTCGTGACGCAGTCTGCAGGTGCTCAGACAGGCAGGCAGGTGATAATTGCTTTGTGTAGGGTGGTATGTGGTTGTGACTTAGAAAAAGACCGTAGGGGCTCAGTAGTACTGACCTGTGCCAGTCAAAAACAGACTATGGAGGTATTATAAGTACAGAGCAAAGGAGAGTGAGGAAAAAAAGATTTTGGCATGTTACAAAGCTGTAGTCATTTAGAAGACCTTTCATCCAATACAATGTGTAGTACATTTACCACACTTATGTTAAAGGAACTTTGCACTTAACCAAAATTTGGTGGATGCAGGTAGATTTTTAGCGTAACCTTTAGTGTACGTTTTAGGTGAACTATCCCTTTAAATAAAAACAACAAAAAATGTTGCAACACGTCAAATTGTTGATTAACTTTTCATTTGTCACATCTCTTTGAAACTTGGCTCTTCAGTTTTTTAAATAAGCATCCATGTACTGCTCAAACAGATGATCTGAATTACAGAAAAGAGTCCAAAGATAAAGTTGCACTTCCTGTGCTCTACATTCAGAGGTCTCCAGGCATTCCTCATCTCTCTTACTGGTCGTAGAGCTCAGCCAGGCTCACTGCCTGTGCATAGGGCAGTGTAATGAGGCAATTTCAGGCTTCAACCTACAGGGAGGGGAGGTTGTCAGGATAGAGAGGGATGTCTCAGAGCTTCAGAGGAACGCGAGGTGAGGAGGGATCACTTTATCACACTTTATCGCATTCCTTCTCCCTATCAGTCCATCAACTGAAGAGCTCACCTCTGAAACCTCAGCTATATATTCACAGAGAGAGTCTTTATTTGGTCTGTTATCTTTGATTTGCCAACATGGGTTTTCTAGACTAATCTAAATTATTCTCTCACAGTTGTGTAAAGCTTGCATCACTTATGCTAGGTGCTAATACTAGTTGTGGCGCTGTTTGTTTGTTTTTAGGGCAGAGACTTGCTGACGCAAAAGATCCCATTGTGGCAACAAGCGTGTGCCGATCCAAATAAACTCCCAGAGCGGGCAATGCTTCTAGCTCAGCAAATGGGCTCAGGAGCGACTGGGACGCTGGGACCCAGTGTCCACCACACCTCTAAATCTAGCCTGACCATCTCAGACCCCATCCCTGGGGCCAAGCCACTTCCTGTGCCACCTGAGCTCGCAGCTCTCATGGGGAACCAACAGACGGTGAGTTAGAATCCCAGTCTGACCCAAATAAAAAAAAATGTGAGCCACAAAATAATGCAGTGTCTTAACTGCACTAAGATAATTTGTAAATGGTTGCATTAATGATGAGTATAATTACATCCTGGGGGGTTTTGTAGAGTAGGGGGTGCACTCACGGCCATAGGAATGAGAGAGTTCTCAAATTTAGTATAGATGGATATAAAGTCATTAAAATACAGTTCCATAATGACCACAATGCTGTGAAAAGAATAATCAGAAACCTGCTGGCACTTACAGCTCTCTTTAGTTTACAGTTTATCATAGTGCAGTAACAATTATTATGCATTTCAAAGAATATTAGTCCACACCACAACCTAATTATAACAGCACAGAGGAACGAATCACTTTCAAAATATTTTTTTCCAGCTAATAATAAATGATAAAAATATTGACAGCCAATGAGAATCCATTCTGTTTTAAAGCGCTTGAGCATTTAAAGTGGCAGATGGCATAACTAAGTTTTCTCTGTCATTGTGTTTGCAACTGCATAGGACCAAATCTCTGATTTACATGGGAGAGATTGTACTATATCAAGTCACAAATGGTTAAAACTGTGTACAAGACATGGGTTAAAAAAAAAAGCTGCATCTTATAAGGAAGGACATTCATTTAAATCTCATTCGGGAGTAGTGTGACTAATGCTTGATGGTATTTTTTATTTCACTTGTCTCAAAATGCAGAGAAATGCATGTATACTATACAAGTAGAAATGGAAACTAGGTGTCTTAATTGTTCCTAAAAATGTGAATTGCATCTTGCAGAGGATGATGGGAGTAGATGGTGTTCCCATGGTGAATGGCTCAGGGGTTCATGGGGGAGAAGACTATCAACACTGGATGGAGACCAGAGCCGCACACGAGAAACCGGCTCACAGACACGGTGGAGAGACCTTCTCCAACACCCTGCCTGTCCGCAAGGTTGCGCCTGTAAAGCCCAAGAATACTTTGGGTAAGTTAAGGGACTTACCTTTCGGCAATGCAAACAGTAACGCTCTGATCATGACATCTGGAAGATTTTTGTACTGTTTATTCAATACCCAGAATCTCTATATGACTTAATAAGCCGCCGTCTGTATTTATAGCTGTGTCAGTGTCTGTGCACTTGTGTGTTTCTCTCTCACTCTCTCCTTGTGAAAGAAGTGATTGTTCCTCTAGTGAGTGGACAATAACAGGGCAAACACTGCTGGAAATTAAAACAGGGCAGAGCAGGTGGGAATAGAGAGGACAGTTTTAAAAATGGATAGAAAATAGGTGAAGGGTATAGTTTCTCTTCGAGGGAAGTATTTTTAAGAAGGAGCGGAAACGAACTTCTTAATAAGCGGCGTTCACGACCTTTAGGTGGAATTTTAAAAATGTTCCTAAACCTACTTAGGCAGCAATGAAATCTTGTAAGGCAATTCAAGTAGTCCTAAACGGATTCCAATAGTTTGACGTTATTATGTTAAAACAAACATTCTAAATGCAAAAATACAATAAATATATA
Organism: Sinocyclocheilus grahami; assembly: GCF_001515645.1. Taxonomy (NCBI): domain Eukaryota; kingdom Metazoa; phylum Chordata; class Actinopteri; order Cypriniformes; family Cyprinidae; genus Sinocyclocheilus; species Sinocyclocheilus grahami. The sequence goes on along the minus strand of NW_015505484.1, from coordinate 225,096 downwards.
CATAAATATTAGATCAAATATTTAATTTGTAATCTATTGGATTGTATGATACGTTTTGAATGAAATGTACGTAATTTTTCTGTCATTTTTCTTCTTGCATAGTTATAAACAATTGCTCACTATGGTTTTCTAATCTGTGACCCCAGCAGAGACACAGACCCTCCCCAGGTCTAGCTCAATGGCAGCTGGGCTGGAGAGAAATGGACGGACACGCGTTCAGGCCCTCTTCTCTCATGCCGCTGGGGACAACAGCACACTCCTCAGCTTTATGGAAGGAGACGTCATTACACTGTTGGTGCCTGAAGCCCGGGACGGCTGGCACTACGGCGAAAACGAGAAAAACAGAATGTACGTGTCTTGTGGTTAACTTCACAATACAATTTGTCCATGCATACAGAAAAACAAGCACATTTTTAATTTAAGAATTTGATGAACCAGAGAAACTGCTTCAAATTCCACGTTGTATGTGTCCTATCAGGAGAGGCTGGTTCCCGTTCTCCTATACCCGCGTGATTCCTGAACCAGACAGCAATAAACTTCACATCAGGTGAGTTTGTTTGAATATTAATGCATTTACAAAAGCCCTTTCAATGTTTAAATGCCATTTAATATTGTGCTGGCACAACCTATGAAATGCATTTAGAGAACTACGTCATGAGCTGCATAACACCATAAAGCATGCAATTGAGAAAGGCTTTACTGTTGACATGACCAATCAAACCTGACCTTGTTTTGTTTTGATTGATTCATCAGTGCATGTTATTCCAAAGAGAACAGCCTTCGTAACCTTTAATTCAAAATAAAATGCCTTGCTCTTCTTCTGATATGATTTTCCTTTTTTACTAATGTCATTTGGATGATGTTAATATTGTCATAATGCTATAATTAGCTATTTAGGTCAAATTTTAGCAATTGTGCATTACGTTTGGCTCTATTCTAGTACACAACGCCCACTTTCTTGATCCAGTCATTCCCAATGGATAAAATAAAGTCCTAAATTTTTCACGCTACAGAAATGAAATCTAGTTAACTAATAGTGTGTATATGTGTGTGTTTGTAGTTTGCAGCATAGCAGGAGCAGCAGCACAGGAAATCTTCTGGAGAGAGAGATGGCGTTGCCGACACCTGATTACGGCATGCCCACACGCTTCCTCACCCAGCAGCAGAGCACACCACACAGCCGACAGAGACCATACAGCATGGCAGTGCCAGGATTCTCACAAGTAGGCTATGCACACACACACACATCCTGCCTATTCATAATGCAGTGTCATTCTACATATAATACAAAATTATTAACCTTGATAGATGTATGGAGATATCAGTATAGCTTTCTATAAAAATGTTAACAGTACTGAAGCATTAATCACCTTACGTAGACATTTATCAGACATGCTGAAATATAGCGGGGCGACAGTTCGATTAATGCAGCCCAATCTCCAGCTAACCGCATAGAGGACGTTCCAGGACATTACCCTAAACCGAGATCAGTTTCCACCTGTGACCATGTGTTATTTTAACAGCCTGAGCCCACATTAGAAAAGACCTGCCCTGTTTGATTAAACTTCCCTTTGAGAGGCCATTTTGGACATTTACAAATAGATGGGTTTGGAGTGGGAACAAAGAGAAACGACTGCAGTGAGAGAGCGGGTATTTGTCTTTGGAGGTCTTCACTTTAAATTAAATGCGTTTTTATACAGGTACAGATACATACAGCAGCCTTAGAACAATTAAGCTATTCTTCAAATGTATTTGTTTCAATATTTCAACCTGGATTTCACCAGGAAAATAGCTATAGAAGCTGGCATGGCGTTACAAACAAACTAAATCTAGTGTTTGTCTTTGGCATTTAAAACCATCATTTATTTTTGAGAATGGTTTGAATGAAAAACATGTTTGTGTACTACACTTCTCTGAAATAATTATACTTGCAATGGCTTGCAATGACTTAAATATGTATGAATAAACATGCAAATACTTTTTTAGTATTAAAAGAAGTAGGGCTTTGTTATGTAACAAAGCCAGCAACAAACATCTCATCTCAACTCTCTCATCATTACCCCCGGGTCTCCTCCTTAGTGCATTCAATTAATTAAGTTTTGCTTGGGGAAAAAAAGGACATGTATGTCTGTTGTGTTTCTCTGTTCTCCCAGAGTCAGTGCTCAATTGGTTCCGGTTCAGGATGCACTCAATGACCTCCTTTTTATTCCTGGTTACAGCTAAATGCTGTAATTATCATCAATACTGCAGTTCATAAGTGTTATGCATTCTTCTACTGCCGTCTACTGGGCATTCGAGGAAAAGTAGATGACTAAAAGATGTTCTCTTTTTCTTCACAGCAAGGGTTGGAGGAGTACGAGTCTCGATTCCAAACGAGGTAAGACCTAAATTTTTACTTACATGTCAACTGAACAGAAACAGTATTTAAAAAAGCATATTAGTTTGTCTGTAAGTTCTTTCTTTGTTTTCTTTTTATTTGACTTATTCTTCTCTGGTTTTGTTTGAATTTAAAAATCCCACATATTTTGAATTTTGATTATGGCAAGCAAAAAAAGTCTTGTTTGCTTGACCTGCAGCCGGAACAGACGAACATAGCTGACGTTTCTGAAGGTCTAGCCCAAACATAAGGTGGGCGGGTGACCAAACGGCACCTAAACCCATATTGAACAAGGCAGAAACCTCTGATTGTTTAAATGGGTTTCATAAACCTCGCAATAATATACTGTAGTTAGTTGTTTTTGGTCTTTTCCCATAGATGAGAGCCATACCTACTCTCTTGAACATGGTGTAGCCGTACTTTATTAATTTGAATGAACCTTTTTTTTTGTATTGTACAAAGTACCTTGTGTGACATCACTATAATAAATAAATAAATAAACCCTTCTGGGTCATCTATGGGGAAGACCATTCCCAGCTTTTATTGCAAATTCCTTTAGCATCACAATTTAAAGCAGATATAGATTAAATATTTTTAAATATTTTATTTTTCCATTTAAGTTGCCATTCCATTCTTGCTTTTGCTGTCCATGTGTGTTTGTCTTAAAGGGGTGGTTCATTGCGATTTCACTTTTTTAACATTAGTTAGTGTGTAATGTTGCTGTTTGAGCATAAACAATATCTGCAAAGTTACGAAGCTAAAAGTTCAATGCAAACGGAGATATCGTCTTTTAAAATTCTGGCATTTTAATGTCTACAAAAACGGCTGGTAGGGACTACAACGAGTTACTTCCCGGGTTCGTGACGTAACAAACCCAGATAAACCCTCGAGAAAAGGCAGCAAAGGGGGCGATGCCATGCTGCGCTGCTTTAGTGAAGAGGAAGAGAAAACTAGAGGTGCACGTAAAAATCTGTTCATATATGAATCACAATTCTGTCTTCTAACGATTCTAATGGATTCACAGGATTCAAAATCAATGTTCAAAAGCAGTGGTTTTCAATACAGCTTTAATCAGGATAAAACCGTATATTAAAAGCTAACATAAGCAGTAGCATTTACAAATAACAGCACATCTAAATGTATGAGACAACAACAAACAAAAAACATAGGCCTACCATTAAAAGCCGTGCTTGCACAGGTTCTGCATGATCCTCTTCAATAATATAATCTGCTTCTCACTCGGGCTCAAACTGATAAGCGATATTAACGATGCCATTGTTTACAATACAACCGGAGCACATGCCGCTGAGGTGAGGGGCGGGACATTTAGACGCACACTAAGCGGTTTAGCCAATCACAACACACTGGGCTAGCTAACCAATCAGAGCCCATCGCCTATTTCTGAGGGCGAGTATAACCCCTCTCTCCCGGGTCCTCTCCGCCACACCTCGTTCTCGCTCCGAGTGGGTCTCCGGCATGGGAGGCGGACGCACTAACAAGGAGGCTAAAGACTGCAGCCTCTAGCGTCAGTCGCTAGTGCATCTCTTGAGATCAGGGGAGTGAGGTTTACTTGCACAGCACCTACTTCCTGGCCTCCGTTACACTCACCCCCCTAAGCCTCACTCCCATCCGGGTCACGGCACCAATGTAACCCCTCTCTCCCGGGTCCTCTCCGCCACACCTCGTTCTCGCTCCAAGTGGGTCTCCGGCATGGGAGGCGGACGCACTAACAAGGAGGCTAAAGACTGCAGCCACTAGCGTCAGTCGCTAGTGCGTCTCTTGAGATCAGGGTAGTGAGGTTTACTTGCACAGCACCTACTTGCTGGCCTCCGTTACACGAGGCTTCATAAAAACAGGAAAAGATCAGCCCGTTTCTCAGAGAAGGGACAGAGCAGTGTGGAGTAAAGGTAAATTATGTGAAAAATAATGTGTTTTTTTAAAACAAAGCATTAACACATGTTAGACTGCACCCCATAAATACAATCATGCCTAGAAAAAACCCAGTGAACCACCCCTTTAATTAGTCTTTTAGTGTCTTTTGTTCCAATTTTAATTTCTGTAGGGAAATTCATGAGAAGCAGTGTTCCACATGCTACCCCCAATATTTTCAATACTTGTAGTTCACTTTATACCTTGCTGTACACCATTTAGATTTGACCCCCATGATGCATTTAGAACAATGGGCTCCATTTGTCACAATACATGTGTGTGGTTTGGTTTAAGCTTTTTCTGATTTCTGATTAGAACACATTTGAATTGTTTACATTTTACTTCTGAACCACACACACACACGTGACTTGTAGGAAATGCAGCCCATCACTTGTTTGTAACGTCCATTAATAGAGATTAGTATTAGCAGTAACATTAAAGGGATAGTTCACTCAAAAATGAAAAAAAAGTTATCTTTTACTCACCCTCATGTCATTACAAAGGACATTGTTCCTTCCTTGGACCACAAAAAAGGTTAAAAAAAAACAAAATTTCCTGTATTCATAAATCTCATGAACCCTGTTAAATGAATCTGACTGATTTGGTTCTTGAGTTCAACTCTGAAGGGAAAGGTTATCAGTGCACAGTGTAAATTTCCATCTGTTTCTCACCCAAACTTGACGTAATTGGATCCAGAACTCTTGCAGTATAGTGCACAAGTCGAATGGACTAATTTGCCCGTTAAGCTGCTGTCCTCGTTCAATGAACCTGGGAGAAAAAGAGAGCACCAGTACATTGGTGTTCCACATAAAGAAAGTCACACAGGTTTGAAACGTATAAGTAGATGATGACCATTTTCATTTATGGGTGAACTATTCCTTGAACATCAGTGCTTTATGCTCTTTGTGCTTCAATGTGTCTGTGTCCAAAGCCAACCTGGCAGCATCTCCCTCTCTTTGTTCCACAGTGCGGAGGGCAAATTGATTTCGACAGTGTGAGAGGACAGACAAACACACAGACACCACCTTCACCTCCGTCCACACACACTCCCCTGTCTTCCTTTAGCTCTCAACAATCCATCCCCCTTCACTCCACCCTCAGAGGAAGAGGGTCTAAATCCACCCTTCCCACCTTCTAGTTCCCTTATTTTATCCCAGTCGGAAGCAGCCTAACGGAACCGGAATGCTGAGTATTCCATGCTGACCTTCCTCATTATATGCTCCTAACATGAAAATGTTGAACTTACTTTAGAAAACATGTTGAATTGTCTATCTCTTGCCTGTCTTTCATGCATGTACATGTCAACAATGTATAAATGCATAATTTTTGCCATCCAGGGGTCCACGGATTTAAAGGAATAGTTTACATGAAAATGCAAATTCTGTTGTTTACATGATTTTATTATATTATTTTCTTCTATGGAACACAAAAAGACTTATTTATAAGATCGAAGAAGTGTTTTCTTTACTTGCAATGAAAGTGAATGGTGACCAGATTTTCTCTGAACAAAATGCTTTTTGTTTAGTTTTTTTTGGGTCATTTTGGAGTTTGACAGCAACTGGACCCCATTCACTTTCACTTGAGGGAAGAGAACAGCTCAGAAATCTAAATTTCTTGTTTTGTTTTTTTTTGTTTCTGTGGAAAATAGAAAAGTTGTATAGGTTTGGAACAACACGAAGGCGAGTAAATAAATTTTTTTTGTTGTTGAACAAAAAATCTTAAATGAAAACCAATGTGGTAATATGATTAAATTTATTGTTTGTAACAATACCGGTGGGTTTATCAAAGTATAAATGACTGTTAATAATGAAACTCAGCTGATAAAGACCATATTCTGTACATTGGTAAGTTTGCATATTTAAAAAAATTATAATAATATATATATATATATATATATATATTCAGGTGTTTTTTTAATTATTCCTTTTACATTGTACAATTGAATGAAACTGATGTAATTAATTAACCACAACTTTCAGTGTTTTTCCATTTCATTGTTTATATCGCTAATGTAAAGGGTCTCTGTGATCTCATAATATCTCACCTGGAGTCCCTTCAATGAAGTATCTGTTCATTCATCAGGACAGTGATTTCTGATGTGCAGTACACACTTAACCTTCCCTGGGTCTCAATTGAAGATTGCGTTTGAAACCTAGAAGCAAACCTAGAAGTTGAATTGGAACAAATTCTTTAAATATAAATGACAAAAAATGGGTTGTTTCTGGAATTCATGGTCCATGCATGAAATAAAAGACAACTGGTACCTACATATCCATGTCTGAAGCAACAAGCAGTGAGAAGCTGTAACACATGGTAACGAGCGGCTCATTGCTTGTATGAATATAAGCAGAAAGGAATGAACAATATAGTTTTAGTCTAGGCCAGTTACGGTTGCCAAGAGACATCTCAAATTTATTAATGTAGAATGTTTAGCTCATCCAATCAGATTTTAGAATCGGAATCCACTGATGTTTGTGTTGCAGTTGTTTCAGCGATACATCCATATTAATGATGTGCCGAGTCTTAATATTAATATAATCTAAATGACAAAAAATGGGTTGTTTCTGGAATTCATGGTCCATGCATGAAAGAAAAGACAACTGGTACCTACATATCCATGTCTGAAGCAACAAGCAGTGAGAAGCTGTAACACATGGTAACGAGCGGCTCATTGCTTGTATGAATATAAGCAGAAAGGAATGAACAATATAGTTTTAGTCTAGGCCAGTTACGGTTGCCAAGAGACATCTCAAATTTATTAATGTAGAATGTTTAGCTCATCCAATCAGATTTTAGAATCGGAACTATCCACTGATGTTTGTGTTGCAGTTGTTTCAGCGATACATCCATATTAATGATGTGCCGAGTCTTAATATTAATATAATTCATGTGATCCAGTGCCTTGTACATAGCACACAATATTTGTAAATACTTTAATTGATAATCGAATGTTAAATTGTAAACAGGAGTATTTCTGATTTTTTTCTTTGACATGGATGCATTGTTAAATTTGGTTCAACAAGATCCCTGCGGATCCCTGTACAGCTTTTAGATTCGAAACATATGTAAAAACAGCAATAATCAAATTTGATACCATACTTTTTGGTTTAGTATCAATTTAAATATGATAATTTATGCTTATAATACACTTACACACCACTTGTGTGAGTTTTAAAGCCTTTTTCACAGGAGTGAAAGCTGAAGTCTTTTAGTTCCAGTGTTGTAATGTAATCAAGGAACTGATTAAATGCTTCGAAATAGCCTTTTTCATAGAAACAAAATGCTTATGATTAAGCTATAAAAGAGACAGTTTCTCTGAATTGATAGAAACACCACATTGCTTGTCTGGTCTAGTAATTGTTTAAAGGTGCACTGCTCTATATTTTCTCTGTATTGTGCTTGAAAAGTCGATTTATCGTTGTACATGAAGGTGATGCACAATTAAATAAAAAGCACCTTCATTATTACCACAAAGTATGCGTGGAGACGTCCAGATTGTACACTTGCTTTCACTTTTCTCATGCTTTCCCGCACCAAAGATCCTGCCAGGTTCTTTGTGTCTGTCTGTCTCTCCTATAGTTTTTTTTTGCTTTTGCACTGTTTGTCTTTTTCTGTGTGTAACTAAACCAACGTCTTGCTGTAGCTCTGCCAACATGCTCCATCTCTGTTTTGATGAATTTAGAGACAAAAGCAGTAAGGTGTCAAGGACTGGAAGCCAGTGCCAGTGTTTCTTCTTTCTGCACTAGAGTAAAGACCATGGTACAGCCGCCACGCTCAGAGAGAGCTCCACCTCTGTCATGATATTGATGTCGTTTTCTTCCAGAATGCCCATTTTTGGATGTAAAAGGAGAGAAAGTACAATAATTGTACAGCAAAGTATATACACTCCAATATGCATGTACTTTGGGCGACATCAGAACAGTGTAATGTTGCTAAATGACCATGTGACTTTCTACTCTTGAAAAGATGAATAAACATTTCTTCAGATTAAAGCGGTGTAGTCATTTCTTAGCTTGAATTTTGTGACTTTATGGTTATTGCCATGAATAGAATATGAGATTGTCGACAATTGAATTCATTTGTCTCTAAATTGATCTGTAATTGTGTAATATCTGCAGTTTTTGTGCTTGTCATAATGCTCAGATTGATCACTGCAGACACTATCAATCTGAAATGTAATACTGTTACATTCTTCATTTAGAACGCAGCTTTTACTGTGCTACTCATTTTACTCTTATTAAACATGGTCAGGTTTTGAATTATACGTCAATGAAATGTTCAGAATAACATACTAACATAGTACTGTTCCCGCATTATATTTAATGTACATGGGCACAAAATTAGGGAGAGGAATTGTAAAACAATTTCATGAATCCGGTTTCGTATTTCTTTTAGTACTTTTTAAAGAATAAATACTGCCTAATGATGAACTAAATTCAATAATAAATATTTACAAATTCTTGCAAAATGGTAGATTTATGATGACTTTTTACAGTGTAGTCAGTGCTATTTTATAACTGGCCATTTTTAACAACACTAACATTACAAAAAAATCTAACAAATGTATTTGATCCCATAATTTGAAGCATTTTTGAAACTATCAGATGTCATAATTTTGACAGTCTGCTGAACTGATGTTCAGTTCACTGTAAAAAGTTGCTCTCCTTTGGTTTGTCCTTCTGAAGTTGATGATCTTGTACCGTTTTGTACCATTTTCTGTGAAAGTGGCTACTGATTTTTTTCTTTTTAAATTCATATAACCATTTACAGTATAGTTTCTTACATTAAATAAGGCAAATAGCCAAATTCCAGGCCTGTTCTCATTTTTTCAGTGTGGTTCCTGAATTTGAACGCTTTTGAGTGAGTAAACTATGCAGTTTTATCTCCATGATCATGTATAATTTTAATGTATAGGGGGAAAAAACTGAAAGAAAATCGCATGCTTCTCACATCATTGAATATCTTAATTTCAAATGGAAATGCGTATCATTTTTTAATTTTAAGCAAAGAGTAGTTTGTTAGTTTTAAATATATAATAATATGGTATAAAATGTATTGTGATACTTCATGGTTGTACAATTATTCAGTCATTAGTGTTCAAAATGCTTTTGGGGTCTCTGTATATTATGTATAGCACATCAGACTTATAACTAGGCCTGATTTTACTTCAGTTTCAGTTTCAGGTCCTCAGTCAGTGACAAAGCTCCAGCTTTCTAAAGAATTCAATTTACATGCACAATTTCATATTTGAATGCAGAATATGATGTGATCATTTCCTGACATGACTCAATATAGTGACTCTGAAATTAATCTTTTGAGCAGCCATGTGTGTGTAAATGACGCAGGGAAGAGACTGAAGTTGAATTACAATCAGCACGACTGAATAATCTCATATTTTATTTTATTCCCTCAAAAGTTAGGCTTCAAACCTCCTTTTTTAAATTCATGCTGCATGTTATATTGTCCCAAGATTTTTGGTAATAACCTTTAAGCATGCATAAAAAGAACAGCACGTCTGTCCGTTATATAATGTTATGGTTTGTATTTTTATTACTTCAGTTTCAGTTTCAGGTCCTCAGTCAGTGACAAAGCTCCAGCTTTCTAAAGAATTCAATTTACATGCACAATTTCATATTTGAATGCAGAATATGATGTGATCATTTCCTGACATGACTCAATATAGTGACTCTGAAATTAATCTTTTGAGCAGCCATGTGTGTGTAAATGACGCAGGGAAGAGACTGAAGTTGAATTACAATCAGCACGACTGAATAATCTCACATTTTATTTTATTCCCTCAAAAGTTAGGCTTCAAACCTCCTTTTTTAAATTCATGCTGCATGTTATATTGTCCCAAGATTTTTGGTAATAACCTTTAAGCATGCATAAAAAGAACAGCACGTCTGTCCGTTATATAATGTTATGGTTTGTATTTTTATTTTTTTAGAGTGAGGGATCCTCTCCAATTCACCACATTTGCGCTCACATCTCGCCAAAGACAAAGCAATTCCAACAGCAAGCAGAAACCCAAACTCATTATAACCGAAGACCTTGGATCTCGACCCCCTTATTAGGACATCAGTGTTTCAAACACATTTTTGCATGTCACATGGACTAGAACCTTCTTACAGCAAATTACCCACAATCCTCAGTCAAAGCAACAGAAGGCGATGCTCTGAGCTTCTGGTCATTCAAGTATTGCCATTGCTACTAATTGATGATCCATTTTAAGCTTGATTTGTTTTTTGTATATATAAAAATGTACAAATGTAAAAACATATAGTAAGAACTTTTTACTTTTAGAAGACCTCAAGAACGTCTGTTTGGTCCATTGAAGAAAAATACTCAAATGACCAAATGTAAGCATGATTCTTTTCTTTGATGGGGTTTCGTCTCATTCAGGACATATATGTAAGGTTCTGTAGAAATCTGCTGCCCTCCTGCTACCATACATTTGTTTAGGGTCTGCTGCACTTTGAATCAAGAGAGAAACAACTTGTTTTGAATTTATATTTGAACAGAAATGCACCTCTTCACTTGATATAAACACATTTTATATGATATATTAAGTACTAAGATTGTAGATCTTACTGTAGAGATTGTAGTTTCATATCACTATCATGATTCTGGTGCTTGTTCATGTCCAACGCAAAAGGTGCCATTTTTTTTGGTTAGTAATGACTTAAATGCGACGTAAACCATATGGCTTCCGAAGACCTATACAACAGCCCTACTTTTTCTCCTTTTGGAGTATTTATTTTAAGGTAAAAGAATGGTTTGCAAAGTCTGCTAAATGTTTTACTTTTGTATTCCACAGAACAAGAAAAACACACATCAAGCATCATGAACATATTTAACTTATGAAGAGGTGATTCGTTAAAGAACGGTGAAATTTCACAATTTTAACACATTGTAATCTGCACTTTTAGTAGCAAACAGCCAAGATTGGCAGCCTTTCCTAAACGGTAATAGTGAGCATATACTTTTAGCCACATTTCCAATGTAGCAAACAAGATATCACTTATAGATATCATTTTTTGCAGATACCAAAACTTCAAGATCTCTTAAAAAGGGTCAAGAGGATGTCTTAAAGCCATTCTCCTCTCTTTTGTATCTCAATTAAACTGTCTATTACAAAGATGGTTCTTCAAACACGGCCTCCTCCCTATTTTTTTTTTCAACACAAATCCACTCGGTATTCATACTTTCTTAATAACTCCACCCACTCACTCACTCACTCACCCACCCACTCACTCACTCACTCACTCACTCACTCACTCACTCACTCACTCACTCACTCACTCACTCACTCACTCACTCACTTATTCTCTCATTAATTCTTCCATATGCGTGCCACAAACTGAGGCTTTTAAAGCCTTTCAGTAACACGTATCACCTGTGTTCACTCATTACCCCAATCCACATCAATTAGTTAATTAGTGGGTTGTATGAACCAAACAGCACCAGAAAACTGAGAAAGAAAAAGTTTTCCAGAATAACTTAATAACCAAATGAAAATATGTAGCAATACTCAATGTTTATGAACACTGTATAGTGATTATGTGTGTTCTTATACTGTATGTATATGATGTAAATATTGTGTGTGAACAGAGTGAGAATGGAAAAACTGAGTATGACTAGATAGAGAATTTGTATGATCCGTTTCGGAATGAGATATTTTTCCACCAGCTCTATTTTCTTCCATTTTCTTTGTTTTTTGCACTTGTAAGTGTCATATTAAACAAATAATGTGTAGAAAGACTAATAAAACAGCCAGTTGTATAAAAGTGAGGGTTACCTGTGTATGTATCTTACTTATCCTGCTAAATCATCAATACGAAATGTTACAGTTATGCTGTTATCTAGCATTTATTATGTTGAATCTGCTTTTAATGTGTTGTAATTAAAGTTATACATTAAAACAAAAACTGCAAGAGAGAACCGCCAAACAGAATCGTTTTATTTTTCTCACTAAATTTGTGACACATTTGAGGAACAGAATTACATACACTCTCGCTTAACAATATACTGCGACTCAAAACCATCGTAAGGGCAAAGTCCCCAAGAAAAATCTGTGAATCCGCCGCTCTGAATCAGAATTTACGGGACGCAAATCCGGCTTGTGCCACATCGACTGATACATTTCTTTGGCAGAAAACACATATTTTCCCTTTACCTCCCAAGTGCCCATTTGATCTTTCAGCAGTTTAAAATTGTTGAATCAAATACAAAAATAGTACAGACTGTTGTCTAGTTCAATCCAAGCTAGACGATTACATAGAATAAACGCCTTCACAGGCAAACGAACAGAACATATCGAGAGTAGCGTATTGAGATTTATGCTTGGTCGGACACACAGAAGTGTGCAGGTAGCATCGAGTCCCTCTGTACTGTACACGGTTCTCAGTCACATCAGCAGGCTAGCTCGTCCTCCTTTGATCACGTCCAATTTGTTGTTTCCCAACCATATGAGAAAAAAAATCACAATATCATATGTCCATTTTGTTCAGCAGTTTAAATTGCTCCTATTAGTCCATTTTTATAAAGTCCAACAACTACACATGACACGTTGCAGCTTGCAATGCTGAAAAGCATTGATCTGTTCTTCAAAGTTCAAGGAAATATAAAACATGTTGACTAATAAATAACACTCTTAAGTATATGATTAACACCCTGATCATAATACAACCCGGCTTCAATCTTCAAAGGTAGCAAGCATGTACAGCATCATTTAATACACTCTTAAAAATAAAGGTGCTTCACGATGCCATAGAAGAACCTTTTTGTCTAAATGGTTCCATAAAGAACCTTTAACATCTGAAGAACCTTTCTGTTTCACAAAAGGTTCTTTGTGGCGAAAGAAGGTTCTTCAGATTACAAAAAGGTAAGAAAGAGATGGTTCTTTAAAGAACCTTTGACTGAATGGTTCTTTGTGGAACCAAAAATGGTTCTTCTATGGCATCGCTTGAAGAACCTTTTGAAGCACCTTTATTTTTAAGAGTGTAGGGTGAATACAGGTCAACTGGAACACTTTCTGATCATTTGTAATCATATTTTATAATATGATTCAAATGGCTACAATATATTAATGATGATGCTTGAGTTTAAGTGTCCCTCTTCACCAGTAGTCACCCTAAATACATAATTAAATACATGTCAAATCATCAAATCCTCCATTACATAATAGGTTGTCAATTACATATGGTTTAATATTTATTTTTTTAGATAATTTTGAGTAGTTTTTCTACTTTTCTACTGCATGTTAAAACTTCACTATTAAAAAAGGTAATCTTTTTTGTTATTATTTTATGGATTTAAAGTGAAGTGAAGTGAAAAGTGATTTTAACTGCAGATATTCAAAGTCAAACTGTGAAACATGATTTCTGCTATGAACAGGGAAATAGCAAAAAATGACAAATAATCATATCATGTGCAAACTGATTTAAATTGAAGCACTGAATAAGTAAATAAATAACAAAATGATCTAAAACACTAAGCATTCAAATCACGAAGAAAGAGAATCGATAATAATAATCCTAGTGTGATTATCAATAAAATCATAAAAGTGGTTTCAGAATGCCATGTCACCATAACACAATGCTACTCTCAGGCAGGTGACAAACACAAGGCAGCTGTGTGTCGTGAACTTCATTTTAGTCATAAAAACACTTAAATAACCTCTCCTTTTTTAAAACTCCTCCTTTTATAGACAAACAACACTGCATTGATATTTCACAGTAAAAATCAGTTCAGTTTAGTTTTGTTACATTTCGCTCATTCAATTTTTGTATCTGACAATCTGCTGAACAGAGTATCTGATGTTGTAAACAGTCACAGTCAGTTTCCAGTAGGTCCATATAAACTAAGCAGATCCATCCAAACTCTGTTTCATTTATAATACGCTTAATTTTTGTTTGTTTCCTATTATGTTTTAGTCATTCCCACATATTTTTTTTTCTTCTGGGACCCTTTCGAAAGGGCTGCTCATTTGTAAGTGAAGTGTTTGCTGACATTAAGAGGCACTGTCTTTAAGGGGATCCAAAACGGTTTCCAAAGAGATCAAAATCTCCTTCTTATTGTGATCTACTCAATTAAAAAAAAAAGAAAATAAACAAAAATAAATAAGTGTCTGCCAGTGCTGCTCAGTGTTGGCAGTAGTATGGTGATTCACTCTCTTTCCCCATCTTCACTGCTCCCTTTAAAACAGAGGAAAAATCAACAAATTTATATTTGTTTGTTTAATTAACATGCAAAATTATCACAGGAGTATTTTTCTGTAGAACAAATCTGTTCGAAGACAATATCATGTGAAATATATTACGTGTAAAAAAAATCAAAACATAATGTACTTTAAAACAAACATTAATTTGTGCACATTTTCATTTTAGCTTGTTTTGGAGTCATGAAATTGAACCATTGACAGAATGTTCTGGCAATCCATGTTTTCACTGATATACATTAGGGGGCGCTATTGTGCATCTTCTGAAATAGTACAGAATCTCTAGATGCAAAATCAAGCGAAGAAGCAAAAACAAGCAACAGAAGCATTGCTCGCACACATGTAAGCTAACATGCGTAGTCTTTGACAAAAGCACAAAACTCTTTTTTTTATATATCGGATGTTGAGATATTCATACAACAAAATTTTCTAGGGACCACGAAAACTTTGTGAAAAGGATCAAAAATGGTGGTACTGGCTTGCAACTTTTTAAAAAAAAAAATGCTGATGGGGAAAAAGTTTATTATAAGAACACTGCTTCAAACATGTGCGGTCTCACCTCCTGCAGAATCCATATCTGAATCCGAGATGTGTGTGATGGAGAAACGTGACACACTGGATGGTGAAACGGTAAAACGGGAGACCTGTGCCACAGGTTTAGTACTGCCACTCGTTAGGCTCGGCTTTGGAGTGATGTCCAGTGGAGACCCCTTAGAAGATGTGGGAAGGGGCAACAATGGGAAATCATCTTCCCATTCAAACCCTGCACCTTAGATCAAAGAAAATCAGGACGGTAAATAATTAGTGTTAAAAATTCTTGAAAAAAGATGGGCAAAAAAGAGGGAAAAAGTATCTTACTCTCTTCTGAGATGTTTCCATCAGAAGAGTCATCGGAGGCATTGATCTTTTCCTGCTGGTCTTGTGCTTTACCCTTTGCACTCGGTTTGCTTGACTCTCCACCCAAGGGAAAACTTTGATCTGCCAGCTCTCTGGTTGGGCTTTCCTGGTGGGGTTGACATAATTTTATATTAAACTTCAAAAGTACTCAAATGTGATTCAATATATCATTGAAAGCCTCTTGAAATAACTGGACAATAAATACCTGGTCAAACAGAAAGACAGTGACATCATCAAAGAAAGACACCACTTTCTTTTTGTTCTCCATTTCGTCAGACAGTGAATCACTGAGCAGCGTTGGTATCTTAAGGAGACTTCTGAGTTTGTGTGCATCACTGCAGTCGCTCACAATGATAGGTACGGTCAAGATCTCGTCCTCGCTTTCTTCGCTCAGTTCCTGGATACTGTAAGTGCGCAGCTCCTCATCGGACTCATCGCTATCCTCAGAGTCGCCATCTTCCTCATCTGCCTCCTCTCCATCTGTGGGAGATACCCGTCCTTCTAGTGGAGGGGGAGGAGAGCCAGAACGTGTGGAGCTTCTTTTGCGTCCTCCTTCTTCACAGTCCTTACTCCTGGATTCCAGTCCCTCATGTATAGGGGAAAAGTTCCTTTCTGCTGTTTCCTTCTGAGATGCTAGTTCCTCGTCGGACAAAATGATACAGCTCACATCTTTGACTATGCCCTCTTCATTCTCATCAATAAGGACCTCTGGAATATTGGTGTTTGCAACATCACCCTCAGAAGTGACTTGGTCGAGAGACAGTCTATCTTCACGGCCTACTTGTTTGAAAGATTCCTCTTGCTTTACGTCAGGACCAAGCAAAGCATCTGAATTAGATCCTTCAGATTCCGATAGTACAAGCTCTGCAGAAAGATCTGAATCTACACCAAGATTTTCATTATGGCCAGAATGATCTTTTATGGTAGACACTTCATTATCAGGAGATGAGAGAGACACACTACTGATCGTGTCACAACCAGACATACCTTCATTGATCTTTGATGGAACATTTGAAGTCGCATCATGAGAGTTTTCAGGAGTTTTTTCACTTTCCTTTGTAAATGGCAAAAGATATTCATCTTCATCTGCCTCCTTTTTTTGAGGAAGTAGCTCCTCTTTATCTATAATTTCCTCCATTCCATCTGTCTGATCTTCAAGTTCATTGATGTCCTCTTCGCTTTCTTTATCTTTCCCGGCATCATAGTCAGAGAAGTAAGCCGAATCTCTGTATGGAGTTTTATCACTCAGTGCTTTCAGCTCTCCATCATTGCTTTCAGATGTTGTCAATGCCATTACAGTATCAACGTTGTCCTCTAGCTTCTCATCCTTTGCCCTTATAATCTCTTGTTCAAAGTTAGTCCCAGATATCACTTTTCCCAAGGGTTGGATGAAAACCTTAGAATCTTGTAGCTCATGGGGTTCCTTTTGGACAAACTCTGGAGATTCATTGTTTTCGGTGTCATATCCACTGTCCACTGTCTTGGGAGAGCTTGACGGATGGATGGAGGCAGGACTGAGTGTCTCGCTGGAACATGCTGTGGATGGTATGTCAATGGAGTCCATGGAGTCTGGGGTACCAACCTGCTTTTGTAATGACTTGAATGTTGGATTGATGCAGTCAACAGTTTCTACTTCAACGGTGAAGTCACCAAAAATCCCTGAGGTTACGTCAGTGATGTCATCATCGCTGCAGTCATCAATCTCCACCAGACTGATACTAGAGCGTCCATGGTCCACACCACTGTCCGCTGTCTTGCTTAAGTCTGACTCTGACTCTGATTTGGGTAACTCTGCTTGGGATTTCTCTAATTGTGGAGTGATGGCAATAATTTCAGTTTTGGGATCCATTAGAGATACATCTTCATGCAAAGCTTTTTCTTGCTTCAAGTTTGTTTCTCCTACCCCAATCTCCACATACTGCTGTGAGACATCAAACTTTTTGGCACCTTCCCTTGATGGCTCTATTTTGGAAACTATATGTCCAGCAGATAAAGGTGTTTGGCCTAGATGTTGGTCTTTTTTGGGCAATGTCATGGGTTTCCCTGGAATACAGTCAATCATGAAGCAGTTCCTCACAAGTGTTCCCGTTAAAGGATCTACAAAATGTGAACTGCTCAAAGCTTGACAACATGGCACGGGATATACTTCAGCCTCTCTGGGTTCATGGCACATATGGATATACGAGCTGCACTCGGGTGAAGGGTTTGAAGGTACATGTCTTCCATGCACCAGGCAAGTGTTGCTTTTGACTGTTGCCTCTAAGTAGTCAACCGGTTTGGCCATATGGTACGACAGGGTCTGGTCTTCTGGCCATGTATCTTCAACATCAGTCATCGGCATAGTGTAGTGGAAATCTGCATACGAATCTTGGATACAAGACCCCTGCCTTTGACGCAAGGTCCTTGTGTTTGTATTTGCTAGATTGCTGGTGGACCAGCTTCTTGCTCGCCTTTCCACAAAGATGTCTTCCTCTTCCTCAGAGTCGCTGTCATCTCGTCCTACAAATATAGCACCACCTGACGCCATGTCAATACAAACTGAGTGGCTACCTGGCATAGTCTTCCTCAAAGAGCCCATCATATCATAATATCCTCCCGTAACGTTCTTTCCTATAATGGAGCCTTGAATGCTCTCCAAGTAAGGATCAGCATAGCCTTGTGGAGGACTTCCAAGTGATGGGGAGACACCTAAAGGCTCCTCCAGTTCCCCAAGTGCCTGTCTTAAGCTTCGAGACCCCCAGCTCTCTTGTGGAGCCTCTGTTGGATCTCGTATCAGGTAGCGGTCCATGATCTTAGGAGGTGATGGTTCATAGTAGTAACCTCCATCCCTGTCTTTGTATGAGACATAGTGACCAGACTCCCATGCTCTAAGAGGGCTGTCATGGCCCAAAAGAGGCTCCATAGTTAGAGACATAGCTGGACTGGTGTCGGAATCATAGGCACTGCTTTTGTGGAAATCCGCTGACCAATAAATGTCAGGTTTAGCTTCAGGGGGACAGTTCATACACTCCCTAGAGTCTCCACTACCTGTTAGAAAGCTTCCACTGCTGCCCCCAAACTCTGGGCTGTAAGCACACAGGGTGAAGTTCATATCAATATTGCTTTGTACTGGCTCCTCAATGCGAATGTAGTACTCATTATTCACTGATGGACTGTGAGCACTCAGGACTGGTACCACACCAGGGGTGTGTATTTGTTTGGACTCATAATATGAAGGAGAAACCCCTAGGGCGAGTCCTTCAACAGCACAGCCCCCCACTATTCCACCTGGAGGGTAGTAGACCTCCTGACAATGGGGATTGCCTTGACCCAAAGTGCCTGATGTGGATGAAGAATGATAGTGTTGTTCAGCCCGTGCCTGCTCCCACTTGTACTCAAAGTTGAGGCCATGGCTGGTTTCAGTAACTGTTAAGATGTCATCTCCAGATTCTGAATGGTAGCCATCTCCAGTAGGGAACTGTTCCAGTAGGGGGAATGATGAAGTGGTGGATGACATGGGCATGTCGATTGCTAGTGCACCAGCTCCATGGACATTAGCATGGCTTGTGTTTGGTCTCATAGAGTTCCAGCGTCTCTCAAAGTCTTCCTCTGCCTCACTGGCTCCTTTGGCACATAGGTAACTAAGCAGCAGATGAACTTCTTCCGCATTGGGCCTCTGATCAGGCTGAAGCCAACAGAACTGCATTACTTCATACCTGGTGATACAGAAACACAAACATACACTTTTAGGGCAAGTGTTACTAAAAGTTTCACTTCCAAAGTGACAATGAGTTTTTTTTTTTTATCTATTTTTCAGTAGAAATCTAAACATCCTTAAAACAAGATACATTTACTTGAGAAGTAACACTGCATATAATATCTAGATTTTTTATAGATTGCATTTTACAGACTGAGATTAATCTATTAACAATATACAGTATATCAATATAATTGATTAGAGACTAATGGTAGTGGAGATTTTTTTTAATGGTAGTGGAGAATGGTAAATTTATTGTATTCATTCTATAACATTTTTCTTTATTGTGCTCATAAAAATATTTAAATCCTTGTATATTTACAAGTTTAAATGCAAAAATACATAAATCAAAATTACAACTTGTTTGGACTCAAATGTGTCCATATAATTTAATGGTGATTTCAATTTCTTGTTTGTTTTAAGTGTTTCATAATATTTGTGTATTGTGTGAAAAAAAAATAAAAGCATAAAATCTTGCCAACATGGCACGGGATATACCTTCAGCCTCTCTGGGTTCATGGCACATATGGATATACGAGCTGCACTCGGGTGAAGGGTTTGAAGCTACATGTCTTCCATGCACCAGGCAAGTGTTGCTTTTGACTGTTGCCTCTAAGTAGTCAACCGGTTTGGCCATATGGTACGGCAGGGTCTGGTCTTCTGGCCATGTATCTTCAACGTCAGTCATTGGCATAGTGTAGTGGAAATCTGCATACGAATCTTGGATACAAGACCCCTGCCTTTGACGCAAGGTCCTTGTGTTTGTATTTGCTGGATTGCTGGTGGACCAGCTTCTTGCTCGCCTTTCCACAAAGTTGTCTTCCTCTTCTTCAGAGTCTCTGTCATCTCGTCCTACAAATATAGCCCCACCTGACGCCATGTCAATAAACTGAGTGGCTACCTGGCATAGTCTTCCTCAAAGAGCCCATCATATCATAATATTCTCCCATAACGTACTTTCCTATAATGGAGCCTTAAATGCTCTCCAAGTAAGGATCAGCATAGCCTTGTGGAGGACTTCCAAGTGATGGGGAGACACCTAAAGGCTCCTCCAGTTCCCCAAGTGCCTGTCTTAAGCTTCGAGACCCCCAGCTCTCTTGTGGAGCCTCTGTTGGATCTCGTATCAGGTAGCGGTCCATGATCTTAGGAGGTGATGGTTCATAGTAGTAACCTCCATCCCTGTCTTTGTATGAGACATAGTGACCAGACTCCCATGCTCTAAGAGGGCCACCATTTACTTGAGAAGTAACACTGCATATAATATCAAGATTTTTTTATAGATTGCATTTTACAGATTGAGATTAATCTATAAACAATATATATCAATATAATTGATTAGAGACTAATGGTAGTGGAGAATGGTACATTTATTGTATTCATTCTATAACATTTTTCTTTATTGTGCTCATAAAAATATTTAAAACCTTGTATATTTACAAGTTTAAATGCAAAAAAATGTTTGGACTCCAATGTGTCCATATAATTTAATGGTGATTTCAATTTCTTGTTTGTTTTAAGTGCTTCATAATATTTGTGTATTGCGTGAAAAAAAAAAAAGCATAAAATCTTGTAACAAAAAGAGACTCAGTATTTCATGTATTTCTATCAAAACAACACTGCACAAATACAGGATATTACAATAAGGTTTTATCGATCATATGCAGTATACTATTAATATCTAATGCAGTGTTGGACCTAGAGTACATTTATTTTGTTTCAAGGATTTTTAGAAATTTTAACTGGAAATTGACACAAAATTACAGCTACATTGTGTTATGGCCAAACTATCTAAACAACTAAATTAAAATAGTTTTAAAGGCAAGGACTTGAAAAGAGTAGGGAGAAAATTGAAAGGCTCTAGCAGAATGAAAATTCAAGGCTCTAACTCTAGGTAATGGTTAATAAAAAGAGTAAGAAGAGCAATATAAAATTTAGTAGACACCCACCAGCGGTCAGAAAGAGGGTACTTAAGAAGTGGCTTGGGCAGCTTCAATTGCTGGTCCTTTACAGCATAGCTGAGAACCTGTCGGTCTGAATAATGACGGTACGGCTGATTCCCCAACTCAAACATCTCCCAGATTGTTACACCGAGTGACCTTATGTACAGAGAGAAATTTTGGTAACTAACAGCAATTAATGCATCAATCAATAATGACTTGATATCTATAATAAAGGTTATTGATTTAGGAGGCGGTATGATCTTCCTTAAACTGCAAAATAAAGGCCTAAATTCAACACTAGATGTATGTTCTACAGATGAAAGAATTTGCTCTGTGCTGTAGCCTCTTTTGAAGGTACTTACCAGATGTTGCTTTCCTTGGTTTGGTCCACCACCAGTAAGTTACCATGAACCTCATCAACCAGTTCAGGGGCAATCCAGCGTAAGGGAACCCAGGTCTGGTCTGATGTCACAAAGTAGTCATCCTGGGGATGAACAGACATGAAATACAAGTTAATGAAATACACTAACCACATTTTGAATAAAAAAAGCACAAAATCAACTACTAAATGAATGTAATCTAACATTCAGGTTTGTATTACTATTCATAATTAGATATTTTACAGATACATTTAAGTAGATCTTGATATCTATAATAAAGGTTATTGATTTAGGAGGCGGTATGATCTTCCTTAAACTGCAAACTGCAACTGCAACACTAGATGTATGTTCTACAGATGAAAGAATTTGCTCTGTGCTGTAGCCTCTTTTGAAGGTACTTACCAGATGTTGCTTTCCTTGGTTTGGTCCACCACCAGTAAGTTACCATGAACCTCATCAACCAGTTCAGGGGCAATCCAGCGTAAGGGAACCCAGGTCTGGTCTGATGTCACAAAGTAGTCATCCTGGGGATGAACAGACATGAAATACACTAACCACATTTTGAATAAAAAAAGCACAAAATCAACTACTAAATGAATGTAATCTAACATTCAGGTTTGTATTACTATTCATAATTAGATATTTTACAGATACATTTAAGTAGATAAAAAAATGTATAGATTTAAGTGCACACACCTTGTACATGTTGTGTGCTAGTCCATAGTCTCCAATCTTAACTTTCATGTCTGAGGAAAGCAGGCAGTTTCTTAAAGCCAGATCACTGCAGAAAATCAGAGCACCAAAAATAAATATAATAAATGATAAGCACCTTCTGAAAATAGGACATGGCCTAGATGATTTCATTTTGCTGGCTCAAACATAACTGGATGCCATTTACAAAACTGCAAGCATGCATAAAATTAACATACAGTTACAAAGCATGACAGATGTAATGCCAGAAATAGCCATCATTTTTCTGCATTGTGATGTTACTTTCCAAAAATAATTCTTCAGGAACCTGTTCAAAGCATCTAGGCAAGGACATGTTTTCCAAGTGATGGGGAGACACCTAAAGGCTCCTCCAGTTCCCCAAGTGCCTGTCTTAAGCTTCGAGACCCCCAGCTCTCTTGTGGAGCCTCTGTTGGATCTCGTATCAGGTAGCGGTCCATGATCTTAGGAGGTGATGGTTCATAGTAGTAACCTCCATCCCTGTCTTTGTATGAGACATAGTGACCAGACTCCCATGCTCTAAGAGGGCCACCATTTACTTGAGAAGTAACACTGCATATAATATCAAGATTTTTTTATAGATTGCATTTTACAGATTGAGATTAATCTATAAACAATATATATCAATATAATTGATTAGAGACTAATGGTAGTGGAGAATGGTACATTTATTGTATTCATTCTATAACATTTTTCTTTATTGTGCTCATAAAAATATTTAAAACCTTGTATATTTACAAGTTTAAATGCAAAAAAATGTTTGGACTCCAATGTGTCCATATAATTTAATGGTGATTTCAATTTCTTGTTTGTTTTAAGTGCTTCATAATATTTGTGTATTGCGTGAAAAAAAAAAAGCATAAAATCTTGTAACAAAAAGAGACTCAGTATTTCATGTATTTCTATCAAAACAACACTGCACAAATACAGGATATTACAATAAGGTTTTATCGATCATATGCAGTATACTATTAATATCTAATGCAGTGTTGGACCTAGAGTACATTTATTTTGTTTCAAGGATTTTTAGAAATTTTAACTGGAAATTGACACAAAATTACAGCTACATTGTGTTATGGCCAAACTATCTAAACAACTAAATTAAAATAGTTTTAAAGGCAAGGACTTGAAAAGAGTAGGGAGAAAATTGAAAGGCTCTAGCAGAATGAAAATTCAAGGCTCTAACTCTAGGTAATGGTTAATAAAAAGAGTAAGAAGTGCAATTTAAAGTTTATTAGACACCCACCAGCGGTCAGAAAGAGGGTACTTAAGAAGTGGCTTGGGCAGCTTCAATTGCTGGTCCTTTACAGCATAGCTGAGAACCTGTCGGTCTGAATAATGACGGTACGGCTGATTCCCCAACTCAAACATCTCCCAGATTGTTACACCGAGTGACCTTATGTACAGAGAGAAATTTTGGTAACTAACAGCAATTAATGCATCAATCAATAATGACTTGATATCTATAATAAAGGTTATTGATTTAGGAGGCGGTATGATCTTCCTTAAACTGCAAACTGCAACTGCAACACTAGATGTATGTTCTACAGATGAAAGAATTTGCTCTGTGCTGTAGCCTCTTTTGAAGGTACTTACCAGATGTTGCTTTCCTTGGTTTGGTCCACCACCAGTAAGTTACCATGAACCTCATCAACCAGTTCAGGGGCAATCCAGCGTAAGGGAACCCAGGTCTGGTCTGATGTCACAAAGTAGTCATCCTGGGGATGAACAGACATGAAATACACTAACCACATTTTGAATAAAAAAAGCACAAAATCAACTACTAAATGAATGTAATCTAACATTCAGGTTTGTATTACTATTCATAATTAGATATTTTACAGATACATTTAAGTAGATAAAAAAAATGTATAGATTTAAGTGCACACACCTTGTACATGTTGTGTGCTAGTCCATAGTCTCCAATCTTAACTTTCATGTCTGAGGAAAGCAGGCAGTTTCTTAAAGCCAGATCACTGCAGAAAATCAGAGCACCAAAAATAAATATAATAAATGATAAGCACCTTCTGATAAAAAAATGTATAGATTTAAGTGCACACACCTTGTACATGTTGTGTGCTAGTCCATAGTCTCCAATCTTAACTTTCATGTCTGAGGAAAGCAGGCAGTTTCTTAAAGCCAGATCACTGCAGAAAATCAGAGCACCAAAAATAAATAAAATAAATGATAAGCACCTTCTGAAAATAGGACATGGCCTAGATGATTTCATTTTGCTGGCTCAAACATAACTGGATGCCATTTACAAAACTGCAAGCATGCATAAAATTAACATACAGTTACAAAGCATGACAGATGTAATGCCAGAAATAGCCATCATTTTTCTGCATTGTGATGTTACTTTCCAAAAATAATTCTTCAGGAACCTGTTCAAAGCATCTAGGCAAGGACATGTTTAAGTTGCTTGTAGATGTGTGGTGATCCCCGGCAACAAAATCACTGATGCTGGAGTGGAGTAAAAACACTCAGGCAGCATCAGGAGATTGTTGCCGGGAGAAACCATGAGACAGGAAACAGGTAATGCAGATATTCACACTCATTAGCTTCATGCTCATACTGTTAAATCTGTTAACAGTTTCCAGTACTCAATTTGAGAATGACAAAAAAAGAAAAAGAAAAGATAACTTATATTTTGTTTCTAAAGAATTCAGATTCTCTAAACATAGATTTGTGCATTAAAATAGAATGTTGAAGTAAATATAAAAGTGTTGGCTGACCTATGGGGCCAGAAATAGCCATCATTTTTCTGCATTGTGATGTTACTTTCCAAAAATAATTCTTCAGGAACCTGTTCAAAGCATCTAGGCAAGGACATGTTTAAGTTGCTTGTAGATGTGTGGTGATCCCCGGCAACAAAATCACTGATGCTGGAGTGGAGTAAAAACACTCAGGCAGCATCAGGAGATTGTTGCCGGGAGAAACCATGAGACAGGAAACAGGTAATGCAGATATTCACACTCATTAGCTTCATGCTCATACTGTTAAATCTGTTAACAGTTTCCAGTACTCAATTTGAGAATGACAAAAAAAGAAAAAGAAAAGATAACTATTATATTTTGTTTCTAAAGAATTCAGATTCTCTAAACATAGATTTGTGCATTAAAATAGAATGTTGAAGTAAATATAAAAGTGTTGGCTGACCTATGGGTGAAGTTGTTTTTGTGAAGGTGAAGCAGGCCTGAAGTGATCTCACACGCCATCCTCTGAAGTAGTAAGGGGTCAGGGGTCATGGAATCTGTTGCCCAACAGCTGCGCAGGTAACCTTTAACATCACCCTGTTGACATGGAACACATAAAATACATGCTAAAACACAAAGGTAAGGCGTAAATTCAAATCAGTTTGCATAAACATCAAAAGAGTGTGCTGTCAGCCTGATTTTCCTCAGCTAACCATTGGGGGGCGATATATAGCAAGACATCATGAGGGCAGCTGTTTGATGTTGTTGCTAAGGGCAGTTCTGTTTCAAAAAACGTGCTGATGCACATTTGACCTAGGTAGGCAATAACAGGAGAAGAATGATATGAAATAAAGGAGCACACTATCATGTTGTGACTCTTGCATTTCCACCTTATTTTTCAGTGCTGAAGTAAACTATTTTATTCTGAATGTGCGAGACTTCTGGTTCATGAGCTGCTATAAATAACCAGAAGAATAAAAAAGTGCAGTTAACGGTAAAAATATCTTGGAAACAAAACACTTTTTCTTATTAGGATAAATTAAAATAATATGATAACAAATACCAGTTTGCAACATCAAGCAGCAAAATTGACTGTTTTTATATAGCTGAAATTTTCTGAAATGTTTGCTTTCTGGCCAAATTATCTAAATTATCCATCATATTGTGGTGTCTAGATATGGCCTTCAATGAAAACCTATGGGATTTTTTAACCAGTTTTTTTTTTTTTTTACTCCAGGCAAGAGTCATTTAATAGAACGTCTTCCCTCAAGATATAAAGATATAATATTTGTTTATTAAAAAAATTTTAAATAAAATAATAAAAAAATTAAACATTTAAAAAAATAATAATAATTAAAAAAAAAATAATAATAACTCCATGACCACTAAGTAGGGTGTGACCTCTGTGCACTGAGCGAGGCATTGCACTAGAGCCGGATGCTGGAGAGACCTGCAGAAACAGTTTGAGCCCAATCATACTATACACTCATATTACAGAGATATTGTAGTTCACCCAAAAATGTATATTCTGTCATAATTTATTCACCCTAATGTTGTTCCAAACCTTTATGAATTTCTTTCTGTTGTAGAACCCAAAAGAACATGTTCTGTTTTTTGTTTTTTTTTGTACATAAAATAAATGTCAATGGGGCCCATTGTTTTGGACCCCTTTCACTTTCATTTTCATTTTATTTTTCAATGTACATTATGTTTTTCAACCTTCTTCAAAATATCTTTGTGTTTTACAGAAGAAACATAATTTGGATAAAGGCTTTTGTAGGTGAGTAAATGATGAGAAAACATTTATTTTTGAGTAAACTATCCATTTAATGTCTTACGGTACATTAATTAACGAGTTTATTACAAATGACTAATTATAGCAGACATTTTAGTCTAAGCAACAGGTCTATTTTTCATATGGTCCCCCTAGGAGGAGTTTGAACCTATGACTTTTCAAACCTTATTTATTCTTGCAAAAGAGATGAAATAAAATATATAAATGAAATAATGCATGATTGTTTACCGGTATGGCCGAGCCTCTTCCAGAAAGTGCATCTGGTCCTGCACGCTGGCACTGGCCTTTAGTTCCTTCACCACCACCTGGGTACTGCTGAGACCAGAGTGAACCTCCCCCAACAATACCTGTGACACACAGATACACAAACACACAAGGGAAAGACAACAGAAACACACACACAGGTATGAACAGAGGGAGAATGGACAACACACACAATTATGGACAGGGTGACACAGATAGACATGAACAGATGTGCACATAAAGGAAATGGGTAAACAGGAAGGAAGGAAATGGAAGACAGATATTCCACACAAACAAAGCCAAAAAGGTTTAAATCAAGTCCAGGAGTCATGCGAAAAGATGCTCAAAAGGAAATGCAGAAAGACGAAACAACACAAAACCAGATGAGACATCGATAAACATGCAGCCACAGAGACACAGACATACAGATGGACATACCCATTCAATGGAAAGTTGGGGTAATTGGGGTAGTGTGTGTGTATGTGTGTTACAAAAAGACAAAGAAGTAGAGAGAAAGAGAGAAAGAATGAGAATGAATGAGGCACACAAGAGCTTCTGGAATTCACTGCTACACAGAAATATCATCAGATTCTCACAGGGAACAGTCAAGACACAAGTCCAACATCAAAGCTTGAGTATTACTAAGGTAAAACAGCGTGGAAGATATTTTCACGTCCTTGGGACTAAACTACAGAGCTATATCTTTGATCCGTAGCAGAACACACTTAGGGCGTTCATGTCTGTGAGGTGCACAAACATACAAAACAAATAAACAATAAACTACACTTACCTTGCCAAACCAGCCATGTCCAATCTCCTTTATATAAAGCAAACTGTGGCGGCCAAGATCCGTGGGTCTCAGGAGCTGGACTAAAAGATGATTATCAGGAAATAAAAAGACAGAGATAGAGAACAAGAGACAGAGAATAAGACATTAATTAGCAACTGGACCAATGGAACAATGTCAAATTTGGAATTCAATATCTTATGAAATCTAGAAAGCTTTAGAATTTGAATCAAGAAAAATGGCATAACATGAATAAATATTTCTGTTGTACAGATGTTCTTTGCTTCTTTTGAAGCACAAGATGCTTTTGGGATTATTCTCAAATTTTAAGAGCTGCTGTCATCACCATTCCAATTAATTTGATACGCAGACGATATAATTTTAAATTAAAAATGAGATAAATGAAATGAGAAAAATGCACAACAGCAGCATTTTCACTTGTACTCTCAAAATTTTGGACCCCGATTTAATACAAGAAAAATACTGATAAAAATGTATTACATTTAAATTAATTAATGATTATTAAATAGATAAAAAAAACAAAAAAAAACGATATGAATAATGCTAAGAACCGTTTCAACACACCCTTACTGCACAGTTGAGCATTGCAAGTGCATTAAGTGAAGTTTCGTCAAGATTTTCCTCCAACAAGACAATCATCCTCCAAATATCCTCTCCAAAAAGCAGTGAGTGATCTTCTGTGCAAGAGTGATGTTAAATGGCACAAAATCAATTTCAAGAGACCGTTTGAAGAGTTCAGAATCTTCCCGTAAACTATCAGACTGCTTGAAAGGCATATTTTCTGAAAAGCAGAAGTCTACCGCAGTAGGGACGGATTTGATGAGTGATTTTCTGTACCATTCAACCTCTCGTCTGACAGATCCTTACTTATCGCTATCATCTCACAAAGCCATAACAGTCTCTTTCTCTCTTTCTCTCATCTCATCGTGCCTACAAACAGACAGTTTATTGTCAGTGTGTATGACATACTGTCTCACTCTCTGTCCCCTTTTTATGCAGCAGCCATATTTTACGCCCATGTGGTGTTGTAGAGGCTGCTCATTCTGCCAATATAAAAAAAAAAATTTGGTATTCAAAAAAAAACAAAAAAAAAAAAAAAAAAAAAATCAATATTAGATGAAAAACTTCACCCAAAAATGAAAATTCTTTGCATAAAATTGTTGAATAAAGTAGCTATTTTTGTTTTCTTTGCTCAGAAAAAGTATTCTCGTAGCTTCATAAAATTAAGATTGAACCACTGCTGTTACATGGACTATTTTAACGATGTCCTTGCTACCTTTCTGGGCCTTGAACGTTTCAGTTGCGTTACTATGCAGGGTCAGAAAGCTCTCGTATTTCATCAAAAATATCTTAATTTGTGTTCCGAAGATGAACGAAGGTCTTATGGGTTTGGAACGACATGAGGGTGAGTAATTAATGACAAAATTTATGGGTGAACTATATCTTTAAGTACTAAAATTACTCAAACTAAAACTGAAAAATAAGTTAATCTACACAGGGAAAAAAAACATAAAAGGAAGTAATATTTTTAAAAATTCTTTTAAGTAATATTTGTAATAAATAATATTTTACAAATGACTAAAACTTAAAATCTTGAAAAAAAGCTAATTCAGAATATGAATACATAATACAACAGGATATAAATAGTATTGTAAAATAACTGTATTAAACAAAATTAATACTTGACAATTCTCAAGTGTTCTGCTAGAACAACCAGTTTGAGCTGTGTTTTGGAACATGACAGATGGTTTCTAGATGGCCATTAGCTGGTCCAAGCTGCTAGACAACCTTGCTGTTAGCTTGTCATACTAGTTTATGGTATTCAGGCTGTATTTTTAACATGGTCTGACTGACTTAGGCCAGTTAATTACCAGTTTAGGTCAGCTAGAAATCTGCTACAATGTTCCAAAACACAGTTAATGTCACACCCCTGGGGACTGTCTATTATGGTTTCTCCCTCTGTGTCCTTATTTGGTTGTTCCTGTTCTCATTATGAGTTAATCACCTCATTGTGCTCACCTGTCTGCCCCTCGTTATCCACCCTATATCAGTTCCTGTCCATTGTGTTCCAGTTTGTCAGTTATTGTGAATGTTACCCTGTGCACCGACCCGCTTGTGAAGTTATTAAAGGTTTCTTGTATCCTTCGTCCTCGTCGTCCTGCCTGTTCTCTGGCACAGCAACACCGTAACAGCTCAAACTGAATGCTTCAGCAGGTTAGCATTAGCTTGGGTGAAAAACGCAAACTACTGTATTGGCAGAGAAGAAAGACACGTCTGATTACAGACAGATGCTATCTGTGTCACGGTGACTGAGACCTGCACTTCCTGGCAGGAGGTTTGTATTTCTTACCTCAACCTCATCCTTGAGAAGTTACATCATTCCAGCCACTCCTAAAGACCAGGGCCGTTTTTGAAATTCTAATTGCAGACTATACTATAGTGGGATTTTGACTTTGATCGTGTTAATTAAATGCCAGCGCGTGAGAGTTGTGTGAACTGAATCTAGAAAACCACAACCTCTTAACCTCTGACCTCTACTAATCGCACCACATTAAGGCCTGCCAGGCTATAATAAAGTGAGTGGTTGTGGGGAAGAGAGAGACAGAGTATCCATGGATCGGACTGTACACATCGTCTCCCAGATTCCTTAGATTCCAAGGCACATTTATGTAGGCTGGCCGAGGCGGCATTATGCAACAGGCAGATGTTGTGCGGATTGAGATGGAATAAGGAGGAGAAATCCGGAAAACAAAGACAAAAAAAAATGTTTTGATTTCTAGACCATTTGCTAGTGGGGTAAGAAAAATAAACTTAATCAGTGAAATATTCTATGTAAACAAGTCTTAATCTTTAAGGATGTTTGTACTGAAAAACAAGGGAATTCGCACCGGTGAAGCATACGCAAATAACAGAAATTTGAAAAAAAGAGAAGAAAAGTCTGTTTCTTTTCAACATGTTTGTTCCCACCAGCCTTGTGGTGTCAGGGCAACCCATAGATTACAGTCCAGAGAAACAAAGAAAGAGAATGGTTGAAGGCAATACGGAGAGGCAAAGCTCCCATTATTTTTCCATGTCTATCAGAGTTGTGCGCTATTTGAAATGAGAATGCTAATTCAGTTGCTGAATTTGAATTGAGGTAGAAAACAAAGACTACAATTTTAATTTTAATGTGAGACAGCTAAACTGAAAGGTATGGAAGCCCGTTTCCGCCACTGAATAAAAAATAAAAAAGGTAATTGCGACTTTTTATCTTGCAATTCTGACTTTTTTTCTCAGAATTGTGATATAAACTTGCAATTGTGAGTTATAAAGTCAGAATTGGGAGATATATACTCACAATTGCGAGAAATAAAGTCCAATTTTGGGGGCAAAAAAGACTGATTTGTTCTCGCAATTGCGAGTTTATGGGCCCTATCATACACCCGTTGCAATGCGGCGCGGCACATGTGTCTTTTGCTAGTTGTGCCCATGGGCGTGCTGGTCTGAAAACGAGGTGTGTTCAGGCGCATTGCTGGTGCGTTGCTATTTTGAGGCAACTGAAATAGACTGCACCATTGACCAACAAAAACCTGGTCTAAAGTCTGGCGTAATATTTTTTGTTATTTAAAGAGCGCGTTAGTAATATACGCCTATAGGCGGATGCACAATGCGCGTACACTTTGCTTATTACACACACAGGGATGCGCAGTAGCACACAAACATTTAAAAAAATGAAAAATTAAAGGATTAAAATGTAAAAGATTATTATTGTGTACATAAATATAAAAATGCCCACATGTCATAATGGATAGTCTTGCATGTATCAGACACACCCAAAACGCCCAAAACACACCCATTACTCGTTAAGAGAATAGGGACAACCCTTAAAGACCATGCGCCAGGTGCACCGACTGTTTTTCCCGTCCTTAAACTAGCAAAAGTGGATTCGGACACGCCCTAAGTGCAATTGCGACGTGCGCTTTAAAAAGATAAAAAGTCAGAATTGTGAGATTAAAAAGTCGCAATTAACTTTTTTTTTTTTTCAGTGGTGGAAATGGGCTTCCATAGAATGGAACTCAAAGACTGAAGATTCATATAACTGAAATTTTTAGTTAGAAAAGCCCATTTAAAAAGCCTTTTAGTTTGAAGGTCTGTTTTACAGAGACAGACTGACTTATATCTGAAGTAATGGTTGAAAATTCAGCTTTGTCATCACATGAATAAATTCTTTAAAATGTTTGTATATTTCATCATATTTACTTAATAAAATTTTTAAATTGAAAAAAATCCTCATCCCATCATTCCCATTCAAATTCCAATTCAGCTTCCTGCAGGGTGTGGCCAATTCAATTAAAATTCACACTCATAAATTGAAGTTTGCATTGTTTAATTGTGAATTTTTGCACAACACTGATAGCCATCAGCACGGAGCAGATGGCCTGGGTTCTAAAGGTCCAGAGCAAGGCAGGGTTGTGGGAGACTGCCCGCCCCAGGAGGGAAGAGTGGAGGCAGCAGCAGGGCGTTGGTCTCTTCTGGATTTTACACTGGAGATCTTGTGGGTTGGAAGCGGGACCGAACACATGAACAATATCCTCTGGAAAAAAAACTCAGTCCAGAGAATGTGAAACTCGTATGGGAGTTGCATAAGCGGGGTCAGAGCGGATTCAGGACTGGGAGGAAATCAGCCTTTCTTAAATGCTATCACATCTGGTCCAGCTCATATAGCAATTTCCTCAGATGCGGTGTGACGATGACCCACCTGATTGGCCAGGTTGCTTGGCGACGGGCAGCGAGACCTCGGTGAGAGGCAGGATATAGACGTCAGGACCGGTGTGAGATGCAGGCGATGCCGGCGTGGACATGTCCGCTGGATATTCCTCTCCCTCTGCATTCTCAAATTCCTATGGTAGCAATGAAAAACACTGAGGTCAGAGGTTACAGTTGCAATGAATGTGTGAATGAAGAAATGTCTACCAAGCTAACAAACATATGTTTTAAGAACATTTTGCTAACATTCACATTAAGTTATGAAAATGTTATCGCTGTATTAAGAACATTGCTTCTTGGTTATATGAATGTTAGATTAACATCCCATTCTATCATTTTGAAAAAGTTCTAAAAACTTCCCCGTTAGCTGATCTTTCTAATAATTAAAGGACTTTCTGAGAATAATCAGAAGTTAGTTCATCAGTTACATGTAACATCCAAAAATGTTGTTCTAAGCACATTTTCTATTAATATTATAAGAACATTATATGGGTTTTCTGTGAATATTATTATCACTGTTTTCTGCTAATATTAAAAACACTCAAATATTAATAACATAAGAATGTTCCAAGCAACATTGTTCTAAGAACCTTTCCTCTTCATTCATCAAGTACAAATAGCATCAGATGTTCTATATACACATATATATATATATATATATATATATATATATTGCATAAAGAAATTTTCAGAAACATTAAGAATTACATTATTTTCATTCATGATAAGAACTCCAAAAGGAGTTCGAAAAATACTTTTTTCCTCATGTTTTGTTTTTAAAGGAGATCACAATAGTCATATTATGTTGCTCAGCTCAATTCCATCTTTGTGGGAAGGATTCAAGGACCCTTTGTTTTTGTGTGTGTGTGTGTGTGTGTGTGTGTGTTTTGGGACTTGATGTACAAGAATAAACAAGCAGATCTTTAAACTGAAAAGAAACATCAGTGACTGTTTTAACAGAGGAGCATTTAACCTGATTATTTTAATAAAATGAATAAAAAAATAACATTTAATGCTTACTGGAACAAATGACAATTTATTAAACAGCCCATTAAACAGCCTGTCACCATAATCTGATCAAATAATGAGCCATCCGTATAATCTCAAGAGCTTTCAACTGGTACTTCTTGCCCCAATATGTTTTTCATCTCCACATGGATATGGTGAAACTACAAAGAGAGATGAGACAGTGCTAAGAAAAGACAAGACTTGGCAGCATCTGGAAATCGGAAATGCTCCTCCAGATGCAAGCAATTTTTCTGTGAACTCGGGTGCGGAGATACAGGGTTGAAGAAATGGAAAACAGTGACCTAGAGGGGTCGCGCACACTTAAAAGCGCAAGCTAGCAAACAAATACACACAAACACTCAAGTTCCCCTACAGGCCCCATTATCCATATCTTCACACGCCCCACACGGGTGCCATATGACCCGGCTCCTGATCTGCCCAGCACACGGCAGCGCTACCGTACGCTAGGATTCCCAACAGGGCACGGTGTGAGCCTAACTAAAAGACTGCAATAATTTGTTGCCTGAAACCACATTGCTTAACTCACAGTAAAAACATTCCTAACAGCTGAATCGCAATGCATTTTTTATCACAGCAGGCTAAAAATCATAAACATCTAGTGTGCATTGTTGTATCCTCTGATGAAGAAACATCTGGTTTAAGCAAATACTGGTACTGTCTTTTCCAAGAATATCAAAACATGTATTTAGTATTCAGGGATTATTTTTTTAGGACAAGCCAACACATCCACCCAAAAACAATAGATTTTGCAATAATCTTTGATTTTAATCTTTAAAATGTTTTTTGGAAGTAGCTCATAAAAAGACCTGCACAAAAATCTTTCTCTCTTTAAAAAAAACGTGTGAATATTTTGTCACACAATGTGGGGGTAAGTTGTCACAATGAGAACCTGCTATTAAACAGTCAATAAGCAACATTTAAACAGCACAACATTTATGAACACACAGAATGCATTTGCATAACCATATCTGTTAGACTACAGTAATTGTTATATAAAAACTGTATCAAATATGTGT
Organism: Sinocyclocheilus grahami; assembly: GCF_001515645.1. Taxonomy (NCBI): domain Eukaryota; kingdom Metazoa; phylum Chordata; class Actinopteri; order Cypriniformes; family Cyprinidae; genus Sinocyclocheilus; species Sinocyclocheilus grahami. The sequence continues at coordinate 190,556 of NW_015505484.1, read as the reverse complement.
AAAATTGTACAGTATATTATAATATAAAATACATGATGAACTGCCCCAATTAAAATCCACAATGACACAATAGATATCATAAAAACATGTTATGATATTAATTTGTGTCCCAGAAGACAATAAAGAAAAGATCTCTTTAATTAAATATTTGAAACAACTTAAAGAGAAAACCAGCATTTGCGTAATTGACTTTTGACTCAAAGCCTTTGTGATAGCTTCCCAATGTGACAACTTGCCCCAGTCTGCCTTAAATATTGTGTTCTATGTGCACCGATGTCAGGGAGCAATACATGATTCCTATAATGGTACTGTATATAAAACATTTTCAGATTTCCATGGTTTCATATCACAACCTATATCCACTATTTAAAATAAGGCGAGTTACACTTTTAATTAAACAAAGTTAAATTATATGCAAACACATTTTTCTAACATATAGCATACACACTACTATTCAATTAAAACAACTTTCTGAAGAAAGCACTGTTCTGTAAGGCCAAAGATTTGATTAATTTCCCATCTTACCTGCCCTTAATGCACACGTGTTACATCTAACAGGTTGCGCTGAATCTTTAACTCTTCCCTTCCGCCCCGTGAACCTGCACCGCTGGGCTCTTCACAGAACACCTGTGAGGTGCCCACATGACCCCAGACGGATCCCTCACCGGACTGAACATTAGGAACCGACCCATGCTGCCACACAACCGGAGAACCCAGGTCTTGAGAATACATCATTATAACTCTCAAGAAAACATTCAAATAAAAAGCAAATAGATCCTGCACTTGAGAGAGAGAGAGAGAGAGAGAGAGAATGCAGGGAGGGGCAGTTCCTGTGCTCTTCCCATGAGAGTGTGGACGACCAGTGATTAAGAATAGTGGAGACGCTTCCACAAAAATGTGAGGCTGAAAAAAAAATCTAACAGGGAAAGGCTTTCACATTCTGTGCTTATGACATCACTCTTTTTTTCTTCATCCTTCCTTCCTCGCGCTCATTCTTTCTCACATGTGCATGACAGGCCCTTGCTACAGCCATCGGCACAAATGAGCACGCTCACATGTATGCTTGTATGCATGTGCATTCATTTGAAGAGGTTCGATTTTGCATTTCTGCATATTTACCATACTAGAGTACATTACTTTTCAATTGTTTGGGGTCGTTTTTAAAGATTTTATTCAGCAAGGATGCATTAAATTGATCAAAAGTGACAGTAAAGACATTTATAATGTTGCAAAAGATTTCTATTTCAAATAGATGCTCTTCTTTTTAAAGTTCTATTCATCTGAGAATTATTACAAAAATATTAAATATTAAATATTAAGCAGCACAACTGCAAGATTGATAATAATAAGAAATGTTTCTTGAGCACCAAATCAGCAATGATTAATGATTAAAGAGTAATGATGCTGAAAATTCAGCTTTGTATCACAGGAATAAATTACATTTTAAAATATATCAAAATAGAAAACAGTTCTTTTCATTTGTAAAAATATTTCATAATATTAAATTTTTTTTACTGTGTTTTTGTTTAAACAAATGCAGCCTTGGTGAGCATAAGAGACTTGTTTCAAAAGTAAAAAATAAAACAATTTACTGACCCTACATTTTTGAACAGTATAGTGTAGGTGCACAAATATATATCTGTACTACTGATTTCAATTTATACTGAAGCCTTGAATAAAATCAAATATAAAATATACAATACAGACAAATGGACTAAAAACACTGACTTGTTGCAGTTTCCGATCAAGTTAGCAAACACTAATTTATTTGCCAGCACTTGATGAGTGTTCATTATTGACTCTGCATATACTGCACTCAAAATATTATCATAAAACACACTTGGTGCACCTTATGTAAGCACTGTATTACAGTCGCACCTCAAACTAACAAACAAAATTTGTTTCTCAGCGCTCACTTTTTTTTTTGAGAATGCTAAAGGGGAATGAATGAATCAATTACCCTCAGGCTTGTCAGACTCCCAACCTCTATACAAGAATGAGAGAGTGTTAAATAGACAGAGAGACAGAGGGAGGAGGAAGAGTCTCTTTTCAGCAGCTGATGTTTAAGCGCTGAGCTGTAGTTCCACTGAGGGATTGTAATTACAAATATTTGGCCTTTACTGGAGACCAGGTGCTTAGAAGCATGAAAGAGCCATCCTCCTCTCTCTCACACACTCACACGGGCCTCATTTCTCCTGTGCCTTGACCCACTTTAAAGTTGCTGCTGAAAATGCACAGTGCGCGCTGAGATCTATAGCCATATGCCACAAGGCCTCCGCTGTTCGCTACAAAAACACATCTACAGGGAAGCGATTGCGTCCCTGCTCTCTCTCAGCCTTGGTTCCTTTAACCTTATGAGACAGGACTAAGTGGTTTGCACTGAAGAAATTGCTTTTCTCTGGAACTCTGGGACTCTGTAACCTCAAAAGGGCAAGAGGACATGCAGCTGAACAGAATGCATGTGTGCATGTGCTGTGCTACTTTTCAAGTAGCTGATCAAAGCATTCCTACAGATCTGAAACAGACTCAGAAGTGATTCATGAATGATGCTTTTCAGACTTTACAATTTCATTCATAACTGCAGGACGGCAACAGGCCAAGAAGTTGCAATAGAGAGAGATGCTTTTGTGTAAATTCATTGCTGACTGGCAAGTATGATTAAAATCTCTCCCAGTGAATAATCTTTCAATGTCAAATAGAGATTCAATCTGTAGAGATGTGGCATTTATATCAGTGTATTTACACTTGATTCTGATTGGTCAGTCGTGGGATTCTAAAATGATTTTTTTATTATACATAACAGCTAAATGGTTTAATTGATTCCTACATAGCTAGTTTCATGGTTCAATGGCTCTCTTTCTACTCACATAATTTCAACTCATCAATATTTCATGCCTATTTTTTTTACTTATTTGGTATAATAAAGTATAATAAATCTCTGCTTCTGGCAAAGCGTTACATTATTAATGCACATTATGCTTACATATTCATAGACAGTGGCATGAGAAAGTCAGAACATTATAGTATAATATAGGATGATCTTGTTTTATCATTGTTGGTGCACTGCAGAAAATCTCATTCCTAATGGATATTATTTGTTTTCCAGTAAAAGTATTATAGCTGAGAAATAAATATGAATTAGATATTACCAGAATGCATCTTTGAGATAAGTATAGTCTTTTTTTACCTTTTCACTTCACAATAAGAATAAATCTAGACAGAAAACAATGTGAATGCCACTATTTGCATTAAGTAGTAGCTATAAATAGCAGAAAATCCTTCTATTTTAACATTGTGTAAATATAATCTATACCTATTTGCACTTAGTGTAAATAGCATATCGCTAAAAATACTGCTGTTTTCACTTAGTGTAAATAGAATCCATCACTATTTAAATGTAAATGTGTAAATAGCATCAATCTCTAAGAAAATATGCTATTTTCATTTAGTGTAAATAGCATTTCCTGCTATGTAAATAGCCTCTATCACTATTTACACTTTAAGATAAAAAAATAAATAAAATAAAATAAAGGGAATGCAAGTTTGTTCATATAGTGGATTTCATACACAGTGATATTTCAAAGTGCTTTACAGAAAACTAAATAAATTAAAAAAACAAAATATTGTATAAGAAATAAAAAAATAAAGGAAAAATGAAATTTAAAACAGAATAAATTAGTTTAAATGAAATAAGATTCTACATTAAAATAAAAAGTTTTGACTGGAAAATAAGACAGATACTGTGCAGATTTGCATTGTCTGCTTATTTCATGGGCCTGACACTAATATGGTATATTTTATTATGTGTGTTCTGATTGGGACTGAATCTTGCTGAGTTGGCTCATTCCAAAGTGTGTGCCCTATGAACCATGGCAGTCTGATGGAATTTAAGAGCCACTTCTTGTAAAAGTGATTGAAATGAAAGAGGGTCTCACCTTAAAGCCAATGTCACCTCGTTTACAGCACAGGCAAGCCAGCATGAGGAAGATGAAGGTAAAGAGTCCAGAGAAAGACACAGCCACCACAGCCAGAGAGGACGACCAGGACAGCTCACTCAGTGGCGCTCCATCTGCAGGACAGACACAACATTACACAAACTAAACAACTGCTATCACAATACAGGATGAGGGAGCATGAATACACACATTGCACACAAGTACTCTTTGTTTTGATTATTCTTATTTGTGCTCCTAGACAACCAATACTACAATAGTCTTTTACCAATCACATGGATGCAATAAAATGCAAGAAGCTTGTTGACAAATGAACAAGGACATGATTTTTCTTTTTAACATCAAGATTTTAGGTGTAAGTTTGTGCTTTTAGATGCTGTAACTGATCACCATTCATCACTCAACCACCTTTTCAATTTCACTAGTTGATTTGAAACATGAATTTGAAATTAAGTGAATTTTTAAAGCATACAAATATACCATATAGTCTTTTCATGAATACAAGGCCATGAAAACTACATGCACAACAATCATAATACAATATAAATGCTGATTACATAGTTTTCACTACAGGTCAGTTTGACTCTAACTTTTAGCATTTTACCTTCAAGCCCCAGTAAAGAATTATATATTTAATGATCACATTAAAGCTACAATGCTTGTTTCAATAGCATGAAGAGCAAAACATATCTATTTATGATGGTTCTTCTCAGCATTGTCTTGGATTTCTTGGCTTACTATTGTCCAAATCAAATTCAGTAGGTGTGCCGACAAGATTGCCTGTCTAAAAATGGTTTGCAAATATTTTATTCAAAACAACTTTGAAGACAATTTTAAGTCAATTATGTGTAATTTTTTGAATAAACGCTTATAATGGCAAAAATTGTTTTCAGAATAATTGTTATTTTTAATTATTCATCTGGTGATGAAAGGCTAAACTTTATTATTTCAAAAAATGCTGTAGCAAAGAGAACCAACATGGACTGAATGAAGATCACTGCTGTTTTCTCTCACTTTTAAACTGTCAGATCTAATACTGCGATACGCAGGCCAGTGGCATATACATTATTAAAGAAATGTCAGGGCAAACACATACAGTAATAAACAGCATAATTATCAATAATACAAGGGATATATGATCTAATTCATCATCTAACACAACAAAATAACAAGACCAAGACTAATAGTGATTGTCGGTGAGGTCATATTTGATAGCTTTATGTAATTAATAGAATTTCAGGGTCTTATTTTCACTCCAATTTCGGCTCCAGTAGTTGCCTTGGAAACTAGAATGGATAGAACGAGTGTAAAATCTGCAGTTGGCTGCAAAAAGCTCAGTGTTTCAACACATCCCCTCAATCCATGAATACATGCCTCCATCCTCACCTTTCAGCCCACTCATCTAATCTATCTATCTATCTATCTATCTATCTATCTATCTATCTATCTATCTATCTATCTATCTATCTGTCTATCTGTCTATCTGTCTGTCTGTCTGTCTGTCTGTCTGTCTGTCTGTCTGTCTGTCTATCTATCTAAAACGACAAAAAGCAGACCATGAAGATATGGATGAATAAGATGTGAGTTTGTGTGTACTTGGCACGTTTTATGAGCACTATGTTGTGAGGCCTCATGAAATGCATTCATCTATATTTCATTCCCTCTGGTGCCAGGAGGTTTTCTGGGTGCTGAACCGCTCGCTGCAGCTGCATTACAATCAGACGTAAATCATTCCGTTCAAACCAGCAGAGAGACACCAGAACTGTGGCCAAACCACTACAATAGAGACACTGCTTTAATGAATAGCAGTTGGGTTACTTCTGTTGTGCCTGGTAAAGCAGGTAATCAGGAATGTATTTAATAGAGATCTAGTTTTGCTCTGAGCGTAAGCATATCTGGTTATTTTCAAAGACGAGTAACAATCTGATTTGTACGAATGCTGAAATTAGTATTCATGAATCAGATTGCATGCGGTGATGAGGCACAGAGGGGAAGTGACAAAGACCCTTTCAAGCATCCTTCATTAGGAAAGGTTGATTGGATGAAAAATACAGTGATTCTGCTGCTCCTGGGTCGTATTAAAGAACATCTCAAATAATAAGGACCACACTGTATTTCACTGAATTTCAATTTTCCACAAATCGTTTGACGTTTTAATTGTAAGGACGTTTCTTTAAAAAATAAAAAAAAAAGTATAGCCAAACTTATGCATTTGAACACAATCTGTTTAGTGTGAGATCAATGTTATTGAGACCTGTCTTAATGAAGACACTGAGAGGGCCTGAGAGCCTTCCACTCTAAATGAGAACAGATATTACTAAAGGCAGGGCACAAAGAGACTTTAAACCTGAAGACTTTCAACCCATACATATTTGCATCTATTATTATTACTTGAATTTATTACAGTTTTTCTCAGTCGCTTTGGTGCATTTCTCAAAACAGAAATGAAATTCTCAAAACTACTTGTACAACCTCCACATCATCTAGTCATTTGTACACATAAAACCAGTTTCTGATTCTTTTGAACAAGTTGCGATTGCTTTGGTACATTCATGCAATTGATTATGTACATTTGTCTGCACTTTCCTAGTTGCTATTGTCATGTTGCTCAAAATGTATTATATAGTTTTCTGTGCAATAGTCTTTCCCTTCAAAACATCTAGTCTTTAGTTCTTCATATAAGTCATGTGTAATGAGATGCCAGTACATTTTCTGTTATTCATCAGGCTGTCAGGAAGCTGAACTCCCTCCCGACCTTGCCCCCCCTCCCCTCTTTTGCCCCACGCACCACTAAACTCTGACCCTCTGATGGACTCTCCCACTCCCCCCTCCCAAATACACACTCACACTATCACTTTAATCAGTCTGAATCAGTCTTTTGCACTACAATCATTATATCTGCACTGTTGTTTACTTTACTGGTTTGCACTCTATCTGCCATATGCCTTGTGCTTTATATATATATTTTTTACATTTTACCTTATTTGTATATTTGTATAGTTGTATTTTGTATTTCATCTGTATCTATCTGTATTTATGTTATCTGTATGCACCAAGGGTCTGAGAGTAACGCAATTTCAATTCTCTGTGTGTATGTGCTGTACATGTGGAAGAATTGACAATAAAGCAGACTTGACTTGACTTGACTAGTAGTAGAATTGCAGCAACAAAACAGTAACAGAAGGTTAAAATTTACAATTTACTGTAAAACAGTTTTGGTCCATTAAATTAATTGTAATACCAAAGTATTTGGACTTTTAAGCACATTTCTTATGGGTGCAATTTATATATATATATATATATATATATATATATATATATATACACAATAAAGAATAT
>NW_015505484.1:164536-181828 GCF_001515645.1 Sinocyclocheilus grahami | reverse complement strand
TATATATATATTTTTTACATTTTACCTTATTTGTATATTTGTATAGTTGTATTTTGTATTTCATCTGTATCTATCTGTATTTATGTTATCTGTATGCACCAAGGGTCTGAGAGTAACGCAATTTCAATTCTCTGTGTGTATGTGCTGTACATGTGGAAGAATTGACAATAAAGCAGACTTGACTTGACTTGACTTGATATTTTTCTAGCATTCGAATAACAATGGATAAACTTGAAAGGATTGGAGATAAATGTAATTTATAAATAAGGTAGGAAATGTGCATACTTTTAAATCTATATATATATATATATATATATATATATATATATACACAATACAGTATATATACAATACTTACAATAATCAAAAATGTTGGTTTTATATTCCCATTCGCTTTATATCATATAAATAGTAGACACTCAAATACTATAGAAACATATTAGCTGAGCTTCCACACATTTGTTTTAGATAATTATGGGCCATTAACCCATAATTGACCCATATGGGCCATTAAGCATAAACCATAAGATATGTCCACCCTGTCATGGACATATATATTACTGTTAAATACGTGTCCCTTTCCTAAACAGAGTTATTAAAAAAATAATATAATAATAATAAATAATCTAATTACATCATCAATCACATTGATATAACCCCCCCCCCATTCATTTGAGTTTTTAGCAATATTAACTACAAATGAATGCTATGTCCACCCTGTCATATTTATGTCCACTCTATCGAGTCTAAGAGGCCGACAGGGTGGACATTTTGAGCTTCAATTAGCATATTAGCTTACAACAAACTGTGACTAGCTAAATGTTTAGTCTGGTTGTTGAAGAGAACTTGGTATAGTTTATGCCAACAGGGTGGACATGTTAAGCTTTGGCAAAGCAAGTAAGCAGACTCATATGAAGAAAATTTGTCAATTGAAAAGTCACCAACTTATTCACCTCAGCCATTAAAATTCCCGCCACTGAAGAGACAAAAAATCTGTTGTCCTGATGTCACTAATGGGGATGGCCTTTTCTTAAAGGGGCGGTTTCCCCAATACAACAGGGTGGACAACCATTCAAGGGACATGGACAAACTCTTCTAATAGTTTTTATTACCAAATGATCAACACACTCAAATGGAGTAATCTCCTATTTAATACAAAAATATTAATAGGAGATTTTTTTATTTTATGATTTGACAGTATTCTACTATCATTCAAATTTAATGAGAAGTAAATGGGACATAGCACAATAACACACATCCTCTTACAGAAAACAAAAATAAAATCTAGAAAATGTATCTAAAGAGCCAAGTAATGCTTTTGTTATGAATATAAAAACTTAGCCACACCCTTTCATAGTAATTTTTTCAAGTCAAGTTATCATGGCAAATTAGTTTTTATGTACAGGACACCAAAAGGCACCCTACAGTGATATTGACCCATATATATAATTTATTCACACTGGACTGGTTGTCAAAAAATACACTAAATGTCCAAAAGTTTGGGGTCAGTAAAAGATGTTGTTATTATTATTCAACAAAGGTGTATAAAACTGATCAAAATGAATCCTAAAAAACACTGCATCACATTTTCCACAAAACTGTGGACATGTTTTCAACATTGAGAATAATAAGAAATGTTAATGGCTGCTAAAAATGCAGCTTTGCCATTACTGGAATTACATTTAAAATATATTAAAATAGGAAATAGTTATTTTAAATTGTAATAATATTTCACAATATTACTAATCTATTACAATTCTCTGTACATTTTCTGACTAAACGTTAATTTAATAACTAATCAATCTGGTTTTAGTGCTAATCGTTTATAATCTAAAGACCTTTTCCAAGATCGGCTCAAGTGAGACAGTACAACGGTTAGAAGTGTGAACTACATGCATGTCTGTCACTATTCCTTTTCAGAATTCAGTGTTTACATTAACATTAGTCATGCAATGCTATTCTATTTCTGAGATGATCGTCATCGTTTAACACATTCCCTGAAACACATTGTCTGGATCCTGTGAGCTCTAATTCCAGGCTGCTTTTCAAAGTGTGAGAGATGCGGTGATGGTTGCAATTTCATTGCGCCATTACAAGGCTTTCAGATTCAGGTGCTCTCAAAATGTGTTGTCTTTGAGGTTTGATTTTGCCCAATCAAACTCTCAATTTGCAAACAAATTTTAGTGTAAAGTGCTTTCTGGAGCTTTAGACTTATCTTAAAAGTGTTTTATAGCTTACAATAAAGCCAGAGAGAAAAACTATCTAAACAGAAATTAATGAGCAGTAATCATCAGAGTTAAAGCACCATGGGGCTTTTGGAGCCTATATTTTCCAAGATAATAAGCATTTCTCAGAAAGTCAGTTAGTAGACCGAGACAATACACCATAAATTTCAGCCAAGTGCCATAGAAATACATATTACAAAAAAACATGTTTCATCATTGTTATAGCGCCCTTTTTAACCAAATTTTACATATACCTGGATAGACACAAGTTTTTAATAGATACAGTTTTCTGAAAGCGGTTTCTTTTACAGCACAAAAAGATTTACAAAGTTTACAAAAGTAAATTTAACAAATAATACAATGTGCTTAAAGAATATGACACAAATTATTTTTAAACTCAGCAAGTTCTATTCAGCAAGTGTGCATTAAATTAATAAAATCACCAGTGCATTCATGAGGTTACAAATTCCTATTTCAAATAAATGCTCTCTGTTCTTTTATTCATCAAAGAATCCTGATTTCTGACGGATCATGTGACGCTGAAGACTGGAGTAATGGCTGCTGAAAATTCAGCTTTGCCATCACAAGTAAATTATTGTAACTTTGAATTTTTTTTTTACGTTTTTGGTTATTACACTGTATATATTTCTTCACACCATCACTTGTGGACTTTTGTATATATCTATGGTGCTGAAAATAAACTACACCTTTTACGAAAGTGCTATTGTGGGTAAAGCCATCATTTTTACAACTTTTACGTACACGTTCTAAACCCCCAAGCGAGTTGGTGGTCCTCGCAGTATACAAAATAGAAACGCGTTATATTAAGTTGCTATAATATTTTACAATATTATTGTTTTTATTACAAATAAATTCAGCCTTGGTGAGCACAAGAGGCTTCTTTTGAAAACATTTTAAAAAACCAACCTCAAACTCTTAAAAATGGAGCAATGTTCCAGGTTGTCTCCCCAGCCCTGTCTTTTCCTGTCATTCCAATTCAATTTAAATTCAAACTCACAAATTGAAAAGAAGCCATTTCTTAAATTTTGGGATCTCAACACCCCATGACTGAACACCTAAAAAACAAGATAAGGCTGAGCAACTACTGTTAGAAAATACGAGCAGGAATAGAGGGTGGCAGAAAGATATGATGTTTTAAGAGAGAACAGATGTTTTTTGTTTAGTTTTTTTTTTTTACAAAAAAATAAGTTTTCACTGCAGTTTGCTCTTTCCTCTCTCTCTCTCTCTCCTCCAGAGTAGCTCAGGGGTTGGTACCCATTTTCAGTGAGCTCAGGCAGAGAGCAGGAGCAGCTCTAATGACTAAATGATGAGGGATGGGTGGGGGTGAACCAGAGCAGAGCCACGAGAGCTGGAGGAAACGTGTCGTGTGCCCAGTTCCCGGTGGGAAGCCACTTGAGCTCGACAAAAGAGCCCATAGCTGAACCGTTCATTTACAGCACTCAAGCAGATTCATTAACATAAACCAAGCCCAACCTGTTAACCAATCATAAGACTGGATAAAGGAGTTCTGCTTGTTTCTGTGGAGATGACTGACAGGTGCTTACACAGGTCATGCGCTTTCACTTATACGGGAAATAAACTGCCTGAACAGCATTAATGGGCCGCTAGTCCCTCTAGCACACACACACAGATTTTTCTGTAATGCCAAAACCAGACTGCGTGAACTGACATATACTAAAGCACATCTAATGACTCTACATCCACATTTCACTCGATGGACTGAAATAAGGAGGCAAAGCTTTAACCTGATCTTATGGGAAAATGTAACTATTTACAGAGATGGCGATTTCGTATGAATTCATATGTTGTGAATCATACAAAAACATATGATTTTTAGAAAAAAAGCAAGCATGAAGGTCCACCACCAGTACTAAACATAAGCGTCAGCAGGGTGTAAGCACATTGTATGAAAATGTGTCATTGAATCATACGATTTTGCCAAAAATTTGCTAACAAGTAAATAGTTTAAACAAATAAATAGCAATAAATAAACCCTCTCTGCATTAATTAATTAATTAATTAAATTAATTATTATTCATTTTTTGTTGGTAAGTGTATATTCATGTTTAGGTTTTCTAGGTAAAACTTACATGATCTAACATTTTACCTTATACTCTCAATGGAAAAAACAGTACTACTGTTTTTTATATTAATACAAAATAAACATTTTTATCAATAGCTATATTGTATGTATGTACATGTATATATAATAATAAATAATCTTTATTTTCTATATAGCACCTTTAAATGTTACATCTCAAACCGTTTTACATAAACAAATAAAACAACAAAATACACCTTATAACGATTATAAAATAAGCAAGAAGAGAAGAAATGCATTCAAAACACTTTAAAATAAAATGATCTAGAATTAATGTAAAAATTCAAGTAAAAGCTAGCCTAAAGAAACGAGTTTTAAGGTGAGATTTAAAAATGCTTAGAGATTTCATTTAATAAAACAAATCATTTGTTATCAGTCAGAAATTACTTTTTTGATTTGATAATTTATGATAATGACATTAAGTTTCATGAGCCTTCATGACATCATGAAAGTAATGACATAAGGTTCAGTAAGTCATATTAGTTCAATAACTACTCTGGCATATTCAGTGAGCTCATTCAATGAAGCATCAGACTGATTCAGACTTTGGAGTGCTTCATTAGGAGTAATTCATTAGAAGAACAAGCTCACATGAGTCATCCATTTGTGAATTGGGCTACACTAATTGCACCGTATGTTTGTTTATGCACACAGACAGCGAGGATAACATAAAAGAAAGTGGTATACAGAGATTTTAGCTAATCACATTCATTTACACTTACCTAACATTTGGCAGATGCTTATACCCAAAGCATTCAAGCTATACATTTCTACAATTCATGCATTCCCTGGGAATCGAACCTAAGACTTTGGTGTTGCTAGCACCATGCACTATCTTTTGAAATACAAGAAAGCATGCACTCTAAAAAATGCTGGGTTGTTTCAACCCAACTTTGGGTCAAATATGGACTAACCCAACTTTTGGGTTAAAACGGTCGGGTTAGTCTATATTTGACCCAAAGTTGGGTTGAAACAACCCAGCATTTTTCAGAGTGTGCAATGAAATAATAGGGCTACAGTAACTGCAACGGGCTTAAACATTGTGCTGAGATAGCTTTCTGTATGATACACACTCATCCTCACACTGATACTCAGGTAGTTTTAGTGTCACTCGACTATCTCCAACAGCTTTGCGCATTCAGCACAAGAGCAGACAAAAAGCAAGAGATTAAAGACAAAAAATGAGAGACAGTAGAGGCTGAATGCCAAACATGCTCAGAGAAAAAGAGAGACAGCCTGTTCAAACACGATCGAGCCATTAATCTAATAAGCTGAAGCCTAATATTGATGAAGAGACAGAATGTAAGAACAGAAGGCAAATGGAGAGATGGGTGGAGAGGTGGCGCTGGACCAAGGCCACGGCAGACAAACTGGAAACGGACATAGACATAATGTACATATGGCCAAAGAGCTGCTCACTCTGTCGGACTGACCCCAAATACAGCCTGAGTGCATGAGAAACCCAGCACCCTGGAGACATCAGCACACCAGAGCAAACAAACTGCCTCCATCCGGGACAAGATTCAGCTTCAGATGTGTCCTAAATAAGTACTTTAGAAAGCAAGACGTCTTTGTAACGCCCCCATGCAGGATCATTTGCTGAGGTTTTTCCTCACGTTTCAATACAGTGTCACGTCACCAATAATATCAGACAAAAAATATAATCATAAAGTTTATTTCTTGAGCTCAAATTAGCAGCATTGTTAATGTTAACTTAAAACTAAAATTATATAAAAAATGTTTTTGTTAAATGAAATAAAGCTAAAATAAAATAAAATATAAATATTAAATGGAAAAACTTAATACTTTGCCTTGGAAATTCAAGTTGAATTACTAAAATTACCTTCAGAATTTCACATTTATTTCAATGTGTTACTTGCCGTTTCTTTGTAATTAATTGTGAAATGTACTAGCACCAAGTGCTTTTTCAGTGTAAAATAAAAGATAAATAGAAATATCATAATAGAGGTTATAGAAATATGACAAAAGCACATAACAAAAATTAATAAAACTTAAAATCTAAAATCTAAATATGAATAAATATTATAATAGTATACATAAATTATGCTACACTGCAGATCAATCTACAAACTGATAAACAAAATATGCAATCAAATATTTTACCGTTGTAGGATATCTACGGTGGTCGAGAGGTGCAGAACAAATCACAATTCTGAAAACAAAATAACAAATTACAAACGCAAATGCAAGTCTACAAAACAAAATAACAATTCAGAAAGCACAACAACAATTCAGAAAACATTATAACAAGTCAGAAAACACAATGACAAATTCGAAAACAAATTAACAAGTCAGAAAACACAACGACAATTCAGACAAACCGGAAAAGGTAGGTATAGTTTGAGACAGCGCCATTGGTTTGGGATCACTCACCGCTGACTGGACGAGACATCTGTCAATCAAAAAATACGGAGTGTCTATTTATATGTAGTTCAGTGGCGCAGATGGATAAACGCTGGTTATTGACATTTTGACGCGATCGACCCTGGTTCGATCCCACCTTTTGCCGAACTTTTTTTTCTCACTTTTCAAATCTCGTATCATTTAATCTAAATTGTAACCTCATTGAGGGACTCAATGCGAGGGTTAATTAAGGGATTGATGGTTGTTCAGATCTATGCAATTGCACATATTGCTGTAAACTTGGGATTTCACATTTTCATTCTCTTAAACTAATTATTTCCTAACTTTTTCTCTTCCTGCAACTTGTGTGAATGCGTGTGTTCATGTGTTAGATTAGTTTATATGTCTTAGATTTATCCAATAAAGCCTTATTTCTATTGAAAAGAGAAGTATCTCGTGTTTTGTGCTCACAAGTTAATGTCTTAAACTGCCGACCTTGTTACCGTGCTAATTAATAGTGTTTTCACTATATTTTGGATATAAATATCCATTGCAGAATTGATGTCATACGGCTCGTTCACTGAATCGCTGGCCGTCTCAGTGATCAGCCGTAAAACAGTGATTCTGTCCAAATTCCCTTACATATTATTGGTGGAGTTCCCTTTAAAATCTTAAATGATTCCCAGCTAAATTGACCTGTTTCCCTTACACCGTGGTTGTTTTGCTATCTTATACATCTTTTGATTAGCTATACACTTATGATGAACATTCAGGAGGATAACAATAAGATAATAATTGTGATGTTATGACTGATAATAAAAAGTATGAATGAATGAATAACACTAAACATATAAATGTATACCTTTTTTATACAAGTGAATTTAGACATTGAAATATTATTATGAAAGACAATAACAAAGATGATAACAAAACTAATGTAAATGTAAAAATCCGCAGAACTGAGTACAATTCAATATCCTATATCCTTTAAAAAAAACACTTGACCCCCTAAAACTTGCACTCTCTATTCTATTTATATTCTATCTACTTGTTTTCTTTTTATTTATTATAAAAAATGATGCTCCAACACTAGCATTCTCTATTCATTTTCTATTCTATTGACTTGTTTTATTATTATTTTTTAAAAGGCCCTCAAACACTAGTGTTTCCTAATCTTTTTTTAAAAATTCTATTTACTTGTGGTCTTTTTATTTATAAAAAACCCTTGCATACTGCGTTAGTCTAACTGAGACTTGTCACAGCACTTACATATTATTGCTCTTTTTCTCTTAAATTACTAAATGTAAATGTATATCAATACAGATGAAAGAAAAAGTCACTATAATGTTATTGTGCAAATATTTAGCATCCCTATCTTTGATGAACCTGTAAACTACTGTTGAGCAATATCCAGTATTTTACATTATTTTTATTTTATGTCCTTTAAGATACTCTCTCATTGGTTTCCATCAAATGAAGTCCAATTAAATGTGCAAAAGCATTACTTTGTTCCTTTATGGTATCTCTGCTTGGTGCTTTATTTTAAATGTTAATGCCATTTTCAGGCCCAGTGAAGGCTGCTACTTACTGGCTGTTTTGTATGAACAAAACAGTAATAACATGCTGTGCCACAATATCTAGTCTCCATGGCGACTCTCAAAAACAGTCCCTGTCTCTGATCACTGAAAGCTCTAATTATTACGACTCCTTTCAAACTCGCTCACAGGAAGTAAATAAAACATGCACACATACACAACATTGTGATGGAGGAGCTAGACACTGCTTACAGATATCCAAAATTAAAACTGAGAGGCTGTGTTTATTTGATTAAAATACAATACTAATTGAAATACTATTGAAATTTAATTTTAAAAATAACTGTTTTCTATTTTAATATATTTTAAAATGTCATTTACTTCTGTGATGGCATTATTACTCATTACTCCAGTCTTCAGTGTCACACAATCTTTCAGAAATCATTCTAATAAGCTGATTCGCTGCTCAAGAATAATTTCTTATTATTATCAATGTTGAAAACAGTTGTGCTGCTTTATATTTTTTTCAGGATTCATTGATGAATAGAAAGTCTTTATCACTTTTGACCAGTTGAATGTGTCTTGAATACACAGTGTAATACACTGATTTTAGCTCACTCTTTCTTCATATAGTCAATCACTCTGTAGTGTATAGGGAATTAGTAAACAAGTAAGTGGTTTTGAACAGTTTATGCATGAATGCATACATTCTTCTGCATCAAATTTGCATAAAATTGTGAGTTTAACACTGAATTGACATGCTACATTTGGCAAGCATAGACAAAATTTTTGGAATTCAATCCCCTTTAAGAGCTGTTTCAAATTAAGTTTTAACGAGGATCTGAACATGTTTTCAAGAAGCTACATGCATCTATTAATGCACACACACACTTCAGCATGTCCGTCAACAGATCAGCTGTATAGCAGCAGTGAAGTCTGTGCCCCGTGGTGCCCCTGTCTTCATTAAAGCTCGAAGATCTTGGAGTCGTGCTGGGCTCACAAACGTGGGGATTATGTAACTCCCAGTGAAATATGCCACCTTCAATGGAAAACCTTCTGTAGGAGTGTAATTGAAAAAATGCTTTTTAAAACTACTTCACCACCGCTTTGCAATTGTAATGTATACCTGCATGCTATAGGATCAATCTTTTACATCTAAGAGTATTAAAATATACAGTAATTGAAAAAATGCTTTTTAAAACTACTTCACCACCGCTTTGCATTTGTAATGTATACCTGCATGCTATAGGATCAATCTTTTACATCTAAGAGTATTAAAATATACAGTATATATATATATATATACATTTATCCTACTTTGTAGAAACTCTGACCCAAATACTGACGGCCTTCTTTTTGTGCAGTCACCACTAGTTAGTGTGACACATTTTTACAGCAGCGACACAGATTGCCTTACTTCAGCACTGCTGTGCAAGAAGGCCAGATACACGTGTGTGTGTCTGTCAGATACACTTTTGGGGTTTACTGGTAGCTTTTATTATGCAAAATCAACAACTCAATGATCTGGCTGTCCTTCCTTCGCATTCCCTGGATCCCTTTACACCTACTTTAATATACAGTTCATTTATTTTAGTAGTTGGCACTTTGCCATCTGTATGATAGTAAGACAGAGAGAGAAAAAGATCCATCTGTCACGGTCCACGTGTGTGGAGGCAGGCAGGATGACGAGGACGACAAGGATACAAAATAAGAATTTTTAATGTAGCAACAACAAGGCAGAGAGAGAGACACACACGGGGTAACATTCACAATAACCGACAAACTAGAACACAAGAGACAGGAACAGATATAGGGCAGATAATAAGGGGCAGACAGGTGAGCACAATGAGGTGATTAACTAATAATTAGACGGGCTAAACCAACACAAGGGGAAGAAACCACAACAAACAGTCGATGCCCGACCAAGGCGGAGCCGGAGGGACAAGGGAGCACGGTGGAGCTGATGGATCGATGACATCAGGAGCCCTTCCCGGGCTGGACTGGGGATCAGGAGCCCTTACCGGGCTGGACTGGGGATCAGGAGCCCTTTCCGGGCTGGACTGGGGATTCTGCTCACCCTCAGCCATGATGCAGGGGACGGAGCTCCTCTCCACGGCTTGCTCCCTCGTGGTGGGCACTGTCACCAGCTCTCGCACCTGGTCTGACGGGTTGGGCTCAACATCCGAGACGATCCTCTTCTCAGCCGCAGGGCTTCGCTCCGGCTCGTGGATCGCAGCAGGAAATGGCTCTCCATCATCGGTGGGCTCAGGTTTATGCTCCGTACCGCGGGGAGATGGTGGGCTGGGCTCAGGGTCCTGAGTGGGGCTGGTGTTGTTGTCCGCGATGTCCATGGTCAGCTGGGACTTGCAGGACACCAGCACACACTCGATGAAGGCGGCGAGGCTCTCTCGAGGACCATCCCCAGACAACTGTGCTCGTGTGGTGGCATTTAGTCCGACTTGATAGAAGCCACAGAGGCAGTTGTCCGGGTAGTGCGTGAGGTGGGCCAGGGACAGAAAGTCGTTGGTGTGGTCCTCAAGAGAGCGTTCCTCCTGCTCCAGCTGGAGGATTTGGAATGCGGGGTAATCCATAGAAAAACAATAAAAACTGACAAAAATTGGAAAAAACTAATGAGGGGAAAGACACTGCTATACTTTAGGGTTGGTTATTCTGTCACGGTCCAGGTGTGTGGAGGCAAGCAGGATGACGAGGATACAAAATAAGAATTTTAATGTAGCGCACACGCACACACATGGGGTAGCATTCACAATAACCGATTCACAATAACCGACAAACTAGAACACAAGAGACAGGAACAGATATAGGGCAGATAACGAGGGCCAGACAGGTGAGCACAATGAGGTGATTACCTAATAATTAGACGGGCTAAACCAACACAAGGGGAAGAAACCACAACAAACAGTCCACAGGGGTGTTACACTATCAAGTTCTTCCCCCCGTGCCCTTTGAGCTGGATCTTAAATCTCATTTTCTTAATTTTCTCATTATGACTTGAGGCTCTTCCATGCCTAATGTTTACTTTTTATAGGGCTCATTTACAATCTGTGTTCTTTTTAAAGCTACAGCACATCCTGAATTTGCAGGGATCAGAGTAGTACTTTATTAGGTCTTAGCAAAGCAAACTATATTGAAGATGAGAATAATGGAATGGTTTATATGGATCAAGGCCCCATGATTCTCCTTCAATCCAGATCTTCGAGATCTTTATAAGACTAGTGATGATATTATCCCTGAGCAAATAAGGAAACATTGGCAAGCCAAAAAAAGATATGCGTGTACTCTATCTGAAATATATGATTCATGAACCTGTCTGATCTATTAAATGCTGTTCAATTAGTTGGAACAGTTTTGTTTTAAGCTCTAGGCTAAAATAAACAGAACCATGCAGGAATGACTGAACAGAAAAGAGCAGACTTTGAAACTTTCCGTCAAACTGAAAGGAATAACTATAAATAATTGAAGCGGTTCCTTGCAGATACAGTTAAACTCATGGATACTAAGTGGCTCAAACAAAACTCAATTATTTCAAATAATTTGATGCCACTCTGGTAAACTCTGGTTAATCCAGTGATCAGTTCTTCCTCAAATCCGCTCATTGCATAAACCTTGTTTCTAGGCGGAATGTTGTACCTTGACTCCCAGAAGTTGCTTAGCGCCAGCCAGTCAGACTGAAACTGACGTTTATCTGCTAGCTCTGTCAGTTTTGTACAATATACATCAGACGATGAGTGATCAGACTGTGGGCGGTTGTAGGTGTTCAGTCTGAGACTAATCAAGCCTCTTCCCTCAAACACTTTGAACGGTATTAGCATTTTTGACATACTGACATACTAAATACTGACACACACTCTCAGAAAAAAAGGTATACAATTGCAGTACCCTTTCAAAAGACACTAATAATACACTCTAAAAAATGCTGTGTTAAATACAACCCAGTGCTGGGTAAAATAGGGACAAACCCAGCAATTGGGTTGTTTTGACCCAGCGGTTGGGTTAAACATTTAACCCAACCTTCTGGGTAGTAACCCAACCGCTGGGTCAAAACAACCCAATTTTTTGAGTGTAAGCACTACTCACACATCGTCCTCCATTAAATTACATTATATTTGTCCCAAATCATTGTTAAAGTGCATAATGCATAATGAGTGGATCGTGATTGTGTATTGTGCATATTTTAGCAAAATATTTGTCTTTCTCTGGCTTAAATGAAGTCATATGCTTCATACAGAGAGCTATAATAACATAGATCTTGCTTTCTCTTTCCATTTGCTCTGTGTTTTTTTCAAACACCGAACTTCAAACTCTCCAATGCCACTTTGTTCATTCTTGAAGTGAACTTTTTCCCTTTTTAACGATTAGATTAATTGTTTTGGACTGCTAACTTGAATTGTATGTGATGCAAACAGTGTGCGATACCGCGATACCTGTCCTAGATGCGACGCGACGGTGCACTTCTTGTCCTGTGTGTGACCGTCTTTACAGGCCCAATGACAGCTCTGTACATTTTTTTTCATGAGAGTGCAGGGTTTAATAGGGAAAAAGGTCAAGGTTTGACTCGGACTTCCTGTTCAGTCATAGCACAGGAATGTGTGCCCAGTGAAAACGCACACACATACTTACTGCTGTTCCTGTCTGTGCACAGTAAGAAGCCTTTTTAATCAATAAACTCCCCTTAAGTCAGCGTGTCTACATGATGCTTGTGACAGGAATAGCATCTCTGTGCGTTCCCGAAGCTCCCCTGCAGCGAGGACACATCGTACGGTCACTAAAAGAGTCAGTGATGGATAGAGAAATGCAAAATCAATAGAAAAATAATATGGATCAATCATCCCTTCCTCCAGCCATTTCAAGGCTCTCTTCCTAAACCTAGTGAGCCTTCTTATTGTTTCACTGTCTTTAAATGAAGCATCACAACTGAAATGACACTGAGTGACTAATTTGCAATATTTTACATAGGCAGCAACAACATAAAAAAAATAACATAAAATGAAGCACACAGGAAAACTGACTTATAATTAATTTCAAAAGTTTGGTTAGCATTTTGCAAATTACACAATGCTCTAAAATTGCATTAAAATAACACTTTCACATTGGGTGAAAAATCTAATTTGAATGTCAGTGTTGTTTTTTTAATATATATAGAATTATATAATTACCATTCAAAAGTTTGAGGTCAAAAATTAATACTTTAATTCAGCAAGGTTGCATTAAATTGTTCAAACGTGAGATTAAAGGCTTAATTCATGTTAAAAAATGCTGTATTTATTCATAAAAATATCATAGTTTCCACACAAAAAAAATTAAGCAGCACAACTTAATTTTCAAGTTTTTTCAACAGTGATAATAAAAAAGAAATAAAGAAATGTTTCTTGAGTAGCAAATCAGCATATTAGAATGATTTCTGAAGGATCACATGACACTGAAGACTAGAAATGGCTGCTGAAAATTCAGCTTTGCCATCACAATGAATAAATTCACTTTTAAAATATATTAAAATAGAGACCGGTTATTTTAAAATGTAATCATAGTTTTTAATGAAAATGTACATCTTGATAAATGCAGTATTTGTGAGCACAAGAGACTTCTTTCAAAAACATTAACAAAATAAAAATATTATTTCTAACATTTATAGTTTAGTATTTTGCAATGCAGGACATGGTAACTATACCCAAATATATTTATAATCAACATTTCTCTGCTGTATTGAATAGGATTTTGTTCCCCACTAAGCTTGTCACAGTGAATTATGGGATTTGCCTTCATGAAGGATACATGCAATGCTTCTTATGTCCAAAAGGTATCTTGTAAGGCATAAAAATACCGCCTAACTTCTAGCACAGCTCTCGTGTCAGGAGTTACTTAAAATGCTGCATATGTAGGCAGCTCACCAGAGCCAAATTTTTTTATCTCTCAATCCATCTACTCACTGTCATTCCAGCATTGACACTCTCTCCCTCTGATCCTCTCTGGTGGGAACCAGCGGCTGGGCTCTTGGGAGTCTAAATGCCTTATTCCTGGTCTGATCCTGCTAGACACCCACCACATCATCTCCTCTCAGAGATGCAGATCTCTGCATGGTTACGTGCCACTCAAGTTACGTAACTTGCACTAAAAACAAACGTTGCTAGGGCTCTTTTTGATGTCTTTTCACGCACTCCTATCTGGTTTGGGTCAAGAGGCTCATATCCAGAGAGGATACTCAAACTCTGAGGACAAGAACATGACATTAAAATTTAAACACACCAGTGAAGTAGCAGATAGTAGATGGTGGAGTTGTAACTTGGTTCCTAAGAGCTGCTGCAGCATCAGGCAGCTGATAAAATAATGATGAAGAAATAAAAGGAAGACAATGTACTACAGAATAAAATGAGGACAAAAATGCCTGAGCTAGACGTTTGAGTTTGATTCAATATTTTTCGTAGTTTTCTTCCTATTAGAAATGTATGCAGATGTACTATCTCCGTTTCAGCCTCAGGCCATATCTCTTATTCAAATATTTGAATTATAAACATGGGCTGAGAGTTATTTGAGTCTGACTAAAAGTTACTTACAAATTCCTAATTAAATCCAATGCAGCAATATCTACTGAAAATTAAACCGTTTATCAACCAGTAATCATCATGAGTAATCAAGGAGGAAGTACAGCAGATACTAATATCTCTAAAATACCTGTTGTGTATATATTCATTCATTTATCCCAAGTGACTCACAAATTATGAATACAACAAGCAACTTGTCTTAAATGAATAGTTCGCCCAACTTTAAATTTGGCTGAAAATTCACTCACCCTCAGGTCATCCAATATGTAGAGTTTTTCTTAATCAGAACAGATTTAGAGAAATTTAGCATTGCATCACTTGCTCACCAATGGATCCTCTGCAGTGAATGGGTGCCGTCAGAACTAGAGTCCAAACAGCTGATAAAAACAACACAAGTAAACTCCAGTCCATCAATTAACATCTTGTCAAGTGAAAATCTGTGTCGTTGTAAGAAATAAATCATTCATTAAGATGCTTTTGACTTTAAACTATCGCTTCTGGTCAAAATATCAGTTCGTAATAACACTATTACTACTATCCATAATAACACTCGTCCAGTGAAAAAGTCCATCCCATGCTGTCCTCTCACATCAAAATCCACCAAAATATTTCTTTACAACTATTTTGAGATGTTTTTGCATGTGAATGTGCAATCTGTGAATATTTCTCTCCTGATTCAGACGTTTTGACTGGAGAAACCTATATTATATACAGTATAGAGGAGATATATACACTCTTAAAAATAAAAGGTGCTTAAAAGTTTCTTCTCAGCGATGCCATAGAAGAACCATTTTTGGTTCCACAAAGAACCATTCAGTCAAAGGTTCTTTAAAGAACCATCTCTTTCTTACCTTTTTGTAATCTGAAGAACCTTCTTTCACCACAAAGAACCTTTTGTGAAACAGAAGGGTTCTTCAGATGTTAAAGGTTCTTTATGGAACCATTTAGACAAAAAAAAGGTCTTTCTATGGCATCGTGAAAACCTTTACTTTTAAGAGTGTGAGCATATTTTAGCAGGAAACAACTGTTTGAAGGTAAAAACATCATAATAAAGGATTTATTTCTTACAATCACACAGCCTTTCACTTCAGAAGATGTTGATATATGGTCTGGAATCATGTGGATTACTTGTGGATTATTCTGATGATTTTATCAACAGTTCTCCCAGAACTCTCATTCTGACGGCACCCATTCACTGGTGAGCAAGTGATGTAATGCTAAGTTTCTCCAAATCTGTTAAAATGAAGAAACAATCTCATCTACATCTTGGATGACCAGAGAGTGAAACATTTTTATAAAAAATTTTTGTGTTCACAACCAATTTTGCTGATGTATTTGAGAAAAATATGATGTAATTTGACAACAAAATAGCAAAAAATTGGTCAAACCCTCATATTATCCATTAGGAATTGACTGAATTAAGAAACAAAAGTTAGTTGAAAGGGTGGTGACAAAAAAAGAAATTTCAGTGCAGATTATTACTAATAACTACATTGGGTTGAACATCAAAAAGTAGCAAAAAAGTGCTGTTTCTCTTTTCAAAGAGGCCATTTACAATGGAGTCTGAATGGAACAGCAGCAGAAAGTGTCAGGGAGAAGATAGGCATAAACAATTAAATTATGTTTATACCGCAAGAAACCTTGACTGACATTCTAAGTGGACAGTTATCAAAGAGCAAACAAACCACAGAACTGAAATGTCCAGTACTAGTAACCAACACACTCATCAGCCACTAGAAATATCCCAAATGATAATATTACAATGGTGACTACAGCATGAAAGGTCTTTGAGCTACCTGGTGGAGAATGACAATTCAATTCAAGCAAAATTAGAATTTTTGCTTCCCCTCTGAATAACGGATCTACAAGACCAGTGTCTCTAATTCCTTCAAAGCCTGAATTGGTCTTCCTGCTGTTGCCGTGGTTATAGATGGCCACAGTGTGATTACGCATTGAGAACCGAAAGCTTAAATGTGCTCTCACTGTGCCATGGATGCTGAAGAGCGGTTGCCATGGAGACAGCGAGACTACATATGTTTCATTAATTTCAGCACATATCACATGATGTTGGCTTTGAAGGTCAGGGCTCAATTATCCATAAATAGCAGGTTCAGTTCTGCCGGGTTTGGGTTTTTTGACTAGTAGCAGTGAAACACATCTACAGTCTTCCAGCCTCTGTGATCAGAATGGCAGCTTTATATAACCTTCAGTTTCTTCAGTTTACCAGAGCATGTGCTACACGTGTGACGGCAAAGACTGCGGTCTGTATGATAGCATTTTCAGCATTTTTGTTTTATATATACAAAATGTTTAATTACAAATTATATTATTAGTATGACAATAAAAGTTCAATTAATTTCATAATCTCCTATTTTTTTAAATGTTCAAAACCTTAAACCTATTTATTTTAAAGATTTTTATATATATATATATATATATATATATATATATATATATATATATATATATATATATATATATTCTCG
>NW_015505484.1:163902-164364 GCF_001515645.1 Sinocyclocheilus grahami | reverse complement strand
AAAAAAATACATATACATATATATAAAACGTGCGTATATATATATATATATATATATATATATATATATATATATATATATTCTGGTGTCTGAAAATCATTGTCATTTGTAGGATAATTTAATAGGAATATTATTTGAATTATTATTATTATAGAATGCAGTGTTATGTAATGTTATGTATTATGTCTAGTTGTTTCACATTCTTGTTTGTTTCCCTACAGTATTTGTTGCTCTTTCATGTTCTTTTTTTTTAATTTTTTTTTTTTACTATTTTTGTGCATAAATCTACATTCTGTTTATTTTAATTTCTGTACTTTCAGTGGGTGATATTAATAGAAGAAATGTGTTTGCTGGAAGGGTTATTGCCTGCCGGGTAGTTTAAGATATATCTGTGTGTCTTTATGTGAACCGATGGGCTAATGCTCTTAATATTTAATAAATCAATGTCAAGAAAAACATTAA
>NW_015505484.1:147653-163714 GCF_001515645.1 Sinocyclocheilus grahami | reverse complement strand
GAAACATCTTTTCCCCTTTTTTTTTTTTTTTTTTTTTTACTAAAACTGCCTATTAGCCAAGAAAGACTGTCTGACCATCATGACAAATCATAGTTTGATTGACATAATATTGGCATCTAACATGGTTATTTTAGTTAACTAAAATAGTATAACTAAAATTCCATTAAATATTACATTAAATAAAACAAAAGCTAAATAAAATACTAAAACTAAAATTAAATTAAAAAAAACATTTTATTTCAGTTAGCTGAAATAGTTGCCTTGAAATGAAAAATATAATGAAATTATACCTATGTCATACCCATGTTATTATACAAATTTGTGTCCTCATAAACCACATAAACATGCACACACACACACGGAGAAAAAAAAGACGGGAAAAAAACTCATTTAAAATATTAATAAAAACTACTATCTCGATGCTAAAATAACACTGGAGTGTAAAACTAAATTCCAAGTAGTCTTAACCAAAATAATAAATGGACTTCAGGCAAAAAATACAATGCTAGAAGTATAAAATATGACTACTTTAAATAACTACCAGCACCAACATCCTCATTTGACCTCCTAATAAACTAGAGATGATAAATAACCCTTAATTGCCCAGGGTGACAGAAGTGACAGAGGTGACAGAGGTGATTCAGCATCCGATGAATCCTCCAGGCCAAGCCAATCAGAGTTTGATTAATGAGTCTGAAATTATGGGATGGTGTGACATCTGTGTCACATGTTGCCATGGAAGTAGAGCGACGAGCATCTGCTGTGTAAACTCACCAGCAACGCTTCTGTCTTACACTTCTTGATCACACTCAAACGCAAATGCTGTGAGACAGAGAAATACTAATGGCCACTTACACGTGTTTTCATTACAAATAGCATACACTGCATTAATGCAGGGTCTTTCCTAGTCACAGAAATCATTAGAAATATTACACTGGCTGCCAGGATGTAAAATGGCAGTTAGCAGACACTTAGGTACACAAATAGGGTACTTTGGTGTCCCATTACATTTTTTAAGCATTAGATATGACAAGGATATTATGTTATAAATAAATATATAATGAAATAAATAATAGATTACCTAGCATAAAAAGCAGTTTTGAAAATGTCAAATGTCTGTACACTGTCTGTATCTACAAATAAAATCACAAGATTAACATCATAATTTAATACAATACAATACAATAAAAACAACAACAATAATAATAATAATAATAATAATAGTCCTTAAAATTGAGACACCCAAGAATGAAAGTTATTCGGACAAGAAGATAATTCCTTTCCCATCCTTTCCTTTCCTTTTCTTTCTACAAACAACTGCACAGCAAGCTGAACTATTTAACCATTAAGTCACTGTAAATGAATAATAATAATAAATTAAGATTATGAAAAAAGATTAATTCTGATTTTTAAAACAGATTTTTGTACCCTATGTGTGGAAAGTGTCAGTAGGAGGAAATAAACCAATTCACTTCAATCCTGAAAGCCTGAAACACACTTCAGTTCATTGCTGTTGAATGCTATTTTTTCCAAACCTATTGCTCTTCCAGACGCTTTCGAGAAAACCTTCAATCAGTTAGGGGTTTCCTGCATCTCATTCAATAGCTGTCTGTATTCTACAAGATGCATTGAGATTGCAATCAAAAGGAGAGAGCGAACAATCATAATGGATTCTATATTGAGCTTGCATCTTAGCCTTGCTGTCCTTCAACATGGTAATATATATGAGATGGGAACAACATAATGGCCTCTGTTTCTCTCTCTGGAACTCTCCATGGTGCTGATGTGCAGAAGTAGAAGTGCAATAAAAGTCTGCAACATACAGCATACTTCACTAAAATGCAGGATAGTATAGTTTAATACAGGTATACAGGACACCATGGTACCATTTCAAAGCCCAATCTAAACTTTGGGTACAAACTCAGCCAATTTGTCATTTTTGACTTAAATTACTCCTACAGTCAAACTTCTCATCTCAACAGTCTGCCCTTCCAGCATTTTGTTCTACCTTGTGTGAGTGATTTTGCTGTGCAATCCATCTGTATTTTCTGGGTCAATGCAGCCTGCAGAGAGTGTGACAGCAAGCAACTTTTCTCAAGCAGACACGGAGGACCATCAGCGCTTTTACTGTGTTACGCCCTGTAGGCCTAGAGAGAGAGACAAACTGAGTAGCAGGAGGTGCTTACAGGGAGGTCATGGCCATTCTAGAGGGATTCATTTAATATGTTTGTAAAACTGCTGCCAGTTTCATCAATGAAGTGGATAAATTGTAGCAACATCTGCCTTAAACATAGATTACAGAAATAATCCCTTAAATACATAAAGAGATTTGCAAAGCCCTCTTAACATTCTGTGCATACAATGGCATTCAAACCTTATGCAAACAAATAAATACATTGTTTGCATGTATGACAAATTAATACTTTCTGTAGATCAAAAATGGCCCAAAATGATTTATTATTGGGATACTATCAAGAAGAGAAAAATCATTGTCGTAAATATCCCTCATGGTAAATATTATTTATTGTTTATAAAAAGATATAGAATAGCACAGATACACTACAATTTATTCAACAGTAAACAATGGTGTTCACAGGTAAAGTCACTTTACAATTCCATTTAGTAAACTGTTTGTTCATTTATTTAACTCTTTACAGCCATTAATTCTCAAGTGAGCAATCTGTAGCATTTTAATAATTTAATAATTTAAATGAATTAATAATTGTATTTATCATTTAAATATAATTGAACACTCAATTGATAATATTTTTGTTATAATCTACTTATTTGAATTATTTTTAATTGTTATGAAAAATAAAAATGAAAGAAAAAGAAAAAAATCTATATCTTGTAAAAAAAATTTTTTTTTTTAAATCTATTGATATCAATTTTAAGTCCAAAGTTGTCTTAGATTCACCCATCATCATATGATTCATCAGTGACTTTTTAAATGAAGCTTCTTGCTATAAAATGGCTGAAAAGTGACTAATGGCTATGCCACTTTCACTTTTCATTTTTTTCTTTTTTTGAGATTATATTGCATCTCAAAGGGAAAAAAAACTTGGGTACTTCAGTGCTGTTCTAGGTCACAATCTTCCTTTTCTCTCACACTGAATAGCTTCACTTTGGGCATTATTGAAAGTCCCTGAAATAGACTTGCTGTCTTGCACTTGGCCTTGTTTTCTCAAAGCTTTGATAATATAATTTGATAGTGCAGGAAAATCATTCAAATTTACTGGAAACACACACACACACGCGCGCACACACACACACACACACACACACACACACACACACACACACACACACACACACACACATACACACACACACACATGCAAATTCAAATTCGATTAGAAAATTCTCCCTTGAGTCTGAGAATGCATTCTTCTGTTGTCTTTCCAATGAATTTACAGAGTCAAAGCAAACATACCTCTTATTTTTTATTAGCATTTATAACAGTTTTGCACTGGACTGGCATAGACTGTCAACAGTATATAAAAGCCAAGACAACACAACCAATATTGGTTGCAATCATATCCATTATGATGAGTCTTAATCAATAAAGAGTTCAATACAAAGAGCAAGAAAATAATATCATTCAGACTCCATCACTGGGAGTGGCATCTATTAGCGGACGCCATATTTTTTGGAGAGGAGAGAGATGATGGACTGCTCTTTTCTAACTGCACTAGACTTCTTCTTTCCATCAGGATCGATTATCTTCCACCATCTCCTGCACTCCTACATACTCGTATTCTCTTACTACAAACACACACACACACACACACACACACACACACAAATGCAATGGCACAGGCCATTAGCGCCAATCATGGCAGCTTGTTTGTAACTGAACCTGAAGGAACAAACGACAGTGTTTGGAGCCAGGTGTTGAGAGGTTTACTTAGAATAGAACTGATGGGAGCAAATGTATCATGAAAATAACAGAGAGCTCGCTGAAGCATGTGGACACCCCCTTATAATGAATGCCTTTGGCTTTTTCAGCTACATGTATAACGACTATGTACATAAAATCAAGCAAACAGCCATGCAACAACTCATATAGACCAACATTAATAGAAAAAAATGGAAAAATGAGGCATACATCTCATGTTCCAGCATCAGAATTCTCAAGCCTGTGAAATGAACTGTATAGTACTGTTCAAAAGTTTGAAGTTATTAATATTTTAATATTTTAATATAAGTCTCTTATGCTCACCAAGGCTGCATTTAATTGATCAAAAGCTGTTTTCTATTTTAATATATTTTAAAATATAATTTATTCCTGTGACGGCAAAGCTGAATTTTCAGCAGCCATTATTCCAGTTTTCAGTGTCACTGAAAGAAGAAACAAGAAAATCAAGAAACATTTATTTTTTATCAATGTTCAAAATAGTTATTTTTGTGGAAACTGTGATGCATTCTTTGATGAATATAAAGTCCAAAAGAACAGCATTTATTTGAAATAGAAATCCAACAATATAAATGTCTATATAGTCACTTTTGACGAAGTAAATGTATCCTTGTTGAATAAAAGTATTACTTTCAATCAGTACAGTATCAGAACAGTATATATTCAAATTCTCTACTCACTAAATCCAGTAAACCATAAATGAATCAAAATTGCATATAAACCATAGTGCCACGCACCTCTCACCAGCTTGTTTACATCACACCCGATGCCATTTCACTGCCCTTCACCATAACTTGTGCATCATGTAACCGCCATGTCCTTCATAAACACATGTGAGCACAAAATATCCTCTCTTCTCAATCTCAACCAGACACATCTTATACAAACTCTCTTTTGGACGGTTTGAAGAATTTGTCGATGGTTACAAAATCTCATTATGTCATATTTCGTCTTTCCCTGTTTCTCCACTAGCACATCTCAACGTGCGTATAATTGACTATAATCCATTGTAACATGTTCTTACCGATCCTCCTGTCAGATCCCGTGTGCGAAATTCACAGGAGGAGAATAAACAGCAATTGGTCTTTTAGGAAGAGCCCAGTGCTACAGGACAGTCCGATTGTCTGGCGGTCAGGAAACTTGAGCTCTGGAGGCTGGCATGGGATGGCCGCCAACACCACCAGCAATTACCCAACAAACACTGCTTCCAGAAAGATGATGTCATCATTACAATCGCCATGCCTCTCTATCATTTCAGTTTCTACTAAGAAGTAAATTTCAACATAACCTCAGGAACAATTGCCTAAATAGAGCCATGCTGTTCTGGACCTATTGAAAAAGTTCACGGTTTTGTTTTTAACCATCTGTAACAGCCATTAATTTTAGAATCCATTAAGAAGATCCAGCTGTAATGATGCTCGGCACTACATCACCATGATTCACCTTCTAGCTAAACAGAAACTAAAAGGCAATTAAAATGCAAATGATGGGGTAAAAGAAGATTTCCCAGAATTTGTCCCTAAATTTCAGCCTGAAGTGTGACAACGTTTGCATTGTAAACACACAAAATTATGTTTCTAGAGAAAGGAGGTACACTGTAAAAAATTTATTATTTTCGAAGTTGTAAATAAAACAAAGATTACTTCAAACTTCAAAATCATTACTACTAATTAATTTCACATTTAAAGGGATAGTTCATGTAACTAGTTCAAGTAATGACATGTTCAAGGCCCAAAAATGTAGTAGGGACATCGTTTAAATAGTCCATGTGATATCAGTGGTTCAACTGTTAATTTAATGAAGCTACAAGAATACATTTTGTGTGAAAAATAATTACGTTATTCAAAATTTCTTGTCATTCTACTCTGCACATTCACGCATGTTAAAACCTAATACGCATGCATCATGGTAGTGTCATGAACGTGCATCAAAATCGGAAGAGAGGAAATTGTTGAATAAAGTCATTCTTTTTGTTTTCTTTGCGCACAAAAAGTATTCTCGTTGCTTCATAAAATTACGGTTGAACCTCTGATGTCACATGGACTATTTTAACGATGTTCTTTACCATGTTTCGGGGCCTTGAATGTATCAGGTCCATTGCTGTCTATGCAGGGTCAGAAAGCTCTCGGAGTTCATCAAAAATATCTAAATTTATGTTCCCAAGATGAATGAAGGTCTTACGGGTTTGTAACGGCATGAGGGTGAGAAATTAATGACAGAATTTTTGGGTGAACTATCCCTTTAATTCAATGTGTTGCTCACCATTTATTGATTGGTTTGTGAAAATTACAAGCAGTTTCGGAGTGAAAATTATTTCTGCACCAATTGTACATTTTAAATATTCAAGAAAACACAAATTAGGTCTTACGGGTTTGTAACGGCATGAGGGTGAGAAATTAATGACAGAATTTTTGGGTGAACTATCCCTTTAATTCAATGTGTTGCTCACCATTTCTTGATTTGGTTTGTGAAAATTACAAGCAGTTTCGGAGTGAAAATTATTTCTGCACCAATTTTACATTTTAAATATTCAAGAAAACACAAATGAATACATTTGAATCAGGCTTCAGTATCCTGGTCTGAAACAAGCCCAGCAGGACTACAAGAGCAGATTCTGTTTCCTTTATCTCCCTCTAATCATTCCCAGACTCTCCAGGATGAGTCCTACTTCCATTCATCACTTTGACAGATAGACCTTGTTCCCCTGTTCATCACCACTGACGGACATAATTAAATTCGGAGGACGGGAAGAGGTCTACGACTCCAAATTGAAACTGTAAAACATGGAAATTCCAATTTGTGAAAGTCAGTTTGGAACATGGTGTACGAATACTGAAAAGAGGCTTCGATATAGCTAATAGCAGTATATCTCATAGAAGGTAATAATAAAAATGCAGAGAAATGGAATCATTGCTTAGATTCTTAAATCCAAGTCTGAAGACCCTCTTGGTAACCATAGGAACCATGTGAGGAGGCAACAAACACACAGCTGAGTCCTAATTTAGAAGGGAGGGAATACCATTCACCATTGGCAACAACCCACATGGTGGCTCATTTTCACACCATAGGGAGGCTTTAAAGGGATAGGTCACCCAAAAATTGCATCATCATTTCCTCGACTTCACGTTGTTCCAAACCCATATGCTGTTATTTTTTATCCAGCGGACCAGAAAAGTACAGCTTTGTGTGAAGAAGAAATATGGTGCCTTTAGAAGTGTCATATCAGGTTGGATGTCAATGACGTCAAATGCCCCACGAATGAACATCATTGATGTCAAGCTTTATCCTACGCCTTTTCTAGGCAGAAACTGATCTGACAACTAAGGGAGGGCAAGATTTTTAGAAAACAAAATTGAAATTCAGGTCTCTCACAAAACTATTGTATGACTCCAGAAGACTTTCAAGAGTCATATGAACAGTTCCACGATGTTTTTGCCCTTTCTGGAGCCTGACAGACTATAAACTGTTGTTAAATTTCCTATTCTGAGGATTCTTCACTCATAAAATAAAAAAATAAAATAAATAAAATACAGGTTTAGAACAATGTGAGGGGTTGTAACGCAGCTTCCATTAGTGTCATCTGATATTTTATTTAGGATTTTCTTTTGTTTCTTGTATGTTTTTTATTTTTGTTTCTTTAGTATTTTCCAGTGCTAATTGGTAAAGTAGGAAACTTAAAGGGGTCATCGGATGCCCATTTTCCACAAGTTGATATGATTTTTTAGGGTCCTAATGAAAAGTCTGCAACATAGTTTGGTTAACATTTCTCAATGGTAGTGTAAAAAACACCTTTTTTACCCTGTCAAAAACAGCTCTTTTCAGAGCAAGTAGTTTTGTAGCATTTTCCTTTAAATGTTAATGAGCTATGCTGACCCCGCCCCTCTCTTCCGAGCTGCTCTCTGAGGGACTGTTTACTTTCATTCATCGTGAAACTTACTAATTAGCACATTATTAGGAAAGGCGATTTGCAAAGATTCATTAAAAAGCCTTAAACTCACTTCTTCTGTAGCTGAAGCTGGATCATGAATGATTCGCGCGAACATAGATGCATTTATGTAGATCGGGGGCGCATTCCCTTCACAAACAAACGTAATCCCCTGCATCTTCAGCGGCTCAGATGTCGGGAGTAAATGACGAGTGCTATGTTCATTATTACATCCAACAACAGAACACCTCAATTGCGTAGGAGACATTCTTATCTAAATCCGCTCCGGCGGTGAAACAATGGAGGACTGATGACAGCTCACTCAGAGCGGGTCTAAGACACCAGTCCAGTCTGTGCTGAAACGCTACTGTCAATCAAACTATCGTGGGAGGGGCCTGTTTTTATGACGTCACACAGACAAGCATCTGAGATCGGCTCGATTTGAGAAAGGGGTAAAGATTTTAGTAAATTTTAAAAAACCACTGGGTGTATTTTTATCATTATAGGTTGGTTGTACACACACTGCCAATACACATTTCAGTTCAAACAGCTTGTAAAAGTGCATGTAACATCTGATGACCCCTTTAAGGATAATCAAGCATGTTTATTGCATATTCTTTCATTACAATTCAGCATTAGGTTGTAAAAAGAGATTTTTTTGAGTTGTAAATAAGATTATTCTAGTGAGTTTTACAAGAAAAACCTTTTTCCGTTTTTTTCTACTTCAAAATTTTATGTTTAATTCAATGTGTTATTTGCCATTTCCCTGTAACTGTTTGTGAAATTTACTAGCAATTACTGAATGAAAATGGTTTCCACAACACATTTTTTATTTTAAAACAACAACAGATCATAAAGTGTCCCACTTTACCTGTATTCACCCTAAATAAAAGTCATGAACGATTTCAAGCCACTATTTTCTTTTCTGCAGCTATTTGATGTGGCTTTACCCAATTTCTGGAGCTTTCCATCTTATGAAGATGAGTAAATAATGGCAGAACTTTCATGATGTATACTATTAGCATATTGAAGATGCTTTATGCGATTCTTTGTTTTTGAGTGCAATTTTAAATATACCTTGTCATGAACCAAAGGTTAGGCTCTTCCTCATTTACCAGTCATTATATTCTTAATTAGCTGCTCACTACACACACACACACCCACACCCACACCCACACCTCCCTGGAGGTTGATAGTGTCCTGCTTGTCCAATCAGAAATGGCTACCTGTGCATCAGTAACCCAGTCTTACACCTCCACCTCTCACCTTTGGCATGCCAGTCAGTGGACATGTGGAGAGGCCAATTGAGTCATTTTGTTTGCTTTCACCCGGTGTATGAACCGAAATAATAAGACAATCTTATATAGATAGTTAGAAAACAATAAAATGATCAGTCTACGAGTATTTCCCTGTACAAATGTGATCAAATATCATTCAAAACGCTTCTAACACAAGATCTCATTCTAGCGGCTCTTCATAGTGATGAGTATTTTGCGTATCACCACAGAATGTGACAGCACACTACGTGCATTAAAAACATCAACATAAGATACAGATACAGATAAATAAGCCTACCTGAGTCAAAATGAGAGCTCAGCGCAAAACTAGGGTTGAAAAACGACGCAGACATGACCAGCAGTGTTACAGTGCCTGACATGCTGAAGATAACGTGAAAGTCCAGAAACGATGCTTCTGATGTTAAATAAGAGAGTTTATTTTCTGTCCAAACATATCATTTTCTCGCTCCTCCATGTTATAGAGCCAAAACAGGGGAATAGCCAGATAAATCCACTGGTGGATTTATGGATGGGTCTCACCGCAAGCCATCGGCGAGTTCATTTGAATCTTCTCTGGTCATTCTCGTAGAGAGGGTCTCTGCGGTGGGTTCTGCTGCTTCTCTGCACCAAATGAAGCGAACGTCCTGTGGAGCATTCCTTGCGTTCCGACTGAAGGAGAAAACCCAAGGCGAATTCTGGCTTTCGTTTTAATTGATTGATTTAAGCTCAACTGAAAGTGTTTGTTAAAACGCCCGACGGGAGCTGTTCAGTGCTGAACGACACAGCGCCATCTTGCTCACCGCGATTCCTCCACAGCATCTCAGGCGGACTGCTTCTGCTGGAATCCGCTGAGGGGAGGAGTTTGCGCCACAAGCGCAGCGGTGACTGACGCTAACATTTAACCAAGAAATAAAACACTTCTTTTATGGTACATTACAATTCGCGGAACTGTTTGATTGGTCACAACTTTTTAATGATGAGAGTCATGGGGAAACACCTGGATTCTTGCATAATTGCTAGCAGTGCCGATCATAGACTTCTGGGGGCCCTACGCAAAACTGTGTCTTCCCCAATTTCTTCCCCATTCTTCCCCATTATTGTGGTTTCAAAGAACAAGAGATACCCGGAATTTATACTGTAGGGATTGTCATTTAATGAAACTCAAACGTAAATATTCTAATATTTTGAGATACTGGATTTTTGACTTCAATGAGCTGTTAGCTCTAATCATCAAAATGAAAACAAACAAAAAACTTTTGAAATGTTTTACTTGCATGTAATGAATCTAGAATATATGAAAGTTTCACTTTTTGAAATAAGTTACAAAAAACAAACAAAAAAAACTTTTTCACGATATTCAATTTTTTTTTGAGATGCACATATATATATATTATAAGAAGAAGAAATTAGCATAAAATGGTTCCTGAAGAATCATGTGACACTGAAGACTGAAGTAACGGCTGATGAAAATGTGGCTTTGCCATCACAGGAATAAATTATATTTGTAAATATATCAAACATTTAAACTGTCAAAAAATAAGAAAATTAAAAACAGGCTTTACTCTTGGAAAAGCACAACAGATCTTCGAAAACAACACAGACACAGAGGCTTAAAATAAGTCTAGCACAAGATAAAAGATATAATATCATCAAAGTCAATACACTTCAGCAGCATTCCCCTTTAAAGACTATGTTCTGTTTCCAAATCTGAAGACATGAACGCATATGCCCTTACACTGTGTTTGGTTGTCATAATAAACAGGAAGCTGGTCCAGAGGCTAGAGTCATAATGTCAAGCATTCTGTTTGTCTGAGACAACATGTCACTCTGTCAATGTTGCCGTGGAAACGCAGTAGATAGTGAGTGTGTTCATACAGTGCTGAGATGAATGTTAAAAGCACCTTTCTTTTTTCGCTCTCCCACTTTTTCTCACACTCGCACGCACTGCTGAAATCTGCCTCTGTTCACATGCCTGCAGGTAAAAAACAGAAAACCATGAGTTTCTATGCTTTTTTCCCTCTCTTTTTTAGCCTTTGTGCCTTTTTATGTAGAGGATCATAGAATAGAAACATGAAAATGGAGCGAGAGAGAGAGAGAGAGAGGGGGGAAATGGGATCAGGACATGACCCATACTGGATTCAAGCTTGCACCAATGATGAATGTCACAAACACGAACAAAAAAAATTATATATTGTCTGATCTCACTGACGATTAATGTCACAAACATATATATATATCTCACAAATTTTTGCTGCATATTTTTATCCAGAGGTTTCAAGAGACTTTTTAAAAAAAATCTTACTGATCCTACACTTTTGAATAGTAGTGTACATACATTGATACTTTTTTTTTTTACAAAACCATTTTCAATCATCTGGGAATTTAGATAAAACGTTTTTAAGCTCATGAGAAACGGATACAACTGTTGGTGCACGCTAAAAAAATTAGGCATTTAACCCAACCGCTGGGTCAAAACAACCCAATTGCTGGGTTTGTCCCTATTTTACCCAGCACTGGGTTGTATTTAACCCAGCATTTTTTAGAGTGTATGTGCATTTACTTGCTATCTAAATAGTCATTCTGGCTATGAGTGCATTGAAGCTGAAACACAACCTCTTAAAGGGTGCTCAGACAGGAGACTTCCCTCCAAAATTGCATTAGTTACTGGCTAGTCTCATTGACTGAGATATTAACAGTGTATAAGTGGGAGAGACCAAGAGTGAAGGCAAGAGGAAGTGTGAGCATAGTTTATCCACAAGAGATTTATCAGGAATCCCAAAGAACATACTAAAGCATTAGACTATACTGAATCATGAACATTTTAGCTACATGACCCCCAGTTTAGAATCAGATGTAAATAATACCACACAAGGGGAAATGAGCAGATGTTTCTTAATTGATCTGGGAGTCCAGTATGGTCTTAAATATCCAGAGCAGACTAAATAGCCTCAACCAACAAAAAATGCCTGCAGAAGTTAAGTCTCCACCAGGGAGCCATAATCCCAGAATAATGTTAACATCAAATAATTAGACTTGAGCTCAAATAATTAAACACAACATTAGCCTCTTCTGAACCACATGAGCTGAAGGGCTCGACCTTAACACACAACTTTCATTAACACAGCACACACCAATAACACCCACATGAGCTTAAACCTATACAGTGTCCTTGGCACCCTTGGAAAATATTAGCAAAACAAGCTGTGAAAAAATGTCTTTACTGTTTATCATCTTGGTGTTTTATTAAAGTACCTCTGTTTTTCCATTGGATACCATCACTGTGCCATGCTAATTTCTTTATGCTCTCATGAAATGAGTATACCATTTATAGTCTTACAAAGCTAATCAGTACGATAGCTGCATGTTTCTGAGAACTAAATAACAGTGAAGTGATAATGTAAGTGACACAATGAATACAGTCAATTAGCATGTACAATGAAAATGAAACCGTGCTGGCAAGATATGTGTATTATGAATGTAAATATTTTCATGATGACTTTGAAAACATTTTATCACATGGAGGTGCACAACATACAATACCATTAAAAAAATACTTTGGCCGTACTATGGTACAGTAATGGCATCAAATGGTAATACTGTTGTGCTCTGTTACACACTTCCATTCAAAAGTTTGGGGTCAGGAAGATTTTATTATTTTTTTAAACGTAGTTCTTCTATTTAGCAACGATGCAGTAAAATGATCAAAAGTAAAAAGTCTTACGTATAAAAATATTACGTAAACTTATTTACCAAAAAACAAAAATACAAATTTACTATTTATAAAAGAAGCTCAACAGAAAGGTACAGTTTCCACAAAAATATTAAGCAGCACAAATGTTTTCAACACTGACGATAATAATAAGAAATGCTTCTTCTGAATATTACTGAATTTATAATTAAATAAATACAACCTTGGTATAAGAGACTTAAGGGTTCAAAATAGTTAACAAATCTTACCAATACCAAACTTTTCTAAGATCTCAACCATATAGTACAACAATTATTGCACACACTTATAAAGAGAAGACTAAACACTCATAGTAGGCTACTAAATCTGTACAAACAGACTGAGATTCCAATATTTATTGAAAACGTCTCAAATTTCTGGAGGCTGTGGTGATTAAAGAGAGTAGTCTTCAGTAAAAGTGCTTTTATTTATTTTTTGCTGTTATTACCGTAGAAGCAAGCATTAAGAGAAGGATTGGTTAGCTGTATGCACTGGGCAAGACCGCTGCAAATCATTTGTACTATGTGTCAGTACGTCATAAATAGAACGAGGCATCAGTTTACTGTCGGGGATTTGTCGTGCTGCGCCGCATCCAGTGTAGACAGCATCAATGATTATAATGGGTTCTATTGTCGTTTGTCTTGTCGCATCGCGCTGCTCGCCTCCAGTTTAGACAGTGCAAATTGATTGTTGTAGAAAGTTGCACCGACTGCCAATCCGGTGATAGCTGTCTCTCACGATCAGGTCCATTATGCTTGATTAGTATATTATCTGACATTTTAAAACAAAGAGGGACAAGAACTGCCAATTACAGACAAGATTATTGCAAAAATTGCAACACTGCGTGCAATATTTTCTACACAGAAGGAAAGATGTGGTGATATTTTTAATGAAAAGGCACTCAATAGGTGTAATGACTACATACTTTTGAAATTCTGCTCTGCTGGAGCTCTCAGATATCATTTATGAGTTGCTCAAGAGGTTTGAAAGCCTCTCTGAGAATCTCTGGTGTGCTCATGACCATCTGAGCAAAGCTGAGTTTAATCTGAGAGCTTCAGCAGATTATAGAGAGAGAACATCTCTTTTAGAGAGAACATCAGGAGGAGGCCAATCAGTAAATGCACTTAAACACACACACATGCAATTCTTTCTTTAAAACCAGTTTTGATGGTACGACATGACGTGTGATTAAGTTGCATATTGTAACAGCTATGACAAATGCTGTGTTTTTCATTATGAGGCATAAATACATTTCTAAAAGGAGAAATTTAATTTCTTTCATGATGCATCTTTGTGTCGTGAGTCGTAACAGCTTACATAATAAATTGCCGTGTCTTAGGATGCTTAATTTAAACCAGAAAGCCCCCCTCCCCCGAGTGTTCTTTAGCCTTTCCCCCCATTTGTCATCTTCCCTCTTCTGTTCTGATCCACTTGGCTGTGTGGCAAACAGCCATCTAACTCGATTACATGCTTCTTCCTTAACCGACTGCAACAGCCAACCAAAAGCTGGACACACAGTAAAGTGATTATACACAGGAGCACAACCTAACGCACATCAAGGTGAATGTGTGAGAACAGCTATCAGAGCTGTCACTTCTGAAGTTCTAGAGCCGAGGGCGAAATGCGAGAGAGCAAAATCAGCTCGATTTGTATTTGCACAGCCTCTTGTGTTCTGCCATGTCAATACTACTAAGAGACTGGGGGAATTTAACTTCTGAATGTGAGAGAGAAAAAAACAGAGAAGAGAAAGAATGTACATAAGACATACGAATCATCTGATGGCTAATATATGCATGCTACTGCTTATAGCTCTATTATGGAACTCACATTGCATAACACCACAAATACGACAAAGAATAAGACTCCTCATTCTTTGTAACGGACTATAAATAGCCAGTGAAATAATTTACTGCTTATTTTAGGCACATTTCCAATACAAATAACAGCTGCTGTTGTATTAAGCTCATGCCAAAAATAGAAATCTGCTGGCGGAGTACAGTTAAAGGAATAAATCACCCAACAAATGAAAATTTGCTTATAAAGTACTCTCTCTCTCTCTGGCCATCCAAGATGTAAATGAGTTTGTTTTTCGTGTTTGTAAGAAACAAATCCATCACTAAGGCATGTTAACTTTAAACTGTTGCTTCTGGCCGATGTATTTCTTAAGAACATGTAAAACCGGTGCTTGATCTGTGCATATATCTCTCCTGATTCAGACTAGATAACATTTTTATTGGAGAAAGCAATATTATGGATAGAGGGCTCAATTTTAGCTGGAAGCAGCAGTTTAAAGTTATAAACATCTTAATGATGGATTTATTTAAAAAAAAAGAAAGAAAGAAAAACCCAAAACAAAACAAAAAACAGCTTTTTGCTTCACAAGACATTAACGGATGGACTGGAGTTTACTTGTTATGTTTTAATCAGCTGTTTGAACTCTCATTCTGACGGCACCCATTCACTGCAGAGGATCCACTGGTGAGCAAGTGATGAAATTATTCCAAATCTGTTACGATGAAGAAACAAGCACATCTACATCTTGGATACCCTGAGGGTGAGTATATTTTTAGCAAATGTTTATATTTGGGTGAACTATTCCTTTAAGATACAGAGAAGACATAAATGATGGCAGATTATCAAAGAACAGTCTTTAATTGCATAAATTCACAGGCTATTGGTGGTAAAACAAGAACAACAATGCTGTTTCTGTCTGGTCTCCAACCAGGTCTTTTAAGGCCACACTTTTGCTTCATTCACATAAGTCATATTGCAAGTCGTGCCTTTGGGGAAGTAAGATGCTGCCTCTCAGAAGAGCCATAGACTCAAGACTTCATTCCCCTCATTATTCAAATGGTGAGAGTTAATGATCATTACAATTATTAAAACATCTTGCACCCGTCCTGCAAACACTCATTTATACATGATAACATCTCTGCGTCAGTCATTATTATTAAAGACTTTCTGCTTACACAAGCATGTAGAGAGGGTTACTGGAGCTAAAATGTTGCTTTACATCTATTTTGATACCAACCTACTGAAACTTCCAAATAACTTTCAGCTGACATAACAGCAGATGGCTTTGGACTGCAGATGAAGTTGCTCTGGGCATGATGGTGAATCTGAGTGAGAAAGACATTGATCAAATTCCAGACGAGGCAACAAGGTAAGAATTCACTGCATTATAAAAATACTACACAGTTGTCTGTATGAATAGAT
>NW_015505484.1:130758-143341 GCF_001515645.1 Sinocyclocheilus grahami | reverse complement strand
AATGTTGAATGTTAGTGTACATACAGTCATCCAAATTTATATTTTAGTTTACAAAACCATTTTTTTAATCATCTGGGCATAAAGAGGATTTAAGGTCATGAGAAACCGATACAGCTGGTGGTGTACAAATGCGAAGTATATGCATTTACTTGTTATCTAAATAATCATTCTGGCCAGGAGTGCATTGGAGCTGAAACACAACCTCTTAAAGGGTGCACAGACAGGAGACTTCCCTCTAAAATTAGATTAGTTACTGGCTAGTCACATTGACTGAGATATTAACAGTGTATAAGTGGGAGAGACCAAGAGTGAAGGCAAGACGAAGGGTGAGCGTAGTTCGTCCCCAAGAGATTTTTCAGGTATCCCATATAGCATACTAAAGCATTAGACTACATTGAATCATGAACATTAACACTTTAGCTGCATGACCCCCAGTTTAGAATTAGATTGAAATAATGCCAAGGGGAAAAGAACAGATGTTTCTTAATTGATCTGAGAGTCCAGTATGGTCTTAAATATCAAGAGCAGACTAAATAGCCTCAACCAGCAACAAATGCCTTCAGAAGTTAAGTCTCCACCAGGGAGCTAAAATCCCAGAATAATGTTAACATCAAATAATTAGACTTGAGCTCAAACAATTAAACACAACATTAGCCTCCTCTGAACCGTCCATACAAGCTGAAGCGCTCGACCTTAACACAAAGCTTAATGCACAACTTTCATTAACATAACACACACCAATAACACCCACATGAGCTTATACATACAGCGTCCTTCATTGGCACCCTTGGAAAATATTAGCAAAACAAGCTGTAAAAAAATGTCTTTATTGTTTCTCATCTTGGTGTTTTATTAAAGTGCCATGGTATTTCCATTAGATACTATCACTGTGCCATGGTTCTGCATTAAGCAGACTGTTGCCATGCTAATTTCTTTATGTTCTTATGAAATGTGCGTACCATTTATAACCTTACAAAGCTATTTAGTATGATAGCTGCATGTTTCTGAGAGCATAAATAAATGCATAACAGTTTATTTCATGCTAAGTATACTACAAATACATATCTATGTAAATACATTTTATATTTTAATAAAAATACTTTTACTTAGTATGAAATAAATTTATTTTAAATATACTGTTTTACTATACACTTTCATTCAAATGTTTAGGGTCAGGAAGATTTTATTATTAAAAAAAAAACAATTATTATTTTATTCAGCAAGGATGTATTAAAATGATCCAAAGCAAAAAGTCAAAAGTATAAAAGTGTTAAAAACTTCTTTACAAAAAAATTCTATTTCAAATAAATGCCGTTGTTTTTTTGTATTTATCAAAGAAACTCAACAGAAAGGTTCAGTTTCCGCCAAAATATTAAGCAGCACAAATGTTTTTAACATTGATGATAATAATAAGAAATCTTTCTTGCGAACATTACTGTTTTTACTGTATTTATAATCAAATAAATGTAACATGGTGAGAATAAGAGACTTGTGTGTTCAAAATCATCAACAAGTCTTACCAATCCCAAACCTTTCCAAGATCTCAACCAAATTATTGCACACACTTATAAAGAGAAGATTCAACACTCGTAGTCCTAAATGTGCACAAACAGATTGACATCCCAATATTGAAAACATGTCTCAAATATCAGGAGCCTGTGTTGATTAAAGAGAATAGCACTTCAGTAAAAGTGCTTTTATTGTTATTACTGTAGAAGCAAGCATTAAGGGAAAGACTGATTTGCCTTGAGAGCAGCTAACCGTGCCTACACCGGATGTCACAGTTGACATTTTAAAGCAAAGAAGGACAAGAAATTGCCAATTACAGATTATTGTAATTATTGCAAAATTGCAAAACTGTATGCAACATTTTCTATACAGAAGCAAAGATGTGGTGATATTTTCAATGAAAAGGCTCTCAATAGGTGCAATGACTGCAAAGTTTTTGAAATTCTGTTCTGCTAGTGCTCTCAGATATAAATTATGAGTTGCTCAAGAGGTTTAAAAGCATCTCTGAGAATCTTTGGTGTGCTCTTGACCATCTGAGCAAAGTTTAGTTTAATCTGAGAGCTTCTGGAGATTATAGAGAGAAAATCTCTCAGAGAGAACATTAGGAGGAGGCCAATCAATATATGCACTTAAACACACATTCAATTCTTTAAAAAAAAAAACAGTTTACAACATGATGTGTGATTAAATTGCCTATTGTGACAGTTATGACAAATGCTGTGATTTTTCATTATGAGGCATAAATACATTTCTAAAAGGAGAAGTGTAATTTCTTTCAAGACACATCTTCGTGTTGTGAGTCATAACAGCTTACATAATGAATTTCCGTGTCTTAGGATGCTTAATTTAAACCAGAAAGCCCCCGAGTGTTCTTTAGCCTTATCCCCCATTTGTCGTCTTCCCTCTTCTGTTCTGATCCACTTGGCTGTGTAGCAAACAGCCATCTAACTCGATTACATGCTTCTTCCTTAACCGACTGCAACAGCCAACCAAAAGCTGGACACACAGTAAAGTGATTATACACAGGAGCACAACCTAACGCACATCAAGGTGAATGTGTGAGAACAGCTATCAGAGCTGTCACTTCTGAAGTTCTAGAGCCGAGGGCGAAATGCGAGAGAGCAAAATCAGCTCGATTTGTATTTGCACAGCCTCTTGTGTTCTGCCATGTCAATACTACTAAGAGACTGGGGGAATTTAACTTCTGAATGTGAGAGAGAAAAAAACAGAGAAGAGAAAGA
This sequence comes from Sinocyclocheilus grahami, assembly GCF_001515645.1. Lineage (NCBI taxonomy): Eukaryota > Metazoa > Chordata > Actinopteri > Cypriniformes > Cyprinidae > Sinocyclocheilus > Sinocyclocheilus grahami. The sequence goes on along the minus strand of NW_015505484.1, from coordinate 140,591 downwards.
ATGTACATAAGACATACGAATCATCTGATGGCTAATATATGCATGCTACTGCTTATAGCTCTATTATGGAACTCACATTGCATAACACCACAAATACGACAAAGAATAAGACTCCTCATTCTTTGTAACGGACTATAAATAGCCAGTGAAATAATTTACTGCTTATTTTAGGCACATTTCCAATACAAATAACAGCTGCTGTTGTATTAAGCTCATGCCAAAAATAGAAATCTGCTGGCGGAGTACAGTTAAAGGAATAAATCACCCAACAAATGAAAATTTGCTTAAAAAGTACTCTCTCTCTCTCTGGCCATCCAAGATGTAAATGAGTTTGTTTTTCGTGTTTGTAAGAAACAAATCCATCACTAAGGCATGTTAACTTTAAACTGTTGCTTCTGGCCGATGTATTTCTTAAGAACATGTAAAACCGGTGCTTGATCTGTGCATATATCTCTCCTGATTCAGACTAGATAACATTTTTATTGGAGAAAGCAATATTATGGATAGAGGGCTCAATTTTAGCTGGAAGCAGCAGTTTAAAGTTATAAACATCTTAATGATGGATTTATTTAAAAAAAAAGAAAGAAAGAAAAACCCAAAACAAAACAAAAAACAGCTTTTTGCTTCACAAGACATTAACGGATGGACTGGAGTTTACTTGTTATGTTTTAATCAGCTGTTTGAACTCTCATTCTGACGGCACCCATTCACTGCAGAGGATCCACTGGTGAGCAAGTGATGAAATTATTCCAAATCTGTTACGATGAAGAAACAAGCACATCTACATCTTGGATACCCTGAGGGTGAGTATATTTTTAGCAAATGTTTATATTTGGGTGAACTATTCCTTTAAGATACAGAGAAGACATAAATGATGGCAGATTATCAAAGAACAGTCTTTAATTGCATAAATTCACAGGCTATTGGTGGTAAAACAAGAACAACAATGCTGTTTCTGTCTGGTCTCCAACCAGGTCTTTTAAGGCCACACTTTTGCTTCATTCACATAAGTCATATTGCAAGTCGTGCCTTTGGGGAAGTAAGATGCTGCCTCTCAGAAGAGCCATAGACTCAAGACTTCATTCCCCTCATTATTCAAATGGTGAGAGTTAATGATCATTACAATTATTAAAACATCTTGCACCCGTCCTGCAAACACTCATTTATACATGATAACATCTCTGCGTCAGTCATTATTATTAAAGACTTTCTGCTTACACAAGCATGTAGAGAGGGTTACTGGAGCTAAAATGTTGCTTTACATCTATTTTGATACCAACCTACTGAAACTTCCAAATAACTTTCAGCTGACATAACAGCAGATGGCTTTGGACTGCAGATGAAGTTGCTCTGGGCATGATGGTGAATCTGAGTGAGAAAGACATTGATCAAATTCCAGACGAGGCAACAAGGTAAGAATTCACTGCATTATAAAAATACTACACAGTTGTCTGTATGAATAGATGAAAAAAAAAAAAAACTCAAACGAATACGATACTATTTTATATATTATCAATGGTGTAAAATGGTAATTACAACGTTTTTTTAAAAAAATCCTTTTTTGTTTGACTCATTACATGTCCATGTAACTGCAGCATCAAATTCAGACGTATGTAACGCTTGCTAAAACATCTTGAGAAAAGTTTTCACAGGCATAGAGTGTCTTCAAGTTATAGAATGGGGTCCTTTCCTCTCTCACCAGAGAAATACAGTAGGTTTCTAGAGTTCATGACACAGTTTAAATCCTCAGAGGTGCAGGAGGAATCTATTAAAGCAGCACTATGTAACTTTTGGCGCTCCAGCGGTTAATAAACAGAACTGCACACATCCCGCGGAAGAAAATTTCAACCGGAGCTACTTCTCTAAGTTTATGTCTATGGCGATTCACGCAGGTATGTGTTACTCCGCAGCGGTGACGACCCGACCAGGCTACAATAGTCCAAATAGAAGTACTTATTATAAGTGTACAGTAGTGATTCGGAATAAGACAAAAACGCGGTTTGGAAGATTAATTCATGATGTATGAATTTTGCCAATTTTGAACAGAAAAAGTTACATAGTGCTGCTTAAAAAAAAAAGTTCAGTCTCTGAATAAAGACAACAGTGAACAGTGAGTGTAAATAGATAAAGAAAGCAGCAGAGAAGCACCCACACTCTGACATTTAACGGTGAGAAATTCATCACAAGACTGTAATTTAAGCATTCACAGCCCACCTTTACATTGTCAGTATCTCGGATATATTTTGTCCATGCTCTGTGCCCCAGGCGCCCGTGTCAGGTGAAGACACAGGCCATTATGGAGTCAGCAGACACTGATAGAGATGGACGTCTCGAACTCAGAGGTAAACAAACCACATTCAGTGCCTCCGTGTTCAGGTAATTCGACCATTAATTACACAGACGGCGCACTAAACTGAGGTGTGTACACATTATTTATATGAAGAATAAAACTGCAACTGCGAACATTCAACACTAGATGGCAGAAGAGGGCAGGAACGGCAAATCACAAGTTGCAACGTTATCAGAATTCTTCTAGTTTATGAGCAACCCTTGCAATAGCCTTTAGAATATGGGTTGTCTCATCGTTAAAAAATATTTTTCTCTTTTATTGGTATTTAAAACACATGATTCGCCGATTCTTGAATACTGGGACGAAGCAGACTTTAGTCTCCCGGTGACAAAGTGTGACGATGTAGACAAAAGTCAAAAAAGGTTCAAATGTTCTTCACACTAATAAAAATGGTTCTGCTAAGAACTGTCCACTGATACGTTCTTTGGGGAACTAAAATGGTTCTCTACTATGGCATCACTGTGAAAACACCCTTTTGTAACCTTTATTTGTTGAGCATATGCATATTTTTTTCCCCTTAAATGTAAAATATATTGAAATCTAGATGAAGTATTGATTTATGGCCTGATGACAGGTTGTTTAGGAATATTATTGTACATTGCAGCCCTCAAACTGTATTTATCTTAGATCTGAACAAATATTCCTTAAGGAAGTGATAGTATAGTTAAGCCCATTAACTGAAAGTACAGTGCTATATAACAGAGGTGGGACCGAGTCATTGTTTTGCTAGTCACAAGTAAGTCTCGAGTCTTTGCATTCAAGTCTCGAGTCAAGTCCCGAGTCAAGACAGACAAGTCCAAGTCGAGTCCCGAGTCAAGACAGGCAAGTCGAGACTTGAATGCAAAGCCTCTAATGATTGGCAAAACATTCATGCATTTAAGGGTTAATGGAGGTTTTAAAAAAAAAATGCACATGCAATTAAAATATGTAACTGATCAAACAAAAACGGTGGCGATCGGACAAAAACAGGTCTCAGAGGGGTGTTCATTACAAATAAAAATTCAAATGAAAGCACATGGAGTTGGCAGAGTGCGAGGGTCGTGGCGGGATGCAGATCCATCACTCATGGTGCATCTCGGTGTCGGACAAACAAAAGAAGTGAAGAATATTTAACAAAGTTTTTTAATGTAATTTTTTTTATTATTTTTTTAAATTTCTGTTCTTTTGTCGTAAGTTATGCTATTACTCCATTAATTTATACTAGCCTATCCAGCACTCCCTGAACGCAGTCTCTGGTTTATTTCCAGTCAAATGCAAGCACTCTGCAGGGACGGGTCTATAACGACTTTGATCTGATCATAAAGTCTTTCCGAGTCACAGGGCTCAAGTCCAAGTCAAGTCTCGAGTCCTTGCTGTCAAAGTCTAAGTTGAGTCTCAAGTCTTCTTTATTTATGTCGAGTCGAGTCGCAAGTCATCAAATTTGGGACTCGAGTCCGAGTCAAGTCTCGAGTCACTTGAGTCCACACCTCTGCTATATAAACTGGTGCAAATATTTAGCTCCCTAAAGAAAACTGACATTACTTGAGTCAGTTCACCCCTTAGGTACACAGAAACATAAATATAATGGAGACAATGAAAAGTAAAATAATACCAGCATACTGGGAGTTAGACTATGTATCTATCTCTTAGATTTCGATCTAAACACTTTTAAGGTTACTTTTAAGTTCAAGTTCTTTTAAAACCAAACTATATAGAATTGATTTCCACACAATAACTAAGGCCATATTCACAGCATTCTGAGACAAAACGGAGGCATATCATTTATACTCAACAACACCATTTCAAAGGATTTATTATGAGCTTAAAATACGCCCTTGCCTTGATGCAGGACCAACTTTCAATTTTTGTTACTAGCATCAGTTTCCAAAAATATTTAACCTTTTTATAAAAGTGGAATGATATTTGAACTCCTGAACCAGGAGTGTGGTGAATCTCTAAACCAGTTAATTTGCCCAGAGTGTTAAATTATTTGGTAAACAATTTGTTAAAGACAATCAAGAGATAGCATCAAGTGACCAAACAGACCATAGCAGGATCAAATAAATCACAAAAGAAATTCACATTTTGATTCAAACAGCTTGTGAACAATAAGCTATTGCACTTTAAAGCTTCCAAGTAAAGTTAAGCCGTAACAGCCTAAGGCATAAAAAGTCTCTTAAAAACAGAAAACCCTTCTTGATTTCCACATGATGCAACATGGCAACGGGTACATTTTGAACAGACCATCTAGAAACATTTATACTCACACACTGTGTTAAAAATAGAGGATTAAGAATTTAAAATAAAGTCATTTAAATTATTCTCTTTGGTTGATTATTTTTTCACTTAAGTGTGATTCTCTAAATCTTTTAAACCCTCACCGTTTCTCACACGTCATGACAGTCCATCGTTTGAGAAGTCCTAAGGCACGTATTACAGAATATTTGTACGCCCAAAGCATGTAATTCATCCTGCCCGGCCTTGACGTGAAATGATTCAATGTGTGAACAAATAGCAGCCAAGAACACAAGAGTTATTCCTGAACACTATCTATGTTTACAAGGCCTCTCCCTAAAACACATAAGTCAGCCATTTCTCTCATATGAACTGACTCAAAAGACAATCAATCCAAAAGTATTGACTACATAGCTTCTGTACGTCGTTTTTTGTTGAGCAACATTTATTAACTTTTTGGCATCACTGTGAAAACACCCTTTTGTAACCTTTATTTGTTGAGCATATGCATATTTTTTTCCCCTTAAATGTAAAATATATTGAAATCTAGATGAAGTATTGATTTATGGCCTGATGACAGGTTGTTTAGGAATATTATTGTACATTGCAGCCCTCAAACTGTATTTATCTTAGATCTGAACAAATATTCCTTAAGGAAGTGATAGTATAGTTAAGCCCATTAACTGAAAGTACAGTGCTATATAACAGAGGTGGGACCGAGTCATTGTTTTGCTAGTCACAAGTAAGTCTCGAGTCTTTGCATTCAAGTCTCGAGTCAAGTCCCGAGTCAAGACAGACAAGTCCAAGTCGAGTCCCGAGTCAAGACAGGCAAGTCGAGACTTGAATGCAAAGACTCGAGACTTACTTGTGACTAGCAAAACAATGACTCGGTCCCACCTCTGTTATATAGCACTGTACTTTCAGTTAATGGGCTTAACTATACTATCACTTCCTTAAGGAATATTTGTTCAGATCTAAGATAAATACAGTTTGAGGGCTGCAATGTACAATAATATTCCTAAACAACCTGTCATCAGGCCATAAATCAATACTTCATCTAGATTTCAATATATTTTACATTTAAGGGGAAAAAAATATGCATATGCTCAACAAATAAAGGTTACAAAAGGGTGTTTTCACAGTGATGCCAATTACTATATGCAATGAAATATAAATGTCACTGTCATTTGATGCTGGATGTGGTGAATAAGCTGCCAGTGATCAAAATATTGAATATGAAGTCATTGAAAATTATAGTTTTGAGAATATGGTTGAAATCGTGAATGTGAGGCAGATGCTGAATGCACCGTAGAAGTGCGCTCTAACGATGACAGCGATGGTAAAATCATCTGCTCAAATCGAACCCTTTTCAAAAGGTAACGAAATATGCTTTATTTTATTCTTCTGTAATTGTTCTTAAAATATCAAGAGAGCTTTTTGCTATTGCAGCAGATCCATCCGTGCTGTATATAGGCTATAGGTCCGGGTCGCTAAAGGCCAGAACATGTAATAATGATTGGCAAAACATTCATGCATTTAAGGGTTAATGGAGGTTTTAAAAAAAAAATGCACATGCAATTAAAATATGTAACTGATCAAACAAAAACGGTGGCGATCGGACAAAAACAGGTCTCAGAGGGGTGTTCATTACAAATAAAAATTCAAATGAAAGCACATGGAGTTGGCAGAGTGCGAGGGTCGTGGCGGGATGCAGATCCATCACTCATGGTGCATCTCGGTGTCGGACAAACAAAAGAAGTGAAGAATATTTAACAAAGTTTTTTAATGTAATTTTTTTTATTATTTTTTTAAATTTCTGTTCTTTTGTCGTAAGTTATGCTATTACTCCATTAATTTATACTAGCCTATCCAGCACTCCCTGAACGCAGTCTCTGGTTTATTTCCAGTCAAATGCAAGCACTCTGCAGGGACGGGTCTATAACGACTTTGATCTGATCATAAAGTCTTTCCGAGTCACAGGGCTCAAGTCCAAGTCAAGTCTCGAGTCCTTGCTGTCAAAGTCTAAGTTGAGTCTCAAGTCTTCTTTATTTATGTCGAGTCGAGTCGCAAGTCATCAAATTTGGGACTCGAGTCCGAGTCAAGTCTCGAGTCACTTGAGTCCACACCTCTGCTATATAAACTGGTGCAAATATTTAGCTCCCTAAAGAAAACTGACATTACTTGAGTCAGTTCACCCCTTAGGTACACAGAAACATAAATATAATGGAGACAATGAAAAGTAAAATAATACCAGCATACTGGGAGTTAGACTATGTATCTATCTCTTAGATTTCGATCTAAACACTTTTAAGGTTACTTTTAAGTTCAAGTTCTTTTAAAACCAAACTATATAGAATTGATTTCCACACAATAACTAAGGCCATATTCACAGCATTCTGAGACAAAACGGAGGCATATCATTTATACTCAACAACACCATTTCAAAGGATTTATTATGAGCTTAAAATACGCTCTTGCCTTGATGCAGGACCAACTTTTAATTTTTGTTACTAGCATCAGTTTCCAAAAATATTGAACCTTTTTATAAAAGTGGAATGATATTTGAACTCCTGAACCAGGAGTGTGGTGAATCTCTAAACCAGTTAATTTGCCCAGAGTGTTAAATTATTTGGTAAACAATTTGTTAAATACAATCAAGAGATAGCATCAAGTGACCAAACAGACCATAGCAGGATCAAATAAATCACAAAAGAAATTCACATTTTGATTCAAACAGCTTGTGAACAATAAGCTATTGCACTTTAAAGCTTCCAAGTAAAGTTAAGCCGTAACAGCCTAAGGCATAAAAAGTCTCTTAAAAACAGAAAACCCTTCTTGATTTCCACATGATGCAACATGGCAACGGGTACATTTTGAACAGACCATCTAGAAACATTTATACTCACACACTGTGTTAAAAATAGAGGATTAAGAATTTAAAATAAAGTCATTTAAATTATTCTCTTTGGTTGATTATTTTTTCACTTAAGTGTGATTCTCTAAATCTTTTAAACCCTCACCGTTTCTCACACGTCATGACAGTCCATCGTTTGAGAAGTCCTAAGGCACGACAGCGCTCTGCACGAGATGTTTAAGCTGGCGTCGTAGAACACACAGAGTGTGTCGTCCGGGTAGCTGGTTAGAGCAGGGAGGACCAGGAACAGTCTAGTATGGCCTTCGAGCGATCTCTCCCCCTGCTCCAGCAGGAGGAGGAGGTACTCCGGACGGGAGAGGGGATCCATGTAAAACACAATGGAAACACTGAGGGAAAAAATAACGGAAACAAAAACGGAGGGTAGACACACGGAGGAAACTTCTGTCACGATTCACTGGAGCAAGGAAACGAGGAGACATACACATTTATACTAAACTTAACGAGGGACAGACAGGTGCGGGGAATCAACTAATAATGAGACAACGAGAACAGGAACATGACCAAATAAGGGAACACTGAAACAGAAACAGGTCCTTAATCCTGACAATCTCACCTGGGGTCAAAGGTCACTGGATCATCACTGAATTCAGGAGGAGGACCCATGGATCTGTCACTCTTCAGAGACACACAGCTGTGATCAGGAGATGAAGATTTCTGTCTCCATGAAATCCTGAGAAAACAGAAATAATTATTCCTTTAGTTCTGTCTGCCGTTTCATTTATTATAAAAATCATCTACAATGCAAGTAAATCTTCACTCTGAGTAAGGTGACCAGACGTTCTGTTTTTCCTGGGACAGTCCCATATTTCAGCTCTATTTTTAGTGTTCTGACTACATGTTTTTCAATGTATTTCAAAATTTCTTTACGACTGCGTGATACAAGTAGTACTACAAGTAGTAGTTGGGTTTCTATCACACAAGAACAGCCTAATCAAAGGTAACCAAGCTCGTTATAGAACAAAATTACTATCCAGTCACAATTAGCTTTCGATTAACTTAACAGCTAGTAAAGGTGGGATAAGCGGAATGACGCTGAATGACACACAACAGAAGCCAACCCTCTACATTCCAAGTAAATCACTCGCATGTATCTATCGTTAGCCATTGGCTAATAAATTCTTAGAATTTACTCGCCAGTGTGCGTGAGAGGCTAATTACAAGTTTAGTAATATACACAGATATATTTTCATTCACTGAACACTGAGTGCTTGAGTTTCGCTCTCCATCAAGCAATCACGGTCCTGTCAAATAACAGAGTTCATTTAGAATTGTTCAGCTTTTAAGAACAAGCAGAAGATATGCCGGTTTCTCCGGTAGTGGGCTGAACTAATGCGCAAACGGCAATCTCATTGGCTGGCGCTCATCTGTTACCGTCCCTGTTTTGATTTCAGCAAATCAGTTAGAGCGAACGCTGACAACGTGATTAATATTCATGAACCCAGCAGCTCATCAATCCTTAGTGCATTGTATATTGTTAGTATAGTAGTAGAATTAGTAGTAGTATTATCTTAATTACTATTATCTATATTATTTTTTTTTACAGAAACCCTGAATGACCATCAATATCTTAAGCATCACCGCTAGTCCTAAGTTCAGTTAAAATAACAAATATGCAATCATAAATGGTCACCTAGTTCTGTTCTAATTACTATAGTTCTATCATTAAATAGTGCTTAAATGTGCAGTAGGAGATCTTGGAAAATGCTAACTTTAGCCTGATAGCACTGAAAGCGAACGTCCCACCCTCCCTGCAATCGCCGTCCAAAGCCACACCCCCTGAACGCATTTACACTCACAGATCAGAGACAACATTACTACAATAGGCTACATCAGCGGTTCCCAATTCCAGCCCATGTTCCGAAGTGAAGTAAACTTAAATGGATTTCCCCCGCTCAGTGAGTAGGGAGCAATGAACACTGTGTAGGGCTCATATCGATCGGAAAACAGTTCACGCACGTAGCTCACTTCTAACGAGCTGGCGCGAGGACTGGATTAACCGCTGGGCTACATCATGTGTCACCGGTGAGAAATCTTTAAAAGTTCTACAATACCAGGAAGGAATATCGGGTTGTTGATGTTTGCCTGCCATCCTCACTCTGTCTGCAGTCTGCACAGCATGCGTAAACGCGCTGATGACGTATCCTGTCTGCGCGAACAAGGTGCGCAGAGGTATGCAGATACTTACGTTGACAGGCAGGTAGGAAAGCATATTAAAATGCTCGGACCGAGCGTTTTGATTGGACGAACATTTCTTGATCCTACGCCTTCCACAGAATATATAAATATAGACAAATACATTTAGACCACTTAACTTAATGATTGCTATCGGGATGT
>NW_015505484.1:123885-130265 GCF_001515645.1 Sinocyclocheilus grahami | reverse complement strand
TTTTTTACTTACTTTTTACTTTTTTTTTTTTTTTTTTTTTGTATTTCTTATAACATAACTCAGAAATATAAAAAAGGGGAAGAGAAAACAAAATAAATAAAGAGAGTTGAACATACAGGTCACCAGAGGCATCACATGTAGTTCTTACATCCTTCTTATACAGTTATTTTTATAATAGGAGTTACTTTCCCAATAATACCCCTTTTGTTAATTGAAGTCCATAAGTTTCAGTCATTTTAAGTCCTTAAAGTTCAGTCCATTCAGTGTATTTCCATTAAGCAAGTACTTCACATATATGGAGGGAAAAAAGGGTGGGTTCAATTTAAGAGTGCTTTATTGGCATGACAAAAATTATACATTTGTATTGCCAAAGCAATTGCAGCTGGACTGCTTACAAATAGTACACATATGTATTAACAGAAAGAAAAAGAATAATAGTAATAATAATAATATATAGAAAGTATTGTGAGTAAAGCAGGGTGAGTGTTTTCTCTTCTATGGTGACAGGCAGACACATACTGAGCAGCAATATGGTATCACAGATATAATCGCTTGTTTCCAGGACACTGGGGTTCCCCTCTTCAACTGAATTTGAAGAGTCTAGGGTAGGATGCAACTGTACATTCCAGTCCCCAGCACAAATAAGAATACCTGATACACAGATAAGAATACCTGATACTTCTGAAGCTATTAAATCAAATATTTTCTTAATAAATATTTTATCCTGTCCTGGTGGTCTATAAACATTAAATAATGTTACTTCCCTAGAGTCAAGGATCCCTTTTACCAAAATGTAATGTCCCTCTTTATCAGCAATTTGGCTGGAAGCCTGAAAAGTCGCCTTTTTCGAAATTAATAACTCCTCTAGCATGTCCCTTAGCATAGGATGAATAAAACGTGTTACTAAATCCTAACCTTTTCAGTTTCTCATGTTCAGTTTGTAACAGGTGAGTTTCTTGCCAAAAAATTATATGTTGGGTCTCTCTTTTCATCTTTGCTATGAGTTTACCTCGTTTGATAGGATTTTGTAACCCGTTAACATTAAGTGATATTATTCTATATTCTTGCTGCAACATTTATCATCATACACTTTCATACTGTAAGCCCTGGTTGACCTTAACATCGTAACACATTTAACACAGCATCGAAAAATATGAAATGTGCAACCAAAACAAAACAGTAACTTCCATGATCAAAGTTTCTTCTTAAGTAACTTCTGTTTGGAAAGGAAAATCTTCGATTAACGAAGGGCCTCCCCAGTGCAATCCGATATTATAAATCAGTGCACTTAGTAGAATAATTCTTCCTAGAACTCCCAGACAAAAACGTTTTTCATTTATGAATCTGTTAAGCTAAAAACTTAAATTAACCATAATGAAAATAATTTTATCCAAACTCAAGATTCATAGCCTTTGTATGAATATTGTCCTTCTTGTATTAAACTATCATTCTGGTTCTGGTTCAATCTTGGCTATAAATTATTTTTAACTAATAAACTCCTGTATGTTGTCCCCTTCAGCCTCCTCCAGAATTCCAAACAGTCATATATTGTTTCGTCGAGATCTTGCTTCGAGATCTGTCAATTTTGTTAGCATTTTTTGCTGGCTGTCAAGGGTTTGACACAGCACTTCTTTAGCTTCGGTGTTCCATTCTTCCAAATCCGTCACTCTCTGTTCAGCCTCCTCCAATCTACCCATCGTGTCCTTCAAATCTGTGGTGATTTCGTTCAGTTTCAGGTTGATGTCTGTTCTAAAATTTGCCAAATCAGTTTTCATGTCTCTGGAAAGAATCTCGTGAAAATTGTTTAACTCCGTTTTTACGTCCAATCGGATAGCTTTAATATCAGTGTATATAGCGCCAATACTACTTTGAAAGGTATTCTCGGCTTTGTGCTCGCCAGCGTTGTCTTTATTTTCCGCTGTTTGTTTTTTATTTTTCTCGGGTTTTTGGGATGCTTTGTTTCTAGCCTTTCGTTGCGTCTCCCCCTCCATGTTTACTAGTTAATTTCAAAGAGTATAATGAATTAAATTCGGGGAGAATAACACTTTGTCTGGGAGTTCTCACTCTACGCTGCCACTCGCCCCGACGCCATACCGGAAGTCAAGCAACATTTCTTATGATTATCAATGTTGAAAACATATATGTGGAAGCCATAATACATTTTATTTCAGGATTCTATTATGAACAGAACGTTTAAAATAACAACATTTATTCTTTTGTACATGTCTTTACTGTCACTTTTGATCAAATAAATGCATTCTTGCTGAATAAAAATAATTTCAATTTCAATTAATTGAACAATAGGCTATGTATTTTTTGTATTATAGAGCAGATGGTTTTCACTATGGTCACAGTTGAGTTGTAATGTTTGGTTGTTTTAATTTGGGACATTTAATTTAATATTTTTCAGTGTCACCTAAATAAATTGTTGCTGTTCTGTTGTGACTGACTAACCTTAGCTTACTACATACTGCTTTGCTTTTTCTCCGGACATCCGCTGGCTTTTTGCTGAATTTGAATGACCATTACATTTGAATGACCACAGCATTTGTACAAACACTTCAATGAAACTGACTTTAAGCAGGTGGCTTCTACACTCACTCACGATACTAACATAGACACGATAGTACATAATACTAGGCTCAAAACACACTCACTGTTTGTGAAGGAATGTCATCTGTGGCATACCGGTCACCAAAAAAGTCCAGCTCAGTGGGTTTTGCCACTGGTTTTAAGGAGTTTGTGATTGACTTTGCTTGATCAGACTTTGCATCATTTCCTGACTTCTGAACATCTGATTTCTGCAAGGAATTTTGCCCCAGCTCTTCAGCAGTGTCCAGTTCATTCTCAGCAGACGGTTGATATTCCAAAGAACTGCTGTCATTCTTGCCAGAAAAAAACCTGCAGGCAAGAAAATAAAAAATAAGCAATGTTTTTCCACTTCCTAACAGCAAGAATGAAGCCAAAGACCACCCGCTCAATTAAAGGGGCCATTAGGAATAGGGAAACCACTGAATCATACATCAATATTTCACTGTTTGCCATAGAAAACAGCTGACTTGATATCTGATACATCAGCAAACACATCTTAATGAAAACAGGTATGACAGCAGTCTGATGGCTTCATAACTGGGGCAAGTGCCTCATTGTTCAGTACAATAAAAAGCAGATAACTGATAAGAGAATAGGAAATAAAAACTATATATAAAGTAGAGGTATAAATCAAATGAAAGCACAAGGAAACTGATTACTGGCATCATACTTCAAAATTCATAAAGAAATAGTTCACCCAAAAATATAAAAATTGGTCACTCTCGGGCAATGTATATGAGTTTGTTTCTTCATCTGACCAAATTTGGAGAAATTTGGCCTTACATCACTTGCTCACCAATGGATCCTCTGCAGTGAATGGGTGCCGTCAGAGTCCAAACGGCTGATAAAAAAACATAACAATAATATTCAAGTAATCCATATGACTCCAGTCCACGAGTAAAAAAAAAATCATACATGTAAGAAAAAATCCTTTATTTAGATGTTCTTAACTTTAAACCATCATGCCAAAATATGAGTTTATAATTTATGATACCTCAAACATGAGTCTATAATTTATGATACCTCTTCTTCTCCTGTTGTCCTCTCACATCAAAATCTACTGACATACAGTATTTGTTTAGAACTGTTTGGACTGTTCTCACTTATAAACAGTGCTTGATCTGTGCATATTTCTCTCCTGATCCAGAAAAGTCAACTTTTTCCACTGAAGGAAGCAATATGACAGATAGAGGACTTGTATTTTAGTTAGAATCAATGGTTTGAAGTTATAAACATCTTAACAATGAATTTATAACAAATATGCAGGTTTTCGCTATACAAGATGCTAAGTGATGGACTGGAGTCGTGTGGATTACTGTGATGTTTTTATCAGCTGTTTGGACTCTCATTCTGACGGCACCCATTCACAAGACATGTAATGCAAAAACACATATACATCTTCAATGGCATGAGGGTGAGAACATTTTAAGAGTTTAGTTTTTTTTTGTGTGAACTACAGCTCATTTTCAATTCATTATTCTCAAACATTAAACATAATTATAGAGTTACTGGTACAACAGGTTTTCAAAGGGTAATTTTGAAATGCCATAAACTACTAATAACAGAACCACAAGTTTTAATGCCAGCTAGTTTGTGCCATTTCCTGACTTTCTGTTTTTTTTTTTTTTTTTCCAACCATGCTTGTGTTAAAATTAGAGCTTTGCCCTTTTAAAAGCATCTGGGCTACATTTCACATAACAGACCCTACTTTCAGAGCAATGATTGTGCACTTCTCTAGAGAATACACTTCACCAGAGTTAAAGCCAAAGCCGAGCGATTCTACGCCTGACTGAACTAAAGGAGCAGACCCAAAGCCGTAGATCTCATGTTGTTCATTTCTGTCCCTTACTGGAGAACAAAGCCAATAACTAAGGAAAGGTGATATCCCAAATGGTTTCCGCCTAACTACTTAAACATCTAAGGGAGTTTATTCCTTCTGCTGCCAATTTTAGCTGCTCATTGGGACATTTATAAGCCTCTATTATTTGTGAAGCTGTTTTGGAACAATATGTAGGCTGGCTATTGTGGAAAGTGCTGGGCAAATTAATTGACAACAAAACATAAAATCACTCTCTTAGCTTGTGACACTCGTCTCCATAGCAAAACCAAACATGGCTTCATGCTGAAATGATTATCAGAGGAAGTGTGCACTGTGATCAAGAATCTCAGGAGACAACATGCGGACTGTGACATCACTAACTAACTAAATGACTGACTAACTGACAAATGGAAAAACAGCTCAACCTTAACCTTAATCCAACTTCCTCAGTAACTTTTGTTGTTCATGCATTAAAATAGGGCTGGCAGTCAATTAAGATATAGATTTTTTAATTGTATTAGCACATTAACTTCCTTTTTAAAAGAAAGAAAATTACACATGTGGAAAGAAGTCTCACTAACAACAGTAATATTATGAAATATTATTAAAATGTCAATTTTTCCATTGTAAACACACACACACACACACATACACATAGCTGCAAATTCAGCCTGTGCCATCACTGGAATAAATTACATTTGGAAAAAAAAACATAAAATAATAATAATAATAATGCTAATATTTAATAATAAGAATGATATGTTATAACACTATAAAAACACTATAATTTCCTTGAATAAAAACCATTAATTGCCGTAAAAAATTGGGGGGGGGGGGGGGGGTTTCTCGCAGCAATACCAAAGAAGAATCATTTTGGGTTCCCCAAAGAACCTTTTAGTGAACAATTTTTTCTTACTAGGCAGAATATTTAAAGAACATAAAATTTTCCTTTTTCCACTATAAATAACTTTTTTTGAAATGGATATGTTCCATGGATGTTAAGGGTTCTTTATTGGCATCTGGGTCAATCAAGAATCTATAGTATAACATCCTCTTCACAAGTTTGTAAAGATGTCCACATAAAATTGAAAGAGTTCTCACTTTACCTGAAATGTTTACTTGGGAGACTCATCACTTGCCATGGCACCTGAATCTGCGTAGTCATGCAAACCACGAATAACGTCAATAACGCGACACCCAATAACCCAATGAACCACAGCAGAAGCCTCGAGGGCAGCCGGCATGTCATCGTGCTACTTTCCTTGTGTTGCAAGTCTGCGTTCCCAAGAACGTCTGGTCACCTTGTAAGCACATGAGCGTTCTCCTGAGGAAGGGTTGAAGCAGTGTTTTGATGAAACTGGGGTTTAAAAGTGCTCCTCAAGGGAAAGGGTTGGGAGGGTCGTTGCCAGTTAATTAGTTGGTTTTGAGCTCTGGCTTTCACACGTGGGAGTCTCCCGGCACCACTAGGACTTCTGTGAGAGGAGGAAAAAAAACAAGAGAGTGAACTCCACATGGCGGTTTCTACACAGTAATCCTGTTTTAATTAAAGGGTCTGGAAAACCAGGAAGATGTGATTCTGGTTTCAAAGTGCACCTTTGCTCAAAGAGCGTTTTAGACGCTAATGAATAGTGTCAAAAAGACTGCAGGATTTGATAAAGGAAGAAAGCGGGGGGAACGGGTGAAAGGCAGAAAGAGTGAGCATGAAATTACCATACAGACGGAAAATGTGGCTGTTTTCAGAGTCGAATAAAGGAGAGGGTGAGGGAAAGCCTGAGATACTGTGGTAAAATAGCTTGTTAGTAACTCTCCCTCGAGTAGCGGTTCTTCTAGGAAGCCAGCATTACTCCCTGAGGAAATATTTCCCTATGACCACATTTCACTGCAAAAAGTGATTTTCTTGTCTTGTTTTCCAGTACAAGTATCTAAACATTCTTAAATCAAAATAAACGTACATAAGAAGCGAAATGCA
>NW_015505484.1:97293-123057 GCF_001515645.1 Sinocyclocheilus grahami | reverse complement strand
TTAGTGGAAAAACGAAATCAGGTCTGAAGGTTTGTTAATACAGATATATGACATTAACAACTATTTGAAAGTAATTTAAGCAGAACCTTTCCAAAATGGCCTTAGGTGTGCCATTCAACATTCACAAATCATTAAAATACCCTGACGGTTCACAAGCCACAGTTAGCAGTGATAAATTCCATTAAGGAACAGAAAAATTGCTGTAATTACATATAATTATCAACTACTCTGTCTCAAATACCATATAATAAAAGCCTTTGTGCCTCTGAATTCAGCTTTATTCTGAGTTTTTTGTCTTCAGAATTCCTGCTATTCTTTTTCTGTCATATGTGGAATGAGAAGAATGCTAATCATGTGAACGGGTTTCAGTATGTGGAAATGTTCCAGTAACTTTTACTCTGCTTACAAACTCAGTCTGAGTATTGTCTGAAAATTAAACCATAAACCAAAGTCCATCTCTTTTATGGAACTGCATCGAATTTCTCTTTAGACGTAGAATTAAGAAAAGAAAATAACAAATCTCTCAAAATGAACTAAGACAATTAAAAAAGGTAACCTAAAACACAAAAAGAACCAGCTTCACATCGCATCAGACAAAGTAACTGTCCCCAAATGTAACATTCGAAGTCTTCCAACTCACAGCAGCCCTTTAATCCAAGGAGAACTGGCAGAATATGTAAACAGACACAGAAAAGAACTGCAAAACATGTCAAAAGAGTCTCATACCTGAAGGGAAAGTACTGTCAAGCGAAGAGGGGTGAAGTCGAGCAGCAGTGTGCCTGGTTTCATAACATAACTCTCAGTCACACTCGCACACACTGGGCTCGAGAGGCGGCCCTATTGTGAAAAGAGTAACAGCTGCTAGCAATTGGTCAACTCCCCTTCCCCCTCCCCCAAAGGAAGACATAAAATACGAGAAGAACAGACTCACGACTCAGAGCTGGGTGATAACAACAGTGATGAACAAAACAAACCGTGGCAAGTCAGCTGACGTTTGAAGACAGACCCTGGAATGAGCAAACTTGGGCATCAAAACGACAGACGTAAGGATGCACACGTACACAGAATACCCAAAATGACATGCAGAGACATGCTGAAGACACCCTGGGTTCAAAGAGCCAGATAGTCTGCATTATCACAGCTGCCATATTTACATACTAGGCAGTTATCTTCACACTTTTCCACACAGTGGCCACTCCTCTTTCTGGCCATGGTCAGGGGTGCAAAATGGTCACATGGGGACCTAGACTTGTTGAGAAATAAATAGGCTGCATGTAACTTGTGGTTAGCCCCAAAAAAGCTGCACAAAACAAATGCAGTGCAATTTATTAATAATAGGCAAACTAGAGGTCAGAAATGTGGGCCAGAAGGGAGGACTTTCCTACAGACGGATGTGACTCACAGATTGGCATTTACATTATTTATTTAGCAGATGCTTGTATGCAAAGTAGCTTACAAATGAGAAAACAGAAGCAATTCGAACTGGGGACCAAAAAAGTTTGTTTAGTGAGGAAGTGGTTAGTTGAGATGACATGCCTGAAAAGTCTTTTTGACAGTTTTTTGAAAACAATTTGGATTTAGTACGATTTAAGTAAAAAAATAAAATAAAAAATACTTGAATTCAGACCGATGCTTTAAATTGATCAAAAGTGACAGAAAATACTTGTATAAGGTTATAAAATGATTTTGATTTCAAATAAATGCGGTTCTTTTTACTGAAGAACCATTTCCACAAAATATTAAGTAGTACATCTATTTATCACATTGATTATAATGAGAAATCTGAGCAAATCAGCATATTAGAATGATTTCTGAAGGATCATGTGACAGTAATGACGCTGAAAATTCAGCTTTGCATCATAGGAATAAGTTGCATTTTAAAATATATTAAAATAAAAATAAAGTTCATTTAATTTGTAAAAAAAATATTTCATAATATGAATATTTTAGTCAAATAAACACAGCTTTGATGAGCATAAAAGACTATCAAAGACTTTCCAAACTTATATATATATATATATATATATATATATATATTTATTTATTACAATTGAATTACCATTTCCTTCATATTGTATTTCATGGTGTAACAAATTCATTTTTTCTAAATATAAATATTCCTGATTCTGGTGAGAATCATGAAACTGCATGCACATTATAGACAGGAAAAATATGGCAATGACTAATCTTCAGTCAACCATCCAAGTGAAAAATAATAGAAAAAATAATTTTTTAAGAGAAATTAAATTTGGTTATCTAGTTAGATAAGTGCTCCAAAACAAGATTGCAATGGATTGCAGTTCAGATGAAACTTGGAAGTTCATTCCATCAGTGATTGTGGAACAACTTGAATAGAATAGATGGACAAAATGCAGAGAATAATAAAGGCATAGAAAATGCACCGGATCTGAATGTTGTCTTGGAAGTTGGATCTCTCAGGAAGGGGACTTTGGAGAACGGGAGTGATTATAATTGTTGGGTATTGCAAGAGGGGGGGAGAAGAAAAAAATAAAAATAAAAGAAGTCAACAAACTCATTTTCAAGATTTATTTTCGTACTGCGGAGATTCTTTTCTTCATTTTTCGAAAACACAGCTATTAAACTCAGACCAAACTACAGGATGTGGGTAAAAGAATCAAATTAAGAGCTACACGTTAAAGGGCACATTTAAATTACTTAAACACTTAGACATGCAAAAAAAAAAAACCTTATTAAAACCATGAATAGGAAAAGGGGAAATTATCTCAGACATTAATTAAGATAATAAAAGTAGTGTTTTTTTCAGACCACAGTTACAAAAGGCCAGTAAAATGGCGACCGGCGCTTGGCTATTAAACACTACACTCACAAAAGAATGGTTCATTGGCACGAGTGGGACTGAGAAACTCTGGCCATGCCAACCACGCCACCATCCGAAGGTGAAAGACAGCCAAAGACCTGCATCTGCTGCCAAAATGGACTTCTAACCTTCATGAAATGCATCTGAAGCATTCTCAGAATGTTCCAACATTTTGAACCTCACACTGGGGTTCTGATCGAATGCATCCAACTGACCTTGGATACACACGCACACATTAAAATGTGATGTCAACAGGTGACTCATGAAATTATGCCTCAGGGTAATCTCAGTATTTACGCTTGAGACACACTGCAGAGTCTGCTGTGTTCTGCTAGTGAGGACAGTTTGAGCTCACTCTGGCGTTACCTCTCTGTCCTGAAATGAGACACCTGATCCTCTCATTAGAGAACGGGAATGAGGCACTTTTCATTCTGACCTTTTCGATGTGGCTGCGTTCACTAAACAGCTCACACATCAGGAAGAATCTGATATACAAAATCCATCAAAAAATGGTACAAGAAAGCAGTTTCACATGGGAAGTAGTTGGTCATGCCTCACTCACGTTGTTCAACTTTTGTTGAGCAATTTAGTTTGGCAAGTAAATCAACAGAAGTTTTTATAAAGAAGTTATCTTTGGTTACAAATCCTAGTTGCCCAATCAGATTAAACATCTGGGTCAAACTTTCCCAAGATCTAACATTCACTGCTTTTCTGGCCTGTGCCATTATTGTTCATTTGAAAGGTTTTATAAAAATCTCCTCATAAAACCAAAAGTTTTGCAAAAAATGAAAGGGAGAAAAATGTAGGGACTTCGTAACAAGAAACAATGGAGACTTGTGAGAGTTTTGAAGCACCTCCCCCACCCTGCCACCCCAACTCCTGCTGAACTGCATTTGTTCTTCTCGTGGGCAGACCGCTTGGTATAAAATGTGGAGCGAGAACGAGAGAGAGATTGGAGGGCTTTTAGCTGTGCTTTAAACCACAGAACCAATACCAGTCATGCTACATCTCCCCTAGCTCACAGTCAATTTACCAAGAAGGAGGTTCCTGGATCAACATCTTGGTGTTAATGCTAGAACAACATTCACGTAAAGTAAAAATTACTTCCAAACGATGGACTACACCTAAATTCAATGGGCAAAGATAAGTTTGATAAAGGTGGTTTTTAATGTTAATGTTATTAATAATGCTATTAAACCCTAAAATCCAATTGGCTGGCGCTGTTCCAAGATGTTCTGGGTTTTCACCTTTCAATGAATTCCCATGACTTTTCAATGATCTTTCCAGTTGTTTGAGATTCTTGGATTGGGATTTTGTTTTATCATTTTGATTCAGACTAAAAAGCCATTAATGAATCATTCAGACCAATGTGTGAATTGGAGCGATTCATTAAAAATGCCTTAAAATAAAAATAAAAACTTTTTACACTATTATAATATTTATTCATATTTTAACTGAATCTTTGATTATTTTTATATATTTTATGTTTATGTATTTATAGTTTTAGTATTGTTGTCATTGTTTAGCTTTTATTTTTGCTTTCAGTTTAGTTTTAGTAACTGTAGTGCTTCAAAGACAACTTATTTTACTTCAATTCTACTTCAATGACTGAAAATAATTTTAGTTAACACTGCTTGCAAGCCACTTTTACTCGAAAATATTTTGTTCTTGTGTAGAGAAAGTATATATTAACTATGTTTTCCATTACTTTTTAGATTGTATTCAATTCTATGACTACGAAAACACAATTTTAAAATCCCCTGACACTTCCATGACTGTGGGAACAGTGCATGTTGATTCAGGAACATCCTACTTGGTGAATCACTGTGTACCACATCCTGTTGAACCCAGCTCTGCTTTTCCTAATCATAAACACTGTCGTTCTCTTAATTTTCTACTCAACTCAACCAGGTCTCTCACCTCGGTTTGTGCAAATCAACGGCACATCGTACCCCTGTGAGAGCTGCTCAATCTACTGTCAGTCTCTATCAATCTAAGGAGACACTCTATACTTATCTTCACCATCTACTGCTTTGCTGTCAACAAACCTTCTAAAATCTCTATCGTCTAGCTGTGCTGCCATCATTTCTCTGAGGTCTAGACTAGAACTGGGCCTCACTGTGGGCTCTGTGAAAGCATGTTTGGGTGTCCTGGGGGCTTCTGGGATATCTCCTGTAATGTAGAGATAGCCCAGAGGGGTATCCGGACAAAAGAGATCTGTATGCAACACACAAAAGGCAGGGGGAGTTGGGATGTTTGTGTTGGTGGGGGGTTAAGCCTCTCCTCTTTAATGTAAAGGGTTAACTTCTCTGCTCGATTTTATAGCCTTTGCCTCTCCCACGTCTCCCGTCTACTGTAACCTCCACCCATTTCCCTTATTCCAGTGCTGGAGAGAGACGGGAAGAGGGTATGCAGTTACAGAAACATCTGGAGCAGTTTACTGTGAATGCCTTTGTGCCCAGCAAAAGGGGCTTTCCACTTCTTGGGTGAATTTCACAAAAGCATGCAGATTTTACCCCCAAATCAAAATATGAAATGTAAAAAATGCTATTTTGCATAAAGAAATTGAAGCTTATTTTAGGACTAATTTCCATGAAAATGTATCACATTTTGCACATAATGCAAACTGTCATTATTGTTTGACATTTGAGGGTTTTGCAATTCCCATTAATCTCAGTTGTGATCAGATTTCCATTTTTATTAAAAATGACTATAATACAAGCATAAATTAAAAGTTAAAAACATGTTGTATAAATACAAGTTAAATAATATATATTTTTTGCAATGTAGAAACGGTTTATTTTTGCTTAATGAACTTAATTTTTAAAGACATTTCTTACTTATATATTTCGATTCTGGGGTGAAATATGCACAAGTTTATGGGTCGAGGGTTTTATAAGATTCAACAACATACTAGGTCTAAACTCTAGTGAGGAAATCGTGTTTTTTTTTTTTTTCTCTCTTTTTTTCTTTTTCTTTCTATGCTTAAATTCATTTGGCTGTGTGAAACCGGTGGCTGAAAGGAGTCTGTAATTTGGTCATATCCGTGAAAGAGAGACCCACAAAAGCCTCTCCAAGATTAAATTCTTCTCTCATTTCTTGCCTTGTTCCCATGGGAATGCCAAAGGCCGCCTTTCTGGATGAGAAGTCTGGTGGAACCAAAACGTCCATCCAGAATCCATGAGTTCATCCAAACAACCAAAAGAAATAAAACAGAAACCTGACAACAACAAAAAAAAAACACAAAGTGAAAGTTTCTTTGTGCAGGAGGACGGTATGACAGAAGGGAAGGGGCTGTGGGGGATTTCAATGCCCTAACTTGTCAATCATTTCCCTAACAGCTGTTTTCTCTGCTGTTCCAACAAAGACTCGAGATGATCTGCTCTCTTCACTGCAGTCTGAAAGACAGAGGAAAAATAAGTTAGTTGTAAATCAAAACGTATGCGATGCTTTACTGCAACAAGCAAATACACGGAATCAGGTTTGTTGCAGCTTACCTCATGCTGCTTGCGCAGGTTATTAACGGTCTCTTCCTTCTTCAAAATAGCCGACTTCACTCTACAAAAGAAAGAGACCAGGAACTCACATCAAGCATATAGTAAACACCTCATCTGCAGTTTTAATCCAAAGCTAATTATTGGTTCTAAACAAGGAACTAAGAGGAAAATACTCTTCAATCCTGACCTTTGATGCACCTCTGCAAGCTCTTCTTCTTTCTCTCTTGTCACTCGCTCCACCTCTAAACGGAGTCGTGCCTTGGCCTCCGAGACCTCCATCTTCATTCTCCTGTTCTCTTCCTCCGTCTCTACAAGCCGTTCTGCAAACTCTTGTCTGATCACTTCTGCTAGACTGCGGCGCTCATCTGATAACTTGTCACGGGCCTGTGAGCCATTCCATAAAAAGAGACAGAGACAAAGCATGAGAATGGAAGTTGATTGAAAACCCCCGGAAAACAAAATGATTCTTTGGAGCATAAATCTCATGAAGCAATTTTAGCATTGCATCACTTGCTCACCAGTGGATCCTCTGGAATGGAATGGTTGCCATCAAAATAAGAATCCAAACATCACAATAATCCACATGACTCCAGTCCATCAATTAATGTCATGTTAAGAGAAAAGCTGTGTGTTTGTAAGAAAAAAAATCCATCGAGGCACTTAACTCTCACTTCGGGCCAAAATAAAAAATTATAATCCATAATTCCGCTTCATCCAAGTGAAAAAGTGTTCTCTCCTGTTGTCCATTAAAATCCACATATGTTTAGAACCGCGTTTGCTCATAAATGCTGCTTGATCGATGCATATTTCTCTCCTGATTCGAACTAGATTACTTTTTCACTGGAGGAAGCGTGCGTTATTATCGATTATGGAATCACATTATAGCTGGAAGCAACGGTTGGAAGTTAAAAACATCTTAATAATGAATTTGATTATTACAAACACACAGCTTTTCACTTTATAAATTAATTGAAACATTGGCATTAACTTGTGATGTTGTTATCAGCTGTTTGAACTCCTATTCTGACGGCACCCATTGACTGCAGAGGATCCACTGGTAAGCAATTCATGCTATGCTAGATTTCTCCAAATCTACTCAGATGAAGAAACAAACTACTCTACATCTTGGATGACCCAAGGGTGAGTAAATTTTAAGCGAATTTGAATTTTTTGGTGAACTATTTTTTTTAAATAGGCTTCATTGATTTATAAAATTCTTATAATTTTAGGACGAAATATAAATATGATATTCACACCTGTAGCTAAGTGAGTAAGTTATCTAACCACAGTCAGTAATCCATTTTCAGTCATTCAGTCAACGTTAAACAGAAAGGGTCAAAATTAATTCAGTTTATCACACTTCCAGAGAAACAAGCAGTATAGCTTTTATCCTGTCAATTCTAATCACTTCTTTACTTACTGAACTACAAGTGAATATTTTTTATCAACTCAAAGTAACGGTTTGTTACAGCTTGTGAGACTTAAATCAATCTAATTATTTATACAGCACAGTTCTAATTACTGACTGTTATTGATTAGTATATAGTTAGGACCGATTATCAATAATAAAATCATTAGGGAGCCAGAATTGTTACTTTAAAAATGATTCCTTAGGCTCTTTCTACAATCCTTGGTAGAGAGGGGAATCATGTCGATTTATAAGTAACCTATATGCGTTAATGAGTGTGGACAAACAAAGCAGCGACGGTTACCTGGGTGAGGTCGCTTTTCTCCTGCTCTCGTTGTCGTAAAAGCGACTGCAGCCGGAGGAGCTCTGCCTCCATCTCACTGTGTTTCTCTCTCATCTCCTGTTGTTTCTGCAATGCTGCCCGCTCCGAACGCTCCAGATCTCGGAGCTCGGCCTCGTATTTCTCCCTCAAACGCTTTATCCTGCACACACATACATAACATACAAATTTACATTCGGTTCGAAAAAAACCACAGTCCTTCCGCCATATGTTAAATGGATGGGCTTATATGTAAATGGCAGTACATCCGGAGTGCAAATCGTCTAGAAAGAGCTCAAAAATGTGGCCCACAAGTATTAGTTTTATTCAAAACTTATAAAACTCAAAACTGAAAGTATACAGATAGCAAACAGGATGCAAAATTGACATTTGAATGAAATGTAAGGAAAATCAAAGCTGAACACCAGTCTTCAGTGTCACATGATCCTTCAGAAATCATTCAACTATGTTGAAGGTGTAAATTACAATAAATAATTTTCACAGAATACAGTATATTTTTAATTATAATTTAACTCATGATGGTCTACAAGCAAACTGGTCAGAAGGGAAATGAGTAGCACATACTGCGTCTTACAATCTGTGCTAATTCAACACATGGACATTTACTTCTACTGAAGTGCATGTGAGAAGAACTGTAACATCCTGTGCCACCAGAGACATTTAAGGACACACAACCAGGAAAGTGAAACACACCGGTTGTCAGACGCTCTCTCACACTCCTCTCTTGCTCCTCTAGTCTCCTCCTCTAGTCTCTGAATGGCCAGCTCGATCTCTTTGTCTCTCCCTCGACGCACTTCCTCTTTAAGCTCCCTTTCTCTGCTCAGCAGCCATGCTTCCTGTGAGAGGAAACACAGTGTTCTGAGATCACCACAGGGACTTTTTATCCTTACATACACATGCAGTTGTAAAGCTTCTGTGACTTTGTTAATTAATACAGAGATATTTGACAAGATTTGATAAACACACTAAACCCGAGAAATTACACCAAGCAAGTTACTCAGTTACCACCTTTAACTCCTGCTGACATAACATGGAAAGATGGATTATAATAGAGTAAAAATAGAAGTAAAATAGAGTAAAAAAAATACAATAAAAACTGTAATATTGTGAAATATTATTACAATTTAAAATAGCTGTTTTTGATGCTCAAGAAACATTTCTTATTATTATCAATGTTGAAAAGAGTTGAGAAGCCTAATATTTTTGTGGCAACAGTGATCCTTTTATTTATTTATTTGATGGATATAAAATTCAAAAGAACAGTATTTATTTGAAACTGAAATATTTTGTAACATAATAAATGCCTTTATTGTCCCATTTGATACATTTCTTGCATCCTCTCTGAATAAAAGTATTAATTTGTTAAAAATAAAAAAATCTTACAAGCTTTTGAAAAGGAGTGACCTTTAACTCCTGCTGACATAACATGGAAAGATGGATTATAATAGAGTAAAAATAGAAGTAAAATAGAGTAAAAAAAATACAATAAAAACTGTAATATTGTGAAATATTATTACAATTTAAAATAGCTGTTTTTGATGCTCAAGAAACATTTCTTATTATTATCAATGTTGAAAAGAGTTGAGAAGCCTAATATTTTTGTGGCAACAGTGATCCTTTTATTTATTTATTTGATGGATATAAAATTCAAAAGAACAGTATTTATTTGAAACTGAAATATTTTGTAACATAATAAATGCCTTTATTGTCACATTTGATACATTTCTTGCATCCTCTCTGAATAAAAGTATTAATTTGTTAAAAATAAAAAAATCTTACAAGCTTTTGAAAAGGAGTGAAAAAATATGCATAGAACAAGATAAAATGTATAAACTCATCATTTCTGCTTGATAGACTTGTGAAGACAAACACGCACCTCTTTTTTCATATAATTTTCTTCCCATGTCTGTTTCTCAATCTCAAGTCTTTCCTTCAGGGCCTTTATTTCAACCTAATGTGAAAAACAGCCAAGAACACAATTAAAAAGAACCAAAAGAACGAGACACTATTCTATATCACCACAAAAAAAGGTGCTTTCATGTGACCTCTGCAAACATTGCACCATCAAACACATTTACACATCTCTAAACAGACACGTACAGTCATTTGAATTCTGTGCCTGAAAGCCTCAGGCAAAAAAAATCTATATCACCACAAAAAAAGGTGCTTTCATGTGACCTCTGCAAACATTGCACCATCAAACACATTTACACATCTCTAAACAGACACGTACAGTAATTTGAGTTCTGTGCAAAAAAATAAATAAATAAAATGACTGGGTTTAGATGATGCATGGAAGGAAGAAAAGATGAGTGCTGATTAGCATGAGAGTTATTCAGAAGACATTTCCTGACACCTTTAAAACCGGATGGTATCAGTGATACTGAAAGTTGCAACACATTTACTTCTGGCTTCCTGTTTCTTGTTGATAGTTTGTTTATTAAGACTGACTGCGTCACATTTTAATGCGTCTATGCCGTTTAATTGGTTACCAGTGCTTTGTATGACTCTTTACAGTGCATATTTTGGGCATTGCTCAAACAAAAAGCATGTTATCTGCCGTGGTACAATTTCTGAAAGTCATGCACACAGCCTGAAAGACATAGTTCACCACAAAATGAAAGATATGTCATCAATTACTTGACCTCATGTCCTGCCAAACATGTATGACTTCCAAAAAAAAAAAAAAATGAAAAAAAAAAAAAAAATCCAAGCTACTTTTTTCCATACAATAAAAGTGATCACACACGCCCACTTTCAAAGAAAGAGGGTAAGTAAAATGATGAGAGTATGCTTTAATACATATTTGTATGTACCAATATGACTAGATTTTGTTGATGTTTTACCTGGTGTCGTCTCTCCTGCTCTTCTCTGCTCTTCTCCAGCTCTTCTCTCAGTGCTCTTGCTGCCAAAGAGTTGTTCCCTTCCAACTGCTTCCTTAAGTCCTCCAGCTCAGCATGCTGCCTATATAACACACAAACACAATTCCATTTAGTTATAAGTAATACTAAAAAAAAAAAAAAAAAAAAAAAAAAAAAAAAATCCAAGCTACTTTTTTCCATACAATAAAAGTGATCACACACGCCCACTTTCAAAGAAAGAGGGTAAGTAAAATGATGAGAGTATGCTTTAATACATATTTGTATGTACCAATATGACTAGATTTTGTTGATGTTTTACCTGGTGTCGTCTCTCCTGCTCTTCTCTGCTCTTCTCCAGCTCTTCTCTCAGTGCTCTTGCTGCCAAAGAGTTGTTCCCTTCCAACTGCTTCCTTAAGTCCTCCAGCTCAGCATGCTGCCTATATAACACACAAACACAATTCCATTTAGTTATAACTTAACTTTCATCAAGTCCCTCTTTTGGACACTCAAAATAAAAAAAAATAAAAAAAACATACATTTTTAAAACAAGATAAAGTCACTTAAGAAATCAATTTGACTCGTTTTATCTAATATTCTTACATTTCTTACTCAATTGTCAAATCAATTTTTTCATGTTTTAAGCATAAATCTGAATAACTTTAGTCATGTTTGCTAAGAAAGAAAAGTTAAATCTTTCATCTTTTTTGATATTTTTACATTTTAACATTGAATAAAAAAAATCTATCAATTATAATAACAACATGAAAACACATGGACGTTTCTTTAATTATTTTAGAAGTTATCTGCTAAGACTATTCCTGACTAGAAACACTGTTCAGTAATTTGACCTTAAATAACCTTTGAACCTGACCTGGCTGCCAGCTGTGTGATTCGCTCTTTCTCCTCTGACACTTCTTTATACAGACGTCTCCTCTGCTGCTGCAGCGAGTTCTCCTCTTCCTGCAGCTGTTTCTCAAACCTGAGACACAAACACACAATTATTTTCTCAGTTGTGCATAGACTTTCACTGAATGCGTGTTCTTAATTTCAATGTATGGGAAATCAAGACTTCATTCTTGTTTTATACACAAGGATTTTGTGCCACTTACATAAAACCCAAAATCCTTGCAAAACCCTTATCCACATAATACCCACTTAAACACTGAGCAAGAGGTGTGTTTGCGTACATTTTGCTACTGATCTAGGCAACAGTAATTAAAGACAGGCAAAGATTTTGGGGATTTTTTTACCTTATGATCTTTCAGCCATTATCTTGACTAGCTTTATTTTTGTGAATAGGACACAACTGTTACATGAAAACATGTAATCAGCACTCTTTTTTAATTTTGGGAATGTGTTTGTCCCAAGCATCTTATTTGCATAAAGTGAAACAGGGAAAAAAACAATGCAGAAAGTGCAAATTACATTGTTTATACTATATATTATTTCCCGCACATATGGTCACACTTTCCCATCTGCTTCTCTTTCTGTCCTACACACATAACCAAATAAACACACATACTCATGTTGATTTCATTATCCCCTATGAATAATTCACAATTCTGCCAGAAATCAGTTATAGAGAGCGAGTTCACTTTTCAGGACTGAATGGAGAAATTAATAGAATGTGGGAGGAAAAATATGCCTCCTCAATAAAGCCAAACACATTTAGGCTTACTTGCTTACATTGACTTTTATTCACGATCCACACAAAAATTGATGGAATAGTTCACCAAAAAATTAAAAGGCCATTATTTACTCCTTCTCATGTTGTTTTAAATACTTTATGCTGTTATTTTTTGATGGAAAATAGTCAAAGCTAGTGTGTGATGCGTGTTCGCATCCAGATGATGCCAATTTTGAAATCTGGACATAAACTCTTTGAACACAAAGTATGGAGGGGAAATTACTACTTAACCTACTGTTCAAAGGTTTGAAGTCAAAATTTGTATTTATTTTTTGAAAGAAAATCACTTTTATTCAGGAAGGATGCAATAAAGTGATCAAAAGTGACAGACTAGACATTTATGTTACGAAACATTGCCATTTCAAATAAATGCCATTCTTTCGAAACTTCTTAGATTAGAATGATTTCTGAACGATCATGTGACACTATAGACTGGAGTAATGGCTCCTGAAAATCCAGTTGTCATCACAGAAATAAATTGCATTTCAAATTAAAATAGAAAACATTATTTAAATTGTAATAATATTTCACAATATTACTGTTTTACTGTATTCTTTATCAAATAAATGCAGCCTTGGTAAGCATAAGAAAGCTCTTTACAAAAAAAATTGTGCTGAAGACAAACCTTTGAAGAACGGTAGTATAAATTTCATTCTGGTCTTGAAATCGATCATATGGCTTCAGAGTCTTAAGGGTGCTTTAAAATTAAAATTATTACAATGTTGCTTTTTATTCTTGGTGTGGTTCGCTTTCACACGGCATGGTTTCTAAATGGACCAAATTTGTTAATACAAGTCACGCGCGAGTAATCTGTTCTCTCATTGGTCAAAATTCCACGGTTTATTTTCTGGGATTCCAGCTGTCATCCGTCAGGATGGAACAACAACAGCTTCGCGGGCTTATTGTTGTTGTTTTTTTTGTAGCTGTCGTTATATTAGTTTATCATTTTGAGCAGGAGTCCAGGATTAATCGGGAAAACATTTTTAAAATGCACCTACTAGGAAGAAAAGCAATAAGACAGCATTATAAAATGAAAAAGTGAGCTTTGATTTTGAATGGCGAAGACGTGCTTACCCACAGACATTCACAGGTTCATTTTGAAGTATTAACAAAACAACAAAGCTAATGCTTTTCACGAAACTTATGTAATTACCCATTATACATCTAGTCATTTTATAATGCCGCCTTATTGCTCTTCTTCCTAGTAGGTGCATTTTAAAAATGTTTTCCCAATGAATCCTGGACTCCTGCTCAAAATTATAAATTAATATAAGGACAGCTACAAAAAAAAAAAAAAAGCTGTTGTCGTTCTATCCTGACGGATGACAGCCGTGAGAGCTAAGTGGAATCCCGGAAAATAAACCGTGGAACTTTGACCAATGAGAGAACAGTTTACTTTTGCGTGACTTGTTTTAAAAAATTTGGTCTGTGCCGTGTGAAAGCGAACCGCACCAAGAATAAAAAAAAGCAACATTGTAATCATTTTAATCCCTGTTTCGGAACAAAGCAATCGATCTACAGGTGTGAAAGCACCCTTATAGAGCACGTTTATAGTGCTTTTATTGTGCATTCTGCTTTTTTTATATTGTGTTTTATTCTGTTTTTGTCAGGAAATAGCTGCATGAAGAGTGTCTGACAGAAGTTTGTGTGTGAAATAAAACAGTCTTTGTGGCAAATCGTGGTTCACAGTTATAAACCGGGTTTAAAAAAAAAAAGTCCTACTTCATCTTTCAACAGGAAATACACCAACAGAAAGTTCGTTGTACTGCAGGGTTAGTCTTCAATAAAAAAAGATTCTTATAAACAGCAGACTCTTTAGTCCTCATTGTGATAACTAAGTAAATATTTAGCTTTAAGATCATGTCTAGTCAGTTTCCTCGGTCGCTTTTTTCCATTCTCTCCCAGTTTTAATGTGTGTGTGTTTTCTAACATCTGTGAACACATCGTCTTGGCTGTCCGTCTCTGTAACTGGTTTGATCTCTGATGAACAGATGTGTATTCTGTGAGCAGATGATTCTGTGCACTGGACACATGCGAGTATGTAAGGGTGTGCGTACCTCTGCTTGGCCAGTTCTCTCTCTCTCTGGCACTGTTCATCTCTTTCTCTCTCCAACTGCTGTCGTAATTCCTCGGTCTGTCTGACGTAACGTTGGGCGGCCCTCTCGTCTGCCTGAAGCAGCTCTGCCTCATGAAGAACTCTGAGTTTCTTTAGCTCCTGCTTGTGTTTGGAGATGAGTTTCTGAATCTCTGGCTCCAGCCCTGAGAGCATACAGCAGGAGACAGTTATGCAAACATTATTCAAATCTAACATAAATGTTTGCAATAGCATTGAAATAATCAGGGAAATTCCAATGGAATTCAAAGGAGGAAAATAATAAAACTACTATTGACACTATTTGCTGGCGTAATGTTTGAATTATAAGGGGATCCAAAAAGTTAACAAGGAAAATCTAGGATTTCTGGTGTCTGGATTTCAGTTTCAAATCAAAACAAAAAAAAAAGAAAGAAAATCGAATTGCTCTAATTTTAATTAAAAATGGTATCAATTGTCAAATCAATTTTTTCATGTTTTAAGCATAAATCTGAATAACTTTAGTCATGTTTGCTAAGAAAGAAAAGTTAAATCTTTCATCTTTTTTGATATTTTTACATTTTAACATTGAATAAAAAAAATCTATCAATTATAATAACAACATGAAAACACATGGACGTTTCTTTAATTATTTTAGAAGTTATCTGCTAAGACTATTCCTGACTAGAAACACTGTTCAGTAATTTGACCTTAAATAACCTTTGAACCTGACCTGGCTGCCAGCTGTGTGATTCGCTCTTTCTCCTCTGACACTTCTTTATACAGACGTCTCCTCTGCTGCTGCAGCGAGTTCTCCTCTTCCTGCAGCTGTTTCTCAAACCTGAGACACAAACACACAATTATTTTCTCAGTTGTGCATAGACTTTCACTGAATGCGTGTTCTTAATTTCAATGTATGGGAAATTAAGACTTCATTCTTGTTTTATACACAAGGATTTTGTGCCACTTACATAAAACCCAAAATCCTTGCAAAACCCTTATCCACATAATACCCACTTAAACACTGAGCAAGAGGTGTGTTTGCGTACATTTTGCTACTGATCTTGGCAACAGTAATTAAAGACAGGCAAAGATTTTGGGGATTTTTTTACCTTATGATCTTTCAGCCATTATCTTGACTAGCTTTATTTTTGTGAATAGGACACAACTGTTACATGAAAACATGTAATCAGCACTCTTTTTTAATTTTGGGAATGTGTTTGTCCCAAGCATCTTATTTGCATAAAGTGAAACAGGGAAAAAAACAATGCAGAAAGTGCAAATTACATTGTTTATACTATATATTATTTCCCGCACATATGGTCACACTTTCCCATCTGCTTCTCTTTCTGTCCTACACACATAACCAAATAAACACACATACTCATGTTGATTTCATTATCCCCTATGAATAATTCACAATTCTGCCAGAAATCAGTTATAGAGAGCGAGTTCACTTTTCAGGACTGAATGGAGAAATTAATAGAATGTGGGAGGAAAAATATGCCTCCTCAATAAAGCCAAACACATTTAGGCTTACTTGCTTACATTGACTTTTATTCACGATCCACACAAAAATTGATGGAATAGTTCACCAAAAAATTAAAAGGCCATTATTTACTCCTTCTCATGTTGTTTTAAATACTTTATGCTGTTATTTTTTGATGGAAAATAGTCAAAGCTAGTGTGTGATGCGTGTTCGCATCCAGATGATGCCAATTTTGAAATCTGGACATAAACTCTTTGAACACAAAGTATGGAGGGGAAATTACTACTTAACCTACTGTTCAAAGGTTTGAAGTCAAAATTTGTATTTATTTTTTGAAAGAAAATCACTTTTATTCAGGAAGGATGCAATAAAGTGATCAAAAGTGACAGACTAGACATTTATGTTACGAAACATTGCCATTTCAAATAAATGCCATTCTTTCGAAACTTCTTAGATTAGAATGATTTCTGAACGATCATGTGACACTATAGACTGGAGTAATGGCTCCTGAAAATCCAGTTGTCATCACAGAAATAAATTGCATTTCAAATTAAAATAGAAAACATTATTTAAATTGTAATAATATTTCACAATATTACTGTTTTACTGTATTCTTTATCAAATAAATGCAGCCTTGGTAAGCATAAGAAAGCTCTTTACAAAAAAAATTGTGCTGAAGACAAACCTTTGAAGAACGGTAGTATAAATTTCATTCTGGTCTTGAAATCGATCATATGGCTTCAGAGTCTTAAGGGTGCTTTAAAATTAAAATTATTACAATGTTGCTTTTTATTCTTGGTGTGGTTCGCTTTCACACGGCATGGTTTCTAAATGGACCAAATTTGTTAATACAAGTCACGCGCGAGTAATCTGTTCTCTCATTGGTCAAAATTCCACGGTTTATTTTCTGGGATTCCAGCTGTCATCCGTCAGGATGGAACAACAACAGCTTCGCGGGCTTATTGTTGTTGTTTTTTTTGTAGCTGTCGTTATATTAGTTTATCATTTTGAGCAGGAGTCCAGGATTAATCGGGAAAACATTTTTAAAATGCACCTACTAGGAAGAAAAGCAATAAGACAGCATTATAAAATGAAAAAGTGAGCTTTGATTTTGAATGGCGAAGACGTGCTTACCCACAGACATTCACAGGTTCATTTTGAAGTATTAACAAAACAACAAAGCTAATGCTTTTCACGAAACTTATGTAATTACCCATTATACATCTAGTCATTTTATAATGCCGCCTTATTGCTCTTCTTCCTAGTAGGTGCATTTTAAAAATGTTTTCCCAATGAATCCTGGACTCCTGCTCAAAATTATAAATTAATATAAGGACAGCTACAAAAAAAAAAAAAAAGCTGTTGTCGTTCTATCCTGACGGATGACAGCCGTGAGAGCTAAGTGGAATCCCGGAAAATAAACCGTGGAACTTTGACCAATGAGAGAACAGTTTACTTTTGCGTGACTTGTTTTAAAAAATTTGGTCTGTGCCGTGTGAAAGCGAACCGCACCAAGAATAAAAAAAAGCAACATTGTAATCATTTTAATCCCTGTTTCGGAACAAAGCAATCGATCTACAGGTGTGAAAGCACCCTTATAGAGCACGTTTATAGTGCTTTTATTGTGCATTCTGCTTTTTTTATATTGTGTTTTATTCTGTTTTTGTCAGGAAATAGCTGCATGAAGAGTGTCTGACAGAAGTTTGTGTGTGAAATAAAACAGTCTTTGTGGCAAATCGTGGTTCACAGTTATAAACCGGGTTTAAAAAAAAAAAGTCCTACTTCATCTTTCAACAGGAAATACACCAACAGAAAGTTCGTTGTACTGCAGGGTTAGTCTTCAATAAAAAAAGATTCTTATAAACAGCAGACTCTTTAGTCCTCATTGTGATAACTAAGTAAATATTTAGCTTTAAGATCATGTCTAGTCAGTTTCCTCGGTCGCTTTTTTCCATTCTCTCCCAGTTTTAATGTGTGTGTGTTTTCTAACATCTGTGAACACATCGTCTTGGCTGTCCGTCTCTGTAACTGGTTTGATCTCTGATGAACAGATGTGTATTCTGTGAGCAGATGATTCTGTGCACTGGACACATGCGAGTATGTAAGGGTGTGCGTACCTCTGCTTGGCCAGTTCTCTCTCTCTCTGGCACTGTTCATCTCTTTCTCTCTCCAACTGCTGTCGTAATTCCTCGGTCTGTCTGACGTAACGTTGGGCGGCCCTCTCGTCTGCCTGAAGCAGCTCTGCCTCATGAAGAACTCTGAGTTTCTTTAGCTCCTGCTTGTGTTTGGAGATGAGTTTCTGAATCTCTGGCTCCAGCCCTGAGAGCATACAGCAGGAGACAGTTATGCAAACATTATTCAAATCTAACATAAATGTTTGCAATAGCATTGAAATAATCAGGGAAATTCCAATGGAATTCAAAGGAGGAAAATAATAAAACTACTATTGACACTATTTGCTGGCGTAATGTTTGAATTATAAGGGGATCCAAAAAGTTAACAAGGAAAATCTAGGATTTCTGGTGTCTGGATTTCAGTTTCAAATCAAAACTCAAAAAAAAAAAGAAAGAAAATCGAATTGCTCTAATTTTAATTAAAAATGGTATTAACTTGGCAAAATATTCGAAACAGAAGTTGCATATATATATATATATATATATATATATATACACTACAAGCCAGTTATGCAATTTAACAAACGATCTTGGAGAATGTTATGACATTATAAGCCATTTCATCCTTTTCTTAATGCCACAGATATAAATCATAAATGTGTGACACATTTTGGCAGCTGGGTTTAGAGAAACAGGCAGGCTGGGCTGTAATGAATATTGTTGAAGGGTGCGGTGATCCGATTCCAGAGAGATGTGGCACTGGTGTGAACAGATGCTTGTTGTTGGACTCTGCTGACCTTTTACAGTGATCTCCTTGATCTTTTTGGTCTTCTCATCAATCCATTTCTCCCGGCGGATCTTTTCCGTGGCACTCATTAACTCTTTCAGCTTCTTAATCTCCTATGAGGAGAAAGAGAGAGATGGAAGGAGGGTTAAACAAAGACAAAACCTCAGTCATGGCAGGATACAATGTCTAATGGGTTACTGTAAAGAAATATGTTACATAAAAGTGTAAAATCTGTTGTCATTTACTCAAAACAATTTAACTCCAAACTTTTAATGTGTTTTAATGGAACACAGAAGAAGAAAATGTGCAGAATGCACTGGTCACGGTCATTGTCTAATTACAGTGAATGGGGTCTGATGTCTTCTAGAGTTAAAAAGATGCAAAAACACCATAAATGTATCATAAATCTAAGTCATAGGATAGCTTTGACTGAAAAACTCAAACATTTGAACCTTAATGATAAAAGCAACGATGTCTGATTTGTCAGTGAATCGTTCAAACGGGCTTTGTTCAATTCAATTCAATTCAAGTTTATTCGTATAGCGGATCAATTTGTGAGCTGGATCGATCATTTAAGAATAATTCACTCATGAATCACACGTCAGTACTTCTCTAATGCACGTGCCAAGGTGACCACAGCTAGTATGTCAACATTTTTACTGTATTACAAAGTTTAATTTCCAAAGTTCCAAAGCTATCTACTTCAGAAGACCTGAGCATGGTCATATGGACCACTTTTAAGATGCTTTTTTCTTTTTAAAATCCCCAGTCACCATTCATTGTAATTTCACTGAATCAAGTGACCAACACCACAGGAAACGATACAAAATAAATAAATAAATAATGAGGGTTTTAATTCTGTGACAAAAATATTGGTATAATTTGAATCTTATAAGTAAGACTGATTAACACTTGGTTAACTGCTAGTTAGTCAAACTACTTGTTAACACAGTCTTAACTTGGTAACTAAGTTTATGCAACTGGCCTCTGGTTATAGCTACAAAAAAATAATTTATGTCACAATTTCACAATTTCCTAAATGCATCTACTTTCGGAAGGCCAAATAAAGTGCTTTTGCTTTCGCCTAGAAACACACAGCGTCTCCCTGACATGCTGCTTCAACACTAACTGCGGTTACTGAAACCACGCCTTCTTTCTTTGCGTGAACATTTGGGCGGCATTATACTAATATTGCCACATAGTGAGGTAGATATGTGGGGGCGTGTTAGAACGAGCCGTTTTAGGGGGGCGTGGCAGAGTCTTAACTTTGATAAAGAATATCTCTTTGGTTTTGAGACTTTAGTCTTTGCAACTTCAGGGATCTTATCTATGCACAATCAGCTTGTAACACTCCAAAGAGAAAGGAAAACTTGAAATCGCATCACATGACCCCTTTAACATATTGGCCCTGTTTATGTAGTTGGCCTCTTACAGTTGTTACAATGTTATGATTTGATCTGTGCATTTTGCCACGGTGTTGAGGATACACTAGAGCAGAGGTCCCTAAACCAAGGGCCCATGGGCTAAATTTGGCCTGTGACGTCTTTAATTTGGCCCACCTTTTTCATATCACAAAAGAGGGAAAAAACAGGGACAAAAACATGCAGTTGGAGCACATCTTTATTTCTAACTTGACGTAGTGTTTTAACACTTTTTGTTTTATTTTTGCATTAAAATGTATAGAATTTAAGTCGATGACGTCTTTAATTTGGCCCACCTTTTTCATATCACAAAAGAGGGAAAAAACAGGGACAAAAACATGCAGTTGGAGCACATCTTTATTTCTAACTTGACGTAGTGTTTTAACACTTGTTTTATTTTTGCATTAAAATGTATAGAATTTAAGTCAATTTGATAAAAAAAATTTTTTTAAATTGTAATACAGTATAGTTGAATATAATACAACAATTAATATCGACCCATGGCCCTCTATCAAGTTTTTGGTCACACTTTATTTTAAGGTCCAGTTCTCGCTATTAACAAACCATTAGCTATGACTTTGGCCTCAGTAAACTCTTAATTTGCTGCTTATTAACAATTAGTAAGATAGTTGTTAAGTTTAGGTATTGGGTAGGATTATGGATGTAGAACATGGTCATGCAGATTGTGCTTTATAAGTACTAATAAACATCCAATATGCATGCTAATAAGCAACTAGTTAATAGTGAGAATTGGTCCTTATGCTGAAGTGTTACCAGTTTTTTGGCTCTTCATAGAAAAGAGTTTGTGCATTTCTGCACTAGACTAGAGCAATCATTTCATTTGAACAGCATGATGAATCAATAATGAATGTATGAAATATATAAAAGTATTACACTTCAGTAATTAATGCAGAGCTGTTTTAAGCTTTAGGCAGCACAAAGTTATTTATTTTTCCTATTTCTGTATTTTGTTTCCATCTTAATCATATGACAAATGTAACATGCACTTAACTCCTTCCCATGTAAGATGGGAACACCAAGATACACTGATGGAATGTTCAGCACTTAAAATGTAACTAACAATGATGGTATCACACATCATTTGCACAAACATGGGCTGTGGAATGCAGAAAAAAGCAAGGTCTCGAAACCAGAAGTTTGACTTGGAAATAATCCTGTTATTACAATAAATCATCAAAAGCCAGCAGGCTACTTCCTTGAGGTTAAAAAAAAGCATGCAAGGTCAATGGCTCCAAGCAAAATGGAAAGTCTGCAAGTCTGTGTTAGATAAGAGGAATAAAAGAAAGGAAATGACAGAACATGGGAGTGATGAGGGGTTAGATAGAAAAAGAGTTACCTCACACATGGGACCCAGAATTTGCCACACCTACAGGCAGACAGAAGGAAAGATAACGACAGAAACACAACAAATGCAGAAAGATAGAAACAGTTAGCAGTGGCAAAGCAACACGGCACGTGAACATGCACTTGATGTTAATATGCACATACTCAAGCTTATGTGCGGAGATACAGTTAATGACAGCAGCAGAGAAAACCACAAACCAGTGGAAACAATAGCTGTAGAATCCAACACACACTATGGCTACATAGGCTATAATACACTTAAGCAGACATTTAAAGCTTGATGGCCCCCTTGTGGCCAAATGTTGCTCAGACACACCTCCTCAATCACATCACTACACCAACATCTCAAAACATGAATAAACTGAACTCACCAGCTCATGTTGCTCCTGCATCTGAGCGATCTTCTTTGTGTATTTCTGATCCACCTGCTTGAGTTCTCCCACTACTTCCTCACAACGTTCGCTCAGGGCCTTTTTATCATCAATCAGCTGAGAGAGCAAGAGAGTTAATACATGTACAAACTCATCTACTAGTTAGACATACACTGCCATTCAAACGTTTGGGATCAGTAGGATTTTTTATGTTTTTAAAAAAGGTTTCTTATGCTTATCAAAGCTGCATTTATTTGATCAAAAATATAGAAAAACAGTAATATAATGTGAAATATTATTGCAATTTAAAATAATGGTTTTCTATTTTAATATACTTAAAAAAAAATTTATTTCTGTGATGCAAAGCTGAATTTTCATCAGCCATCACTCCAGCCATTTCTCGAGTCTTCAGTGTCACATGATCCTTCAGAAAATCATTCTAATATGCTGATTTACAGCTCAAGAAACATTTCTGATTATTATCAATATAGGAAACAGTTGTGCTGCTTGATATTTTTGTGGAGACAAAGTGTAATACAGTTCATAAGTTTGAGTAAAGGAAGAAGAAGAAATTAATTTTTTAATTCAGCAAGGACACAAATAATCTAAAGTGCCATTTAATACATTTAAAATGTTAAAGATTTATATTTCAGAAAAAAATGCTGTTCATTTAACTTTCTATTATAATCCTGAAACAAGTATCACTATTTCCACAAAAAAATATTATGCAGCAAAAACAGTTTTCAGCATTTATAATTTTAAGAGCCATTATTAATAACCGAGCACCAAATCCACATAGAATGATTTCTGAAGGATCATGTGACAGGGTGTGAGATGTTATTTAAAATGCGAAATATTATTACAATATAAAATTACTTTATGTGGATTATAAATTACATTTTAAAATGTTTTAAAATAAAAAAAAATCTAGGAAAGCTTTTAAAGACTAAAAATTATAAACAACACTCTATATAGGTTGTTGTCTGCTGATGTCTGGTGTCTCTATGCAGTTGAAGTGTGTTGAGATCAATACCTGGTCTATAAACGTCAAGTGTCTCTGTATTGTAGCTTCATACTGCTGCTTCTGTAACTGGAAGGTATGATTGAGCTCTTTCTCAGTCTCCTTTACATGCCGGATCGTCAGCTCCCTCTGCTGAGTCTACAGACACACATTCACATTTATATCAGTCTCAGACAGCACTATTCATGTAGCATCTGTTGCATATTGCACATAAACATATGTAATATCATTGGATCATTGGAGGTTGAATGTGACGAGAGTATTGAACCATATTGATGATATACAAATGTGTGTGTGTTTGTTTTACCAGTGCTGTCTGTAGCATATTGACTGTGCGTTTTTTCTCATCCAGCTCCAGTTTGAGTCTCATCATAGAGCCGGTGACCTCAGCAGCTGTGGCTGAGGCTTGTTCCACAACTGCTAGATCTTCCTCTGACAACACCACCTACACTCACATACACATGAATATAAAATTCAGTGCTGATACAGCATAAAGACATAGCTTCATATGCTCAGTTCAGATGTGCTTACCTCCCTATGTGATCCAGAAGTGACTGAGCGTGGTCTCTCCTGCTCTGACTTCTCCATCTCATCCAGGAAGCTCATAATGGTCTGCAGTTTGGCCTCTGAAAGCAGAGCACCCTCATCTGGTAGAGCTGGAGTCTGACTCAGCTGCCTGTGCCGTTCCACATTATCCGTAGTCAGGGAGTTAGAGTCTCCATCCTGAAAAAAAATGCATGTGATGGTTAGCCAACCATTAAAAAGGTAATTTACACTCAAAAGAAAGGAATATTTTTATTCAGCAAGGACACATGCATTTATCCTAAAAGAATGTATCAGTTTCCACAAAAATATGAAGTAGCACAACTGTTTTCCAATTTGTTTTCAAATAATGAGAACTGTTAGAATGATTTCTGAAAGATCATGTGACACTGAAGACTGGAGAAATGGCTGCTGAAAATTCAGCTTTGCCAGCACAGGAATAGATTACATTTTAAAATATATTCAACTAGAAAACAGTTATTTTAAACTGTAATAGTATTTTATATAATATTACTGTTTTTACTGTATAAATGCAGCCTTGGTATATATGTATATACTAAGATAAGTCAATCACCTCATCAATCCACGAATACTTGTCCTTCCTGTAGCTCTTGGGCTCTGACAGTCTCTCTGGTTCCTCTTCCAAGAGCTTCAGTGTGTCCAGCAAGTCATTAAGAGTGGTTTTTGACTGTGCCCTGCTCGATGACGCCCCCTGCCGCTGATCCTCCATGCTCACAGACCTCTGGAGGATCTCCTGAGGGAATGAAGTGATGTGATGAGCAAAAGTGTTTATTTTTCTTCACGACTGGTGGAATCAGGACCAGTTTGTTGCGAGACGCTACCTGAGAACACTGAGATCCTCTGCATATAGAACCTGCGGGTGACGCAGCCCTTAGATTCGTCACATCATCCAGATCAGGCACCACGTTCACATTAAAATCTGAAGAACAAATGCCAAACCAAGTGACTAATCAAAATGGATTTTTATGACTTAAGGGGTGAAATGTGACTGCAATATGTTTTCGGAGTTTGATCAGAGACCCAGAATAGTGCATACCTGTGTTCATAGCCTTGACGTCAGTGGGAGAAGTGGGTGAACTCTTGGTGAGCTTTTTACGCCCCACTTTCCCAGCATGTCTTAGTGCCTCTACCTCCTCCTCTGCAATCTGCTGTACCTCTGCAGCACGTTGGGCTCTTTTCTGCTGAAGCTCCTGTTTTGGATGCACAATGATGCACCAGTAAGTGAGAAAACAATGTGTTAGCCGACACAAACTACAACAGCAGCGCAAACTACACTACCGTTCAAATGTTTAGGGTTAGTAAGAGTTTTTAAAGATCATTTATTTGATCAAAAAAAGTAATATTGTGAAATATTACTACAATTCAAAATAACAGTTTTTCAGATGAATATATTTTAAAATGTAATTTATTCCTGTGAAATCATTCTAATATTTTGATTTGGTGCTCACAACATTATTCAAAATTATTATAAATGTTGAAAACATTTGTGCTGCTTAAAGGGGTCATATAATGCGATTTCAATTTTTCCATTCTCTTTGGAGTGTTACAAGCTCTTGGTGCATAAAGAAGATCTGTAAAGTTGCAAAGACTAAAGTCTCAAATCCAAAGAGATATTCTTTATAAAAGTTAAGAGTTAACCACGCCTACCTAAAACGGCTCGTTCTAACACGCCCCCACATATCTACCTCACTATGTGGGAAGATTTGCATAACGCCGCCCAAACGTTCACGCAAGGAAAGAAGGCGTAACTTTTATTCTCACTGTAGTATTGTTGCTGCCACCATGTCGTGAAGATGCTGTGTGCTTCGTTTTTGAAAGCGAAACTACTTTGTTTGGTCTTTCAAAAGAGGACGATATCCGCTTCGTCATGCCTAGAGCTGATCTGTGCTGGTCGCTGAGGAAATACATCAACTTCACGCTGTGGATCGC
>NW_015505484.1:72978-95286 GCF_001515645.1 Sinocyclocheilus grahami | reverse complement strand
TCTAACACGCCAACACGCCCCCACATATCTACCTCACTATGTGGGAAGATTTGCATAACGCCGCCCAAACGTTCACGCAAGGCGTAACTTTTTCTCACTGTAGTATTGTTGCCGTCGCCATGTCGTGAAGACGCTGTGTGTTTCGTTGTGAAAGCGAAACTACTTTGTTTGGTCTTCCAAAAGAGGACGATATCCGCTTCGTCATGCCTGGAGCTGATCCGTGCTGGTCGCTGAGGGAATACATCAACTTAGTGCTGTGGATCGCCGGATCGGCTTTCACCGTGGACGAAGCGGAGTCCAGCCCGGGGTCGTCACATGTGTTTGCCGCTCCTTCGTCGGATTCGCCGGCCGCGCCGTTCTCAACCCCGCCGCCTCTGCTCACTCTAGTCCGGCCTCAGCTCACGCTAGGCCCCCGTGATTTTCATTGTGAAAGCGAAACTACTTTGTTTGGTCTTCCAAAAGAGGACACGACTACAAATCAGTGGCTAAGTTGTATTTACAACACTGTTCCAGAACAGTTTAACCCAAATATCCAGATGTGTGCAGCACATTTTATGGAGGACTGTTTACTGATCCTGGTAGAGTAGACTACAATGCCGGCAGTTCTGACTCACAGTCATAACTTTTCATTTAAAGGATTTGCCACTGATTATTCAAACGCGAGTTTTGGGCAGTGTAGTGTAGCACTTGTTGTTTGTCATTTCTCCGATCACAAATGCAGACAGGGTCTTATGTTTACGCGGAGCAATGCAACACAACGAGTAAAAAGACAGTATAAGTCATTATAATCAGTAGTTATGTCCCCACTGGATGCAACAAATTCCTCGTTTGTAATGGGTTTCAATGTTTTTGTCGTCGCTCCGGCCGGACACGGCATCAACACTATGGTGAGGGGCGTAACATTTCCGTCACACGCTTGAGGTATTTGGCCAATCACAACGTACTGGATAGCTGGCCAATCACAGCACACCTCGCTTTTCAGACCGATGATCTTTGTAAAAATCGACGCGTTTCAAAAAGGCTGGGCATAGAGGTTAGTTCTGTATACAAGTTCTGAACCCTACTATACCTGTATGGCGGTAAGTCGAGCCAGACGAGCTTTTTCTTCCCTGATGCGCTTTCGATCATCTTCTTTCTTCTTCAGTGATTCAGTGGTTTTCTCCTCCTCTACTCTCTGCTCCCTCTCCTATGGAAAATACACCAAATCACCCATAAGCATGGGAGCAATACCTTTGAACAGACAATAACAATATCCACTGCAGGACTGTAGCCTATACTGTAGATACTGTATCTACATCAACTGGAAACAAAAATATTCTTTCTACATTGAAGGACATTCAAAAATGTCATGTATTCTAAATAAATAATTTTTTTATTCAAATATTAATGTTATATTTTATGATTAAATATTTAAGTCAAGATTTTTTAGACCTCCTTGGGTGAAATACATTACCTTCTTTTTGGATGTGAGGAGGTGTTTGATTGTATTCTCATTGGCTCTCTTTCTGCTGGCTTGGCGACGATACCACCGCTGGATGGTAATAGCAGCATGGTTCACCTGCTGAATATACCTGTAAAACATTTTTGTAAACGTTTAACCATATACAAAGGCCATTTAGAAACAGTTTGAAATGCCTCAAAGGTCAATCAAACATTTGCACCGAGATGATCACAACTAGGGTGGAAACAACAGAGGGCTAGAAAACTGCTGACCTTTCGGCCTCCTCTTCAGTCACCTCTCGTCTGCTTGGCTGACCTGGGCTTCGGGGGCTACGGGGGGCGTTGTTGTTGGAGCTTGATGACGCGGAGGAGAAGTTCTTCTGAGACTTAGTAAGAGAACAGCTCACATCCAGAGTCACATCATCATTTACGGTGGCTTTGATTATGTTACTGTAAAAACAGAGAGAGGGCAAATACTGTAAATGTGTAGGCCTGGAAACAGCATACTCAAGCAAAATAGAGCCTTATTTAGAGGACTTATGTCTAAGATTAGTTCACACAGCTGTGCAAACATTCAACGTCATAATGAACCTACTTGAAGGAGGGTTTCTGATTGGAGCTCTTTGGAGTGAGGGGTTTCTCTGAGTGGTTATTATGGAGGATGGTGGTCACAGAGTTACCCACAGCTGCTTTATTGCTCCTGAAAGTCAATGCAAAGACATTCTAGATATTCAAATACATTTTTTACAAAAAAATAACAAATATATGAATCAAATCAATATATAAGTTACCAAGACTGCATTTATTTAATCAAAAATACAGTAAAACAGCAATAT
Organism: Sinocyclocheilus grahami; assembly: GCF_001515645.1. NCBI lineage: Eukaryota > Metazoa > Chordata > Actinopteri > Cypriniformes > Cyprinidae > Sinocyclocheilus > Sinocyclocheilus grahami. The sequence goes on along the minus strand of NW_015505484.1, from coordinate 93,010 downwards.
TGTGAAATATTATTAGAATTTAAAACAACTTTTGTTTTCTATTGTAATATATTTTAAAATGCCATTTATTCCTGTAATGGCAAAACTGAATTTTTACCAGCCATTATTCCAGTTTTCAGTGTCACATGATCCTTTTAAAAATTATTCCAATTTGCTGATTTGCTCAAGAAACATGTTTTAATCAAAGCTGAAAACAGTTTATTTTTTATAAATAGAAAGAAAAAAAAATAAGTGGAAATCTTTTGTAACATTTTAAAATGTCTTTTACTGTCACTTTTGATCAATTGAATGCATTCTAACTAAATAAAAGTATCATGATCTTTTTAAAAACAATCTTACTGACCACTAACTTCTGAATAACATAAATTTACAATTTCAATAATTCAAGCTGACCACTAACTTCTGAATAACAATTTACAATTTCAAGAATTCAAGCTTGACCTTTTAGTTGAGAAGACTCTTAAAATCATGAGACACAAATTTAGTCAAGAGTCTCTAAACGTTTGACTGGTGCTGTATATTTTAAAGCCATAAAACTGAAAGGAATCTAGTGCTCTTCTCCCTCCGGCATACTAATGCTTTGATTGACAAGCACAAAAATGGTGTAAAAGTGAATCCGTTTCCTCTGACACTGTTCTCATGGCAACAACAGAGTTTGAAAGCTACCCATTAGGACACAGTAGTGCCTAAGCTGTAGGAGAAAATGGCTTCCCACCTGTTGTTGGCAGTGAAGTTGGCAGCCAGAGAGACGCCGGTTTCCCTCTTCTTCATGCCTGTAGGAGAATCCATACTGCAGGTACTGTGAGAGCTGCTGGGCACAGGAAATGCTCTTGGCTGGTCATCCTGAAAGCAAGACATCAGTTTAAACCAATGCTACAGCAAGAGCAAGCAAAAACATCTTTCCACTGTTTAGGGCCTCATGAGCTCATCATTTTAAGTTATTTTTCACAGCATAACAATCAAACGGGCAAATTAACCTTACAAAAAGTTATCATGGTGTCCTACATATAATTTAAAAAGTATAATAAAATCTGACAACCACAACAACCAAAGAGTAGTTGGACGTTACCAGGATGTTCCACGTAGTATGGTCTTTGGATGTCTTGGAGAGGCTGGCCAGTTTTCTACGTCCATCAGAGCTGCTGTTGAACAGAGCCAGGAAGTCTTCTGTGTGGCCTTCACTGCAATCAGACGCAGAGAGAGAAAGACAGGAAGGAAGGAAAGACAGAAAGGTCAGAGTATTACACACTAAACACACATGAGGAACATATAAACACAACACTAGACCAATAATACCTAAGATACCATTCAAGTAGTAGTAGTATATATTTATTTAATGCCATGTCAGCATCTTAGGCTATTTTCATGGCAAAAAACATTTTTAAAAAATGCAAGTATAACAAATGCAATAAAAACCAGCAAACAAACAAACACAAGATTTTTCACATTAACATATGATACAAATTCTAAAACTTTTTCTGGCAAAATTATACTAAACTCTTTAAGTGAGTTCACTTCATAAAAGAGTTAAGATACCATTCAAAAGCTTGGGGTCTGAAAGATTTTAAAGGAGTCTCTTATGCATGTCAAGGCTGCGTTTATTTTAACAGAAATATAGTAAACAGTAATATTGTGAAATATTATTAATATGAAACACCCACTTTCTATTTTAATAGATTTTAAAACACAATTTATTGTTATTATTAATATTATTAATCCTGTGATGGCAAAGCTAAATGTTCAGCATTACTCCAGTCTTCAGGGTCATAGATCCTTCAGAGGTCTGTGAGAGCCAGAAATCTTGCTTGTTTGTAGGTGACCAAATACTTATTTTACCGAGGAATTTACCAATTAATTCTTTAAAAATCCTACAATGTGATTTTCTGGATTTTTTTTCTCATTTTTTCTCTCATAGTTGAGGTATACCTATGATGAAAATTACAGGCCTCTCTCATCTTTTTAAGTGGGAGAACTTGCACAATTGGTGGCTGACTAAATACTTTTTTGCCCCACTGTATATAATACGTGCTAAAAAATAAATACTTGAGACGTTTGTTCAAATGCAGTTTAGAAATATTAGGAATATCTAGTCTGTGTTTCCCTTCTTTAAAACAAAAATAGATGCAAATCTACCTCCAGTAAAAACAACCAGACTATTTAGGCTAAACATATCAGATGAGCATATATAAAAAAAAAAAGTTTCCTTTCGGAGGTGACAACAGCTGCACTGGGCTCACAGCAGAGGAATGCTTCAGCGGAGGCTGATTTTAAAGGGGTAGATGTCCATAGGCATTTGGCAATTGCATCCCTCTGCATTTAAATTGCATAAAATGTTTAACATGATACTCGCCCCTATGTCTGACCCACCGGCATCTGTGCTAGCAACTTCAGTATGTATATGTGAGTGTTTTGGGGGTGTAAGGGGCGCCTTGCGTCAGCTAGTCCAATGAAAAGCAATTCAAGGAACTACATTCCTCCACGTTTCCTCTTTTTAAGCAATTCAGAAGGGAAGAGAGGTCACGGAATGACAGTTATTAAGCACCAGAGGGAAGGGGGGAGGGGTATTAGGTTGTTCCTTCATTTAAACCCCCTTGTGGCATCCCAGGATGCAGTGGGATGGAAGGGCAGAACTGGCAGCTGCCGGACAAAAGAATTTCAGCATGCACACTTCTCCTTTCACCGAGTCCTCATTCGAGTGAAACCGGAGACCCCGGCTCCCCTCTTGACAAAGCTGAACCCAGCCCCCTCTTGCTTGGCTTGTGCTGCAGCCGCCAGGCTACAATAGCTATTGTCTGGGGAAACCCAAAATCACTCAACCCCCAGCTGTTGCTGCTTTAAGGGTATAAACCCCCCAACCTCTACGTTTACGAGGTGATCAACCAGACATACCACAGCTTGGGTGAAGTGAGTGCATGCAGGCATGTGCACAAGACATGTACATGCACAAACATGCCATCATTACTTTAAAAAAAAATATCATATGTTGAGTAAGTTGTCAGCTAACCTCTCACTCACATCCCTTGGGGACAGTCCATTCTCAAAGTCTGAATAGGACAGCTGGCACATGTTGATGGGTGAATCTCACAAAAACATATTATTTTTCTCACAAAATCAAAAGCAAGAAATTATAATTTATATTTTACATAAAGACCATTTAGGACCAAGATTTACATAGGACCATTTAGGACTGAGATTTGATTTAATTTGATTAATGGAATATATATATATACATTTTATTTATTTAAATATATTCTGATTAAAATATTTATTTATTTTTTCCCCATTAGATTCTCACCAATGCAATACAGTATTTTTAAAACTGTATTATAGTAAATAAATATTATAATTCAATGCTTTTTATAATGTAAATCAGCATAGACTACAGAAAGTACACCATGCCATACAAATACTATACAATCTAATATATAGTTATTATTAAATATTATTATATAAACATTAAATGTTATATAGATATAATATAAGAATGTTTATAACATTTACGGTAATGAGAATTGAGAAGAAAATATATTGAATTATTATGAAAATAATGTCACAAAAAAAATTCTAAACATATACTAAAACAGGATTAATTTTATCAGACAAATTAGATTATATTTTATTATATTTATTTAGGATTTTTTGGTCACCTGGATGTGTTCATTACAAGTTCTGTTCGATTCACCAGCATCAACACCAAAAGAGACAAACTTCAAAATGGCATGCAAAGGAATGACAGATGGTTCTGTACCTGGGGCTTGTGTTGGCCTGCTGGTTCACCTGTGTGGTGCTGTTAGACCGACGCAGATTCTTAATTGCTCGTGAGCTCCCCAATCCAGCATCAGTCTGCCAACAACAGAGAGTGCAAAGTAGTTACAATACTAGGCCTGCTGAAGACTAAAAACAGGTTTGAAATGGAGCAACTCTCATATAAAGGTGCAGTTATGACATTGGGTTAAGAGATAACCAATGCAATTTGATGTTACAATAAATGGCTTTTATTAATTTGTCTGTTCTTACACCAAGTCACTGTAAGGCTTCAGACAACTTGAAATCCAAAGCTTCAAAAACTACATTGTTCCACAAAAAATAGTGTGTAAATAATGACAGAATTTTATTTACTTTAAACAAAGAAAGAATGGAGTTAATATAATGAGAGCGGAGATGTGAAATATCCTGTTTTGCATTTGTCTAAATCTTAATAACTGCTCCGGGTGTGTGTTCACGGTGTGCGTGTTCACTGCTGTGTGTGCGCACTTAGGATGGGTTAAATGCAGAGCACTAATTCCTAGTATGGGTAACCATACTTGGCCACATGTCACGTCACTCATGACACTCATAAATGAGTCTCACAAGGCGAAGACCACAATATGCATATCAGAAAAGTTGCCTTTATGACAAATGCAAGTCTCCAAGTGACGATGGTGGTATAGATAGTCCAAATTTATGCTTTAATTTGCATGGTTATCTCATTAATAAAGTATAAAGTGCTTGTAGGACCATCACTCAATGACCTTATACAAGGGTCACTTACTACCATATTCTTGATCATTACACAATCTTCTAGCCAGACTCACCAAAGTGTTTCGCTTCCCCCGGCCATCACTGGCCACAGACACAGATATGGATCGAGAGAAGTGTTTTCCAGGTGAAGCGCTGCTGGGTCTGCGGCCCATTGTGAGCGGAGAGCCGGTCAGGCTGAGGTCCAGAGCGTCTCCAGCTGCCCCTGTCTGGACGGATGCGGATGGACTGCGAGTTGTATGCATATTAAACTGATGGACACAGAAGAGGATTCAGTCATAAAAACTGACAAATGCACACAAAAAAAAACAAGACAACCACCACAGAGGATGCTGGATATTGTCAGGATTCCCAACACTTTGTGACCAATGAATTTCCATGATTTTTCCAATTTCTAGACATTACCAAATAAGTATTTAAATAAAAATGTGTATATCTACACTGATGAAATATTTTACAGCTCAGCATAACTAGAAACTCTTATATTCACTATACACACTTCCATCACAGATTTCCCAGCCATGTGTTCCATTAGCATTTCCATTACATTTCTAGGTTTTCCATGACAGACTTATCCTCTGGATCAGAAGCAGGGGAAAACATTAAATAATAGCAGGTCAGTATTTTATTTCAACAAAAATACTGTAAAAGATGCTGTTGAACGCCACAAGTAAAGCCATCCGTATATGTGTTTCTATGGTAACAAATTCAAAGCATCTACACTTTCCATCATATATCATATTTCCAAACACTTTTTGGGTTACCTAAATAGTTTACAATATTCTCTGTGTATAGGTATATCTACACTGATGAAATATTTTACAGCTCAGCATAACTAGAAACTCTTATATTCACTATACACACTTCCATCACAGATTTCCCAGCCATGTGTTCCATTAGCATTTCCACTATATTTCTAGGTTTTCCATGACAGACTTATCCTCTGGATCAGAAGCAGGGGGAAAACATTAAATAATAGCAGGTCAGTATTTTATTTCAACAAAAATACTGTAAAAGATGCTGTTGAACGCCACAAGTAAAGCCATCAGTATATGTGTTTCTATGGTAACAAATTCAAAGCATCTACACTTTCCATCATATATCATATTTCCAAACACTTTTTGGGTTACCTAAATAGTTTACAATATTCTATGTGTATACTGACAATAATCTACATTTAAATGAAGATATAAATAAATCCTTAGTGTAACAGTCTAGGTCTTTCTATCATGATAATCTACAGTTCAATCATACAAAAACAAAGACATTTAACACCAAAGGCCTCCTCCGGCATCGGCACAAAACTGATGAGGGTCAATACACAATACACTGCCTTTGAGAAATATGCAAAAATATAAACAAAGATGTTTAACTGAATAACGTTAGTTACTGTGCGCTAATACATTGATTCAGCTATGGCGAAACTGCCTTTCTTGCACCACTTCTTGCTGGCTTCACATGATATACACGATGACTACAGCAGGATTACACTGTCAATTCATTGCTTACCTTCTCTAAATTGCCCACATCAGATGAATAAACCGTATTTATCCAAATAAGAGCGTCGTTATTCGCGTTCGGAGCGCCTGACAGAGATTTCTCATCTGTCTCCAACTCCACAGCGCATCATTGGCAACCAGAAAACATACAGGAACTCCGCCCATTGAGTTTTGATTGGTGGAGGACGGAGCGTACTAGTGATCTGATTGGCTGCTTGGGTGTGTCTTTTAGACTGATGGCTGAAAGAGGCGTAACGAAAAGGCAAGGTTGGTAGGCGTGCTGCTCCGGCGGCAGATGTGGCGTCTGTGATTAATAATTTAAGATGACTTCTTGTGTGAGTTTTAAAGGTGACATACTAATTAAACGAATAATTATAACTATTAAACATGGCAAAATATACTTACTTAACGTTGTATTTTACAAAATAATTTTATTAATAATAATTAAAAAAAAGAACTCGTTAATTTCAGTTTCTGGAACAATTTCACAATACTACTAAACAATTGGACAAGTTTTCATATATTGTGAATACAAAACAAATTTGTCACAATGTAAACACACTGTTGATCAATAATACAACTTTATTTGGCCCTGATTAACAGTGTGGAGCATATAGTGTTACAGCAATACAGTAGGCTATTGTTTCATTAATTCTTGTTCCCTGAATCAAATATTTACACAAATCTCTTTTAAAAAAAGTTCTCAACTATATGAAGACATATTCAAAGTTCTAAAGAGTAAACATAGATTATTTTAATCAACTGGTTTAACAATATAAAGAACAAGAAAGATTTCGAGGGTTGGAATGAGTCATAAATCTGTCCTATACAACAGACATGACAACATCTGACAAAAAATATTAAAGCAGTCCAGATCTTTTCACATTTGTATTATTCATATTGGTTTGGCTCTTTCAGAAGATCTTTTCAGGGTTTGAACTCCACGGCAAGCCTCCAGATTTCTGCTGCTTTAGCCAAAGTGATTTCCTCTGGAAGATGATCTAAACCAGGAAAAGAGGTGATGTTCTTCTCCTCCAAATGGAATTCCATGGTGGACCTGATGCTATGTTGTGAAAGAGAAAGGAGGAAGGGTGTTCAGTGGTGTGGTTTAGGATCAACAGTTAGCACTGATTCTATTGTCCCCAGCACACGCATTCCTTTTCATTCCGACCAGCTGCCTGCTCAGTAGTTGACTAGAGCAGGGCACACTGACAGATGGGAGCCTGGAGGGGTCAAAGTGTGCCTCTCTTGGGTCTAAAAGCCCACAGGTCTCCAGGGAATGACTAGGTTTGGAAGGTCTGCATTGTTGTGATTGAAAGTGGCCATTCTGAGGAAAGACCCTTATGTCTCTTTGTGTTGTGGTTTGCCTGCAAAAAATCGTCTGCTGAGTTCTCTCTCAATAGACTCATGATCATAGGAGCTCACTGTTTGCTGACCCTTCTCTAGTGTGTAATGGCAGTTAGCTAACACCAAAGGGAGCAACTCCTTTTCTGGGTGACACAGGGCAAGTTGGCTCTCAGACAGCGCTGTCAGTGGCACTTTATAGTCACTGTAAGAGGAAATGCAATTGGCATGCATTAATAAGAAGCACAAAAATTAGAATGATTTCTGAAGTATCATGTGACACTGAAGACTGGAGTAATGACTCTGAAAATTCAGATTTGACATCACAGGAAAAAACTACATTTTAAAATATAATAAAATAGAAAATAGCCATTTTAAAATGTAATCATATTTCACAATATTACTGTATTTTTGATCAAATAAATTCAACCTTGGCGAGCATGAGAGACTTCAAAACAAAAACATTAAAAATCTTACAAAGGTTTGTGTGTGCACACTCCTTCTCAAATACACACCTGTCTTCCTGGTGACAGAGTTTTCTGGCTTCTCGCACAAGACTGTTGTGTGTCTCAGACAGGAGATCTATGATTGCGTGGAGACATGAGCCTGGCCCGTGACGACTCAAGGAGAGAAACTGCCCAGAGCTTTCTTGAGTTATTTCTTTTTCATAAAGTGTAGGATCCAAACCCAAAGAAGCTAAAATAATGAAACAATATCATACTGTACTTTACAATGATGCCTAGACTCACTTGTAGTATTTAAATGTTTGATTTTAGTTTTAAGAGTTTTTTTTATTTAAAGCTGCAGTAAATGTTTCTGGTTAAAAAAAAATCGAAATCAATTTTTGAGCAAGTACATAACCAGCCAGTGTTCAAAACTAGCGCCTTACCTTTCACAATGGTACGCTTATAATAATGTTTTCTAATTTGAGTGGTACTGGTAGGTTTTCGCGGGAAATTGGAGCATGCTGCTGCATCATTATGTCACGTCTGTAAACATAAAGAAGTTGTCCCGGCTACTAGGCTATATCACATGTGAGGATCCTGCAGGTGGAGGATCATTTATAGTCTTTTCTCAAAGCAGCTGGAATAATTACATTTATCATTTTGATGGCGCATGTAAAAATCAGTCAAATCATGTAATGTGAATGTCGTACAGTCTTGCTTGAGACTAAAAAAACGAGTTGAAAGCGCACCGAGCCGCGGAAGAGACTTTCTCAAGCGCTTTCCGCGAGCGAGATTCACGAAAGAGTGAAACACGGACAAATGCGCTTCATTCATTCATTTATAACCACTCATACCCCACACCACCACCCCCACCGACACAGTTTTGCGTAGGGCCCCCAGAAGTCTAGGATCGGCACTGAGTTCACAACCCATTTAAAGAAAATAATTCCGCAAATAACTGCAATTGCAAGTTTCAAACAGAGCTGGCGACAAAGAGGCAAAACTTATGGACTGCAGCTTTAAACAAAATAGTATAGAATTTTAAATATTGTCCATTTAGTGGCTTATAACGGCCAGTTTAATAATTATCATGGGTTCAACTCACAGGAAATACATAATGATAAATACTGAATGCATAAAACTTCTCGCAAATTCCACATGTAAAACTCTTAACAGCTTACCATTATTGGATATTTCCATTCTGAGTTGGTTCCACACCTTCATGAAGATCTCTACTCTTTCCGACAATAATTTCTTCTGATGGCCTATTTTCAATTAATGTGGTGCGCTGTCGCCCTTTCTATGTAAAAATCAGTCAAATCATGTAATGTGAATGTCGTACAGTCTTGCTTGAGACTAAAAAAAACGAGTTGAAAGCGCACCGAGTCGCGGAAGAGACACTGTTTCTCAAGCGCTTTCCGCGAGCGAGATTCACGAAAGAGTGAAACACGGACAAATGCGCTTCATTCATTCGTTTATAACCACTCATACCCCACACCACCACCCCCGCCGACACAGTTTTGCGTAGGGCCCCCAGAAGTCTAGGATCGGCACTGAGTTCACAACCCATTTAAAGAAAATAATTCCGCAAATAACTGCAATTGCAAGTTTCAAACAGAGCTGGCGACAAAGAGGCAAAACTTATGGACTGCAGCTTTAAACAAAATAGTATAGAATTTTAAATATTGTCCATTTAGTGGCTTATAACGGCCAGTTTAATAATTATCATGGGTTCGACTCACAGGAAATACATAATGATAAATACTGAATGCATAAAACTTCTCGCAAATTCCACATGTAAAACTCTTAACAGCTTACCATTATTGGATATTTCCATTCTGAGTTGGTTCCACACCTTCATGAAGATCTCTACTCTTTCCGACAATAATTTCTTCTGATGGCCTATTTTCAAACATAAATTAGAGTACAGTAATATTACTTACAAAAATCCATCAATATATCGAGCAACTAGCTATCTCCTCTAGTGAGTATAAGTATGACAGACCAGCAGGAATGCATTGCAGCAGTGAAGCGATGGTGTCGGTCTGGGTCTCAGAGCCTGGAGGAAGCACTTTCATAAGATCAGACAACAGAGCAGCAAGAGCTGGCAAATGGTTCAGCTGTCTTATGCAGTGCACCTAAAAAAACAGACAAACACAGAGGAGTATAATTTGGAAACATGCTTAAAGACAACATGAAACTCTGTGCGCAACTTGCGTAAGGTGACACAAGGGCCTGGATAATTGTTTTATAGGTCTTCAGTGAACTAACCTTATTGATAAAAAGGGTAAGCAGGGGTGCTTGACTCTGGTTTATTTGCTGTGAGAAGCTTTCCACCGTTAGGACAGGTGAGGGGCTCCAGAAGGCAGAGTGGTGGGTGGGGCAGTTAGTGGGGAGATGAAGGACTTTTTGAGGGTCTCCTCTCAGCACCTTCATCAGGGGACTGTTAGAAAGTTGGTTATCAGCTGCAATCAGATCCTGTGCTCTTCCCAACATCCTGTTCAAATCCTGAAAATAGAGACTTGGTTGACTGAAGCAATTATATGCCTTTAACGTGGTTATTTATACTCACTCTATTTATTTCGTTTATTAAGGTTATTTGTGATTTTCAAATAAATGGTTTAAATGTATCCCATTCTTTTCAAATGGTTCACACATTCCTGATATTCAGCAGTATCAAGACTGACCTGTAAAACAGGACTGATGGCAGTTTTACAGACTGTGGTCTCCCACTGCTCTCTGGACTTGCGTGTTGACAGATCCACACCGGCACCTGGTGAAGACAAAAAATATCAAACATAGGGTTTCTTGTTGCGCAGTTCATTGTAGCATTGCTATGTTAACTATAACTAAACTAAAAAACATTTACGGTAATTGAAAAGCTGAAATATAATAAAATATAAATATTACATACAAATACATATATATACAGTATATATATGATATAAAAAAACTAGCTCAAATTAAAATGAAAACTGAAAATTTGTAAATAAAAGATTTACAATTCAAAATATTTATAAATACCACAGAGTATTGAGATAATACTAAAATAAATTAAATACTAAGAAACAATGAATTTTGTTTGCATGTTATGCTCTTCTTTGTTACTATTTTATAAGTAAAATGCATGCGATACTAAGTTCAAGCAGGTTTATCTTTAGTCAAGATTAAAAGATACCTGAGGTGGTCTGTAGAAACTTGCTGAAGATTAGATGAATTATAATGGCAGAATCATCCAAGTTAAGATTTAAAGTCTTCCCAAGAACCTCCATGTCCTTCTCAAGATGTTGCCAGAGGAACTCATAGACATCATTAACATTTGGAAGGATCATATTTCTGATGCCCTGTGAAGAACCAAAGCCTTTAGAAAACAGTGTTTTTATTCTCTAACACTAGTGGCCCATTAACTGATTTTCAGTAGTTGGCATTATGTAGACAAAGGGAGTTGGCACATAATAATACATTTATCAGCAGGTATTAAGTGAACTTTCAGGGTTCCTTCAAACTTTTTTACCTGTTGATGGTGAATGGCTCCTTGCAACATGGCCAGGTGAAGACAGAGACGGAGAACACAGGACTGTGCTGAAGTGAGATTCCTGTTTGGTGCTTCAGACCGGTTTTCAGCATGTCCCAGTACATGTCCAGGTCGTGTCATGTCAGGGATTCCATGAGCTTCAATAAAGCCTTCAACTGGTTTATGGTTCTGGCCTCCTATACGGACTCCACAAGTGGCACAATTTGACAAAGCCACTGGTTTGCCACACTAAAGAAAATGGAGAAAATTAAATGACCGTTATCAATTTCACAGACCACGGTACCAGTTCATTCAAATAAAAGTGAAAGAAAATACATCTCACCTCTCCCACAAAGCATGCATGACCATTATAACACACTGCAAAGCAGGAAGGAAAGACAAAATCTATTAGGCAGGTGGCATTTAAGGAAATATTTTTATTTTCACTTCATGCACAAGGCACACTCACAGTACATCTTCAGGTTTTTCTCTCCAGCGAGCCACTGCCGGGCCTCACTGGTATTGTCATCAGGCATTGTGGGTAGGAAGGCTCCCTGAGGAAGAGTAGAGAAACATAGCGATTTTAATCATCATCGTGACCAATTCAAAAACCACAGTGCATGACCATCATGAAAAATAAAGAGTGTTCGCATAAAATCAAATGCAAATCACTCCAATCTCACTCCAATAATTTGTATTATTCACAAAAAAGCCCTTACGGTCATATTCTGAGGTTGAGAGGCAATATTGAAAAGGGGACTCAGCAGCCTGTTTCCACTGTAAAACACTGCACTCGCATGCACCATAAGCTCCAGCACAGGACGACGCTTAGCAGGTACACCTGCTCTGAGACTCAGGAAAGATTCTGGACCTCCAATCTCATTGGACAAGAGAGCAGTGCAGAGCTGTCTGGCATGTCCTGTGATGTTCTCTCTAATAACCTCCTCCAAGAACCTGATCTCCTGTTGATAGAGAGGAAAATGTAGGTGTTTAGGTCTGCCAGTGTTTTGCCTAATTTTTCTGAATCTCATAAAGTAAAGGCATGTATGCTCAAACACATTACTTTTGCAGGTTGGATGAAGTTCTGATGAACATCACAATAATACTTAATACAAATTTAGTCCTACATGGATTCTAGCTGAATTCTGAATCCTCACTAGTGATTAATAAAATCATACAACCTAACCAAAACTTACCTGTGCTTGAGGATATATAGCTTTTTCAGGTGACATGAAGCGACAAGTGACCTGCCTGAACACAGCCAGAGTCAGCAGGACATTTTTCACTGGGCCTGAACCACCCATTGCCTGAAAGAAAAAAAAAACATTCAGGCTCTGAATGATCAAATGTAACAGTAACATTTCTATTTCAAATATATGCTGTTATTTTGGACTTTCTATTCACCAAAGAACAGAAAAACAGTACCACAGTTTCCATAAAAATATTGATGACAATAAAAAAAAAAGTTTCTTGAGCACCAAATCAGCATATTAGAATGATTTCTTGAAGAAAATGTGACCCTGAAGACTGGCGTAATGATGCTTTGCCATCACAGGAAAATATTGATTACAGTGAATATATTTACATAAAAAACACACTTTATATTGTCTGTCAAATGTGTTCATAATTAGACATCCGTCAAATAAAATCACATCATTAACCATTAGAGGTTTGCTCACAAAATAATGTTTTGTGTGTGTGTTGTTTATTTAATACAGATGTAGACTCTGACCCGTAATGCTTCTTTGAGTCCATTTGTTGCTTCTCCCACTCCATCTCTAAGAGTGCGGTATGACTGACCACAACACAAGAAACGATCCACCTCTGCAGGAATCAACCTCTGTAGAAGAGAAAACAAACAATTATCATAGAGCTGCTTTTTTAATTAAAGAATAATTTTTTAATCAACAAACTCAATTTTAATATATATCTCTACAGTATTAAAAAACACCCTACGCAACATCATTTGAATGGCCGTACATGAAGCCGTAGTATCTCTGCAGGAAAGATCCATTCATAATCAGTGCTGCTCATCAGTGCTTGCAGACAGTCCATGCCAGCATGCCTGTTGAGTGCTCGAAGCAGGTAAACTCTGTACCAGTCATTGTTATCGTATTCAAACACAGCCTTCACCTGCTCCAAAAGCTTTAGCTCAACTTCCTCAAAATCTGAAAGACACCAAACACAGAAAGTTTGCACAATAAAATGCTATTGCACATGTTATTCGTTTAAGCATTGCAATATACCCTAACTGCCATGAACTGGTCAGAGCAGAAGCCCCTCATACCAGATCTTTTGCTGATAGCTTGGGACAGGATCCTGGCAGCAGAGTCCAGACACATTCTGAGGCGACCCATAGACAGTAGAAACTCTGCTGGGTCATTCTGTCTGCTAGGTGTCTGTTTACGAGCCAGTCGGCTAAGGAAGTTTGAGTTCTCCTTCAGATGTCTATGATCTCCATTTAATCCAGAACAAAACAGAGAATCCTGGATAAATAACAAATCTGCTTTTAGAAACAAACATGCAGATTTTTAGATAATTAATGTGGCTGAAAGTGCAATACAACTAATGGTGATTATACTTCATAAAAAATAAAAGTTTTTGGTGCATTTGCTAAGATACTTTGGATGGCTGCTAAGGTGTTGCCAGGTAGTTGCTTACTGGTCCAAAACAAAAGTCTTGCCATATGCTTTGGGCCCATGGGATTTTTCACCAATTTTGTTGGCCAACCAAAATCATAAAAATAATCACACTTGATGAATCATTCATGTCCGTGGTAAAGAGTGGGTTAAGTGCTAAATATAGCAAAAGTGAAACTTGCCTTAGCAAGCACCATTAATAAGTGAATACATGATACAAAGACACCTGGGATACTTGATTATGACACACCTGGAAACAGTTAACAAAGAGCCGGTAGAGTTCAGTTCTGTCCTCCTGGTCCAGAAGCTTGTTCTCCAGGTTTTCTAAGTACTTTTGTATATGCTTCTTCACCTGTTTGAAGCTGAAGAGATTATCTTATTGCAAAATGTTCTTGATGAGAGTAAAGGCCAATTCACATTGCACCAACAAACACCGACCAGCGTGGAAAAACACCAGATTACAGCACGTCACTTCCATGACAAATGGCAAATACACCGATCTAACAAGACCAGACGAAGTGTCTCTTGCTCTTAGTCGGCGTCTGTCAGTGTAGTGCGAATTGGCCTTAAACAAAACTCTGTGGACTGTGGACTATATATGAAGACAATACTGCATATTTAATGTCGTAAACAAAAGGTCACAAATTTCCTGGATGTGTTAATGTGTATGAGTTGTCTGTATTGGAGCACCTGTATTGCAGAAGAAGTTTTGGCAGCACAGAGCGCACCACAGGGCTCTGGTCAACACACTCCAGGAATGGGGTGAGCTCTCTGGTCTTATAAACATCTCCTGTAATGTATCCAGACAATTAAACAAACATAAAAAAGCTAATTATAGAGTAAATCACTCTTTGTATATATTTTCAATGAATTTGTTGTTTTGATTCCCATAATTAGACTGAATGATTCGTTCACAAACTCAATGAACCATTCATTGCAGATTATTATGACTTAAATGGCCTGTTTAGCCACCAAGCTATTGTATAATTTCAGAAGACTTGGAATATAGAATGCAAAATGCATGAACCAGTGATATGAAATTTTAATTCTAAATTTACTTCATTTTTGAAGCTTGAAAGCTCCAGTTCTTGTTTATTGTAATTGCACTGAAGTGTACAGTTTGCAATGAAATATTCCACAAGGAAATCCACCCGCCTTGTGCCAAAATGAGGAGAGAGAAAAGCAGTTCCACCAGGTCTTCTGGGGGATCTTGAGCATCAGTCAGACAGAAACGAGAAACCAGCTCCAGGAAAAAGGCGTTACAGCATTTTCTTATTTCTTTATGCTGCTTCAGGGCTAAGCTGTAACAGATAAAGATTTTGACAGTTCACAATATATCAACAACAGTAAAGAAGCTAATTGTTCCTTGTATACCCATTCAGTCTAAATGGGTATCTGAGCTTACCAAGAACAAAGAATTAAACTCACTCTATAGCTGTAGAGACAGTGGGCCGGTAGTTGTTCGACAGAGGTTCCCTGCACATGGGACAGAAGTCCGCTCCTTCCCTCACTGTAGATTTCCTCAGACAGGACAGACAAAACACATGCTCACAAGGAAGCACAGCGGGCTCTGACAGATCTGACAGACAGACAGAGCACTTCACACCATTTCTGAGAAGAAAAAGTATACAGAAAATAAGTAATGAAAGGGTTTATTGTCACATGGTTTTAAATGAAATCAATTATACCATATAATATAATACAACTCAATTCAAGTGTACCGCAGTTCTTTGCTGATGGATTCCTCGTGGTAATCATTAAGTATGCGAATGATTTGCTGAAGATTGTCTTTGCTCCTCAAATCAGGAAACTCTTCCATTAGCTGTGAGAGAGGAAATATAAGCAGTATATGTGCTAAGGTCTTTTGGGGTGAGGGGGCTTCAAGGGACTTCAGTATACCAATGTCTCCTCCAAATGTAATAAACAAAGCAGAGTCTGGACTCACCCCATGTAACTGACTGCAGTGTTTCAGAGTCAGTGCTTTTATCCGGTCATCTCCTACGTTCATCCTGACAACCACCTTTTCAATGAAAGCAGCCACTAGCAACATCCCCTGCCACACTGACCTATGGAAATAAAACAAAAGAGTTTATGTAAGCTTTTGATATCTTTTTAAACATGAAATCATGTTTTCAAATTATACTGTTTTCTAAATCTGCAATATTCTTCATTCTCACTTTATAGTGTCCAGGTGTTTGAGACAGCCAGGGCTGCAGAGGGTGCTGTAGGCAGTACTAAGCACTCTTTCTAAACACGGCTGAAGTTGCTCAACTCTTTGCAAGAAGGTCTGGCATTCAGTTATTGATGTTACAGGTAGGAGCTTTGTTTCTTCAACACAGATACCAACAGCTAGAATGTCCTCACACTGTAATAAAACAGAAGAACAAGATCTAAATATTGTCTCATTAGTATTAATTTAGTAGTTTGGTTACACACACTGGTCTCTGACTCACTGGTAATTATTTTGCTACATAACAGTAGCTTAAATAGGCACTGGAATCTAAGTCACCAGCATGTCTAACTAAAAAAATTAGCTGGTGAACAGACTAAAATAAGCCATTCTGAATCTGAATCAACTCGGAAATTCATGCTGCAATCCTGCTCCTCACCATATCAGGGCTTTCTCTCTTCAATATTTCTCGCTGGATGATGCGGCCCAGCTGAGGGTTGAGCTGAAGGGCATGGGATAATGTGTCCAGGCGTGAGCTGTAGATTTGAGCTGCTGCAAGGATCCACGATGGAGAGAGCTCAGGAGTTACTGACATCTCCATCTGCAGAGCAGACACACAACCCAGCACTGCACTACGAAAGACCTGTAAGCAAAATCAAACACACCCATAGACATCCACATTAGAACATGAAATATGAGATTGTGAAAAAAAATGTTACCAGCCTTATAAAACCTATGCATCTCACCCCATGCTCTTCCTCAGATTGGATTTTGAATGACAGAAGAACATAATCAGTCAAGTAGCGCTGACCCAGCTCAACTTTCTCTCCCTCTGACAGTTTCTGAATATAGCTGCCCAGTCCACTGCCCGATACAGCACTAACAAACTGCTGAATCCTCCCTTTGATGTCTTGCTCAGAACCTGAGAAAAAATTTAAAAACATGGAGTATGCTTATACTGTTTTGCATGATCTTGCAAAACAACAGGAGTTTTATGTAAAAGACGTAGCTATATGTGATATCTGGTTATCTAACTGGCCAACTGTAGTCAGACACAAATCAAAAGGCCTCACCTCGCACAAACTCTGATTCCTCCCACAAACTCTGGCAGTATGTTTTTATCAGCCAGCTAAAAGGAGCAGTACAAGGCCGTTCTACTTCTCCAATAAACAGGTGACACTGCACATTAATCTCCTGATCTGGAGCACTAAAGGGAGAAATCCACCTCATCAGTTACATTTAGACATTTAAAAGCATTTAATGCCTCATTTAATCATTAGCAGGTTTCATATATTTAAAAATACCTTGGATCTTGTGAGACGGTCAAGTCAAGGAGCTGTTGATCTTCAAAGATATCTAGCCAGAACTGGGCCAGACCCTCACTGAGCCCTTCTCCATACAGTAGGTATAAGTTGCAGTCCCTGTCCAACACTTCTAGAACTCGGGCAAACACTGGAGTCAAAACACCCTGTAGGTTGCGCCACAAAGTGTGCCTGAACACAAACACAGAAATGTTTTGCTAGCTTGTTAGTTATCTCTAATCTACGGCTGATGATCCAGTGCAAAAAAATGAATTTTTATTTATCTCATGCTGTTGATTGCTAATACCAGACATGACATGCATGAAGCATTTGGTAGGGAAGAAGTATGGGATTATTTTAAAGACCTTGTGCAAGGCTTGCAAATAACAATTCTACTGTATTTTTATTCCCAATTCAAAGTAGTTCCACACCATTATTTTATCCACGCAAGTTTTAATTATCTGACATTTTTATCCAACCCCTTTTGATTGACATGAAATAATCATTCCTAAGCTTTTTTAAACATCTGAGATAGATAGATAGATAGATAGATAGATAGATAGATAGATAGATATATAGACAGACAGACAGACAACAGATTGTTAATGCTGGTTGCATTACAGTACCGAAGTGTTCCACCTTCCTGCAGAGCTTCACGGTTCTTTGCCACTTTATAAACCCAGTCGTCTGCATTAGGAATCAGTTCCTCCTTCCGCATTAGTGAAAACACCAGCCTCCTTAGCAACACTTCCTGGAACCGTACTGAAAATTCATATAAACATGAATTTGTGACTTAAGCTTATAATTTCTTATGGTTTCTATTTTCAGTAGTACTTTACATGTACAGTACAGGGGCTGACCTCTTTTCCGCCTAGGGTCCCCTCCCAGAAGGCCAAACAATATGTTCATGCGCTCCACACTCCTGGAGGTTTTTTTGCCAGTATCTCTTAGCAATGAAACAGCTTTCTGGGTGCAGGAACTCAATAAAGACAAACTGTGTAGATGCACTGAATCTCCCTGACAACCAATTAAACACAGCATTTCTGTCAGGAGGTATGAAATTATTTCTGATATAGCACATCTCTGATGTATATGTTTAATCAAATCTATTGCAAGCTTAAAGAATTTTTACCTTCTCACTTCCTGGTCCACTTGTACCAATTTCCTCTGATTCGTTGACATCTGTATAAAATATACAGTATATATATACTTTCTTTTGAAAAAAGAAAATGTGAGTTGTGCAAAGGTTACAAAACATGGTGTTGCTAGGGTGTTCTAGGCATTTTTAGACCCTAAATATGGCTTGTGTCTTTCCTTCAGTGCAAGTCTGTGGGATTTGTATCGTCCATCAGGTAGAAATTTTAAAGAGGTGGTTGATTGCGATTTCACTTTTTTAATGTTAGTTAGTGTGTAATGTTGCTGTTTGATCATAAACAATATCTGCAAAGTTACGAAGCTGAAAGTTCAATGCAAACAGAGATATCGTCTTTTAAAATTCTGGCATTTTAATGTCTACAAAAACGACTGGTAAGGGACTACAACGAGTTACTTCCCGGGTCCGTTACATCTCTCTCTCATTCAGATCATCAGCTCAGTGAATACACTTATTTTCACATACTATAGCTATGAGAAGCGTTATACATGGACGCGTGCGGTTGCCGAACTGTATTAAAGCTTTAATCAGAATAAAACTGTATATTAAAAGCTAACAGAAGCAGTAGCATTTACAAATAACAGCATATCTAAAAGTATGAGACAACAACAAACAAAAATCGTAGGACCGCCTCTTAGACTTGCGCTAGAGGCGGTTTAGCCAATCACACTGGGCCAGCTAATCAATCAGAGCCCATCGTGTATTTCTGAGGGAGGGGCTTCATAAAAGCAGGAAATGATCAGCGCGTTCAGAGGAGAAGGGACAGAGCGGTGTGGAATAAAGGTAAATTATGTGAAAAATTATGTGTTTTTCAACAAACGAAACATTAACACATGTTAGACTGCACCCCATAAACACAATCAAGCCTAGAAAAAACCCAGTCAACCACCCCTTTAAGATGGATGACTAACACTTCACCTCACAACAAGCTGCATTGATTTGAGGATTGTTTAATAGTCCAAGTTGCTGGCAGCTTTTGGTCACTGGTACCTTACATACCTGACACGATTTTCTGGGAGATGAGTTTACTTATAGGTATTCCACAAAAAGCCTTAAGATTTAAGGTCATGTCACTGGAATCGCTGAGGTCATCAATATGTGCAGACAGCCAAACTCCTTTAGTAAAAATACACTTGATAAGAATGGATATTTGACCATATCTAAATACACTGCAAAAGTTTGTCTTGCCAAAATTAATACACTAACCTCCTTGAAAGCCAATGTACTTGTTGCTTCTTGTTCTACAATGCTCCCCAATTCGGGAGAGCTTTGTGATAAACACAGTATAGAAGTTGCACTCATCTGACTTTAAGGACAAGATTTCATTCATGGTACAGTATCTAACGTAAGAAGAGTGACAGATAAAATGTCATTAGATTCTGACTCCTGTTATTTGGGTTGTTAATAAATTGAAATCTGATTTAAACTGCATCAAAGGACCTACTTTG
>NW_015505484.1:66041-72968 GCF_001515645.1 Sinocyclocheilus grahami | reverse complement strand
CTGCTTTAGAGAAGAGGAAGAGAAAACTTGGGGTGCACGTAAAAATCTATTCATATATGAATTGCGATTCTGTCTTCTAACGATTCTAATGGATTCACAAGTTTCAAAATGTTCTGCACACGCTCTGCATCTCTCTCTTTCTCTCATTCAGATCATCAGCTCAGTGAATACACTTATTTTCACATACTATAGCTATGAGAAGCGTTATACATGGACGCGTGCGGTTGCCGAACTGTATTAAAGCTTTAATCAGAATAAAACTGTATATTAAAAGCTAACAGAAGCAGTAGCATTTACAAATAACAGCATATCTAAAAGTATGAGACAACAACAAACAAAAATCGTAGGACCGCCTCTTAGACTTGCGCTAGAGGCGGTTTAGCCAATCACACTGGGCCAGCTAATCAATCAGAGCCCATCGTGTATTTCTGAGGGAGGGGCTTCATAAAAGCAGGAAATGATCAGCGCGTTCAGAGGAGAAGGGACAGAGCGGTGTGGAATAAAGGTAAATTATGTGAAAAATTATGTGATTTTCAACAAACGAAACATTAACACATGTTAGACTGCACCCCATAAACACAATCAAGCCTAGAAAAAACCCAGTCAACCACCCCTTTAAGATGGATGACTAACACTTCACCTCACAACAAGCTGCATTGATTTGAGGATTGTTTAATAGTCCAAGTTGCTGGCAGCTTTTGGTCACTGGTACCTTACATACCTGACACGATTTTCTGGGAGATGAGTTTACTTATAGGTATTCCACAAAAAGCCTTAAGATTTAAGGTCATGTCACTGGAATCGCTGAGGTCATCAATATGTGCAGACAGCCAAACTCCTTTAGTAAAAATACACTTGATAAGAATGGATATTTGACCATATCTAAATACACTGCAAAAGTTTGTCTTGCCAAAATTAATACACTAACCTCCTTGAAAGCCAATGTACTTGTTGCTTCTTGTTCTACAATGCTCCCCAATTCGGGAGAGCTTTGTGATAAACACAGTATAGAAGTTGCACTCATCTGACTTTAAGGACAAGATTTCATTCATGGTACAGTATCTAACGTAAGAAGAGTGACAGATAAAATGTCATTAGATTCTGACTCCTGTTATTTGGGTTGTTAATAAATTGAAATCTGATTTAAACTGCATCAAAGGACCTACTTTGCTGAAGCAATAAGTTCATTTTTGCACAAAGACTCTTCCATGTCCATCTGAACCACAAGAATGTGCAGAGAAAGTCCAGATTCCCTCAGGAAGGACCTTTGGAAAAAGAGGTACAATGTTTTAGAAATTGTTGACCATTTGTTGTTAATAAAGGTACTGAATAAAGTCAACAAAAATAATATAAACATTACCGTATCTTGCTGCAAAAAGAAGCTTCTGTGTCAAATTGGTGTAAAGAGAGCAGAAGAAACTGCTCAGTGGTCAAGCCCAAGGCTGGGGCAAGATTTCTCACATCAGCTTCAGTGAGAAGATTGGAGAATGTGGTTACCTGGTTACAGAAAACATATTCATTGATTTTGCAAGGTAAATTGGTAGAGATAAGACATTAAATCAAGTACACATTGCTTAAAATCTTTAACAAGAATATGCATTGGTAAACTTCTACAAAAGTAAACATTACCTCCAAGAATCTGTTCTTGTCCTGTTCATTTTTGTTCAGATGGTTGTCTAATAGGTCTCTGAGAGATTGATGGCTTTGCTGATGAAAATACATTCTCTGAAGTGTGTCTTTCTCCTGATTTCCAAATTCTGAATACTTTAATCTAAGTACTGAGTCTGGTGAGGCACAATTCAAGAGAAGGCTTTTGGCCATTTCATAGACTTGCTCTTCCTCATCCATGGTTTTGTTTGAGTCCAAGCTGTCTCTTGCCTCAGTGTCAACAGCATCTTCATCATAGATTTTCACAAGTTCAGAAGCATCTCCAAGAGTCTCAATGTCTTCATAAACTTCTGCATCCTGTACCTTGTTGTCAACTTCCATTGAGGCACCTTCTCCTTCCATTTGCACCTCCTCCTCATCAAGGAATTTGTTCATTTCCTCTTGAGACTCTGTCACATCTTCATCTTCATCAATGTGATGAGCCTCACTTTCCTCTTTCTTCATGTATACATCCTTGGCCACATTAATATTAGAGCCTTCTTTACTTGGTTCACTGATTTCATTATCGCACTTGGGAATGCAATGGAGCTCATTGTTTTGAGCAGCTTTATCATGGCCCCATTTTTGTATTTTCTCTAAAGCCTGCAGAAGTGCACTGGCACAAGCATCCCCATGGAACCCAACAAAGGCATCTGATAAGCTGAATTTTGCTTCAGTGGATTGATGAACTTTTGAGAAGTCTTCTACCCACTGTTTGAGTTTTTCCAAAACTCTGTGCTGCCAGGGAGTCAAATCCGTACTCCTATCAACTTTGTGCTTCTCCAGTCTGTTTTTAAGTGGAACAGGAAACTTTTTGTAGACTTTTTCCTGGTCCTCCACCACAACCAGTCTGAAGTCTTTGTGAACTCGACACTTTACTCTATGAGAACCAAGTCCCAAGTCAACATAATTCTGTCCACTGAAGCAGACATAGTATTGATTCAAGGCATCATACAGGCTCTCATACAAATTGAGGAGATTCAATAGGATGACTGTTCGGCCTGTCTCCATGCATGCCTTTATTCTACTCACATTGTGACATATCTGGGCATACTCCTGGTCTTTGGGAAATCCTGATCCAAAGACAATTTCAGGGCATATATAGTTCTCCTTGGAGAAAATGTGGTGTTGGATAATGTACAAGGCAACATTGTTAGTTGTGAGCAAAAGAAGGTACCGGCACTCTTTGTCACTGTTGCGGTCAAGATTTTGCTCAATCATTTTCAGTGTACTTGGCCTTTGGACTTCAGTGTCCTGGAAGATGTCCCGAAAGTAATCAAGAGGATCAAAATCATCCCTTTGTCCACTGAAGTTTCTCAACACAGCCTCTGCCAACTCACTGTCAGATGGTTCTTGATCTGAACTGTTGACTGTTGCAAAAATCATTTTCACCAAGCTATAATAATCTCGGAGTCCAAAGAACTGTTCACCGTCAGTTTTACAGATATCTAGGTAGCCCTTTGCCAACTTTGGCAGGAGGTGCTTGATTTTGAGAAGAATGTTATTATGGGAGGATGAGCAGATTCCCTCTGCCGTCTCTACTAAGTCTTTCTCACTTGGGTCCCAACGAGACACAAAAATACCCCTGTTCATTTTTGCTGGATCGAGAGCCCAGTTTGAGATTCCAACAAATCCAACCTTCATATGTGGATCTGGGTTATCGCTGTCTATGCATCCATCCTCTAGAAGAGGATGCAATGTCTTCAGTGGCATCTGAGGAGAGTCCTCTGCAAGTCCTATTTCATCTAGAACAACTACTGACACATACTCATCAAAATTTTTGTCCTTTTGGAAACGGGCACAGTTCCGAAAGGTTCCAATGATTCCTTCAGGGCTTGAGTGAGGGCTGCATTGAAAAGACACCATATGAACTTCCTTGAGTTTCTTGAATAAGTCACAGTGAGAAGCCTGACGCTGCATTGTATCTGCTACAACAGTCTTAGCAAGAGATTTTGAGCTCCCTGGCTTGCCAACCAGAAAGAGTGGAATTCTCAACTCAATGCAGACCACCATGAGGAAGACATTTTCTTTCAAAGCCAGATTTTTGGCAATTGTATCTCTTGTTTGGATTTTCTCAAGAAAAAAGTCTTGGCATGAAGTTATCTCCTGCTCCAGTGACTCTTTGGAGTTGAATGGACAAGGAAAGCATTTGCTCATAGTTGCTAGGTATGTCCCTTTGTTTTCAAGTGATGGGTAATAGCAAACACCCATAGCAAGCACCAAGCACTTCAAAGTCATCAGCTCAGTTTCATTCCTGTGGCAACCAGGAAAAAGATCAACTCTGTGGTTGTAAAACCAAACTAGGACACACATTGATCTCTCCACATCCCTAAGACTTACAAAGCTGCATTCATCTGCTTGTCTGCGCATGTATCTTTGAGAGGCAGACAAAACTTTTGTGATCACTCTCTGGTATGCACGGGGCAATCCATGATCTCTCATTTGTTTCTGCACAATTTGACAGATATAAGAGAGCTCAGATGAATCACTTAATTGTCCAAAATCCCATACCAGGGGCACCATGCTCGGGGGTAAAGGGTGTACACGGTACACAAGCTGTCTCATGGGAACTTTACCAAGGCGGTCCTCTGTTTCTTCAGCTTTCACTCTGTATCCTAGCCCAGCACGCTCCAAGCGATCAATCATTCTGGGTGTGTGTCTTCTGTATGGATTGCAGGCAGCAATTATTTTCAGACCAGAATTTTTCTTCAAAGGGTACCCTTGTACAGCTTTGTCACATAGCACTTCCTTGATGGCGAATATTGCTTCGGTTGTGTTGGCTTCATCAAAAAACAAAACTGTGTCAAGTTCATATTTTTGACGGTTGTCCTGAGCAAGTTCTTCTGCTTCTCGCACCTTCCTATAGATTACCTCAGAAGTAGTACCTCCATGAACTTTGACTAGTTTCATGTTTTCAACATCTCTGCCTTCACGTTGCAGATCACAGAGAAAGCGTATAAGCCGCGTCTTCCCACAGCCAGTTTCTCCCATGATGATCACTGGAATCTCACATCGGAATCTCATATGAATAGCCAACATCTTCATGATATTGTCAGTAGTGAGTTCATATGTAGGGTCTGGATCAAATGTTCCTTTTTCCCAGCCTTTTTTGGCACCAACAACAAAGGAAACTTTTTGAATCTTGTCTTCCCTTGACAGGTCATCAAAGTTCTCAGAAAGCTTAATTCTTTGTCGCTCAATGTCTGAAAAGAGCTCTTGTGTCATCACATTTCCCATTAACACTTTGCCACTTCTTGGATCAACTGCATTAAGAATTGTGCCAAATTTCTGCACATGGAATCCTAAGAAAGACATGGTGCAATGGTCAGCATTGAAAAAGATGTATGGGTGAGGTTCATTCTCCCATCGTTTTCGAATAAATAGTTTAGCTAGGATATCTTCCTCATCCTCATTCTCAGAGAAAAAGGTGGGGCTCTCATCAGAGATGTCAATGGATGGAGAGGCAAAGTCTCGAGCCATGTGAATCATGAATTTTACTATGAAGTCCTTGAAGCCACTTAAATTGTCAGCAAGGAAGTTTGGATCACAGAACAAAGAATTCTCACAGTCTTTAAGCTGCAGGTTAAGAAACCAAGTAAAGTGCTTTAATTCTGCCCATGATGGGTCTTTTAGGCCGTAGTTTGATAAAAGATGATGGAGACAGTCAACCGGATCACCTTCTACAGACTGAGCTTGATATTTGAAACGGTCCATGTTCACATTCCTGTTGAATCTTCTCAAGTATTGGTAGGGTCTCTGAATGGCCTCACTTTTAAACTCTTCATTATCCATCAGTGGATTTAAGGATGTGTAACCCCCTTTTTTTCTCTTGATCTCTAAAGCTTTGACATCTTTAGGAGGTCTGCAGAAGATTGTAGGAAGTGCATGCAAAAACCCATTGGTTATCTGTAAAAAAAAAAACGGTTAATGCCTGTAGCTCAACAATTGTTCAAAGAACAAAAAGTTACCCAAATGGAAAAAGCAGGTTTGCACCTCAATCTGGGTTTGACTTTTTTGAACTTGCTGAAGTGCTTCAATCGCCATCAAGTGAGCTGCATTTCTCCTCAATATAGTTCCTTGGCTGTCACTAAGACATCCTAGAATAAGTAATTTGAATAGGAATTCCTCCAAGCCATGACGTAACTGATATAAAAAGAAATGTAGTGAAACAAATTATAAGTGACCCACAGTTAGTACTGTATATAATAGTGCATGTTATAGTATAGCATGTTTTTCATAAAACCTACTGCTGCAATATCAATGTGCAACAGCACAGGGTCCTGCTCTCTCAGTGGAGCTAGTCTTTCAGACAGGGTTTGGACAAATCCATCCATGTCAACGCAGGGCTCGATGAGTCTGATTGTAAGACAGGTGGCTGTTGGAAACTCTTTTTTGAACTGCTCAAATAGACGCTTGACATATAGTGACTTTCCTGCACCAATAATAGGAAAAAATGATAGAGAAATAGAAAAGAGTATCAGCATAATGTTTGGTAACAATTTCACCATACTGTATTTAACAACATGAAACGCAACCTATTTTACTTCCACAATGTGATACACTCAATGACAACTTTTTAGGAAACATAGATGGTTGGAGGAAAGGGATTTAAAAATCAGAGGGAATTATAGCATCAGCCCAGAAAATATGCAATTACAAAGCAAATTATTAATCAAAAACAAAAAAAAATGCATTAAAAAAGAGTAAATTTGGCTCATGTTGACTTAAATATACAAAAATCTAAAACATACCAACAGCTGGACGTTCAGATGAAATCATCCAGACGGAGAGTTGTCCTGGATAGACTTCTGAGTAGGGAACAAGCTCAGACGGGATACGAAAGTGATGGCGAAGAGAGTTTTTTATTCTTTCTGTAGATATACTCAGACCTGTTTGTACTTTATAGTTGCTGAAGAAGGAAGGAACATATCTATCCTGGTTTACAGGACAGACCATCACTAGACGGTAATGAGGCCCAGCACTCCTTTCTAGTGTCTCAAAGCATTCCACCAGTGCCACGCTCACATCATAAGCCAGTGAACCTGGATTGACCAGCGTGTATATCTTCTGATGATTGCTTGCAGTGCCTTGGGATCCTAGACATCGGCGGAGGAAAATCTCCACCTCCTCTTCAGTTGTCTCCTCCTGGCACATTAATACCTCATCAGTTGTTGGAAGAGGATGCTCTTGATTCTCTGTGTAAAAAGACAGAGTTGTGCTAATCAAGTCCACAACAGGGCACTGGACAAGGTTTGGCCTTCCCTCTTGTAGAATAGGAGG
>NW_015505484.1:23407-65589 GCF_001515645.1 Sinocyclocheilus grahami | reverse complement strand
ATGAGACAACAACAAACAAAAATCGTAGGACCGCCTCTTAGACTTGCGCTAGAGGCGGTTTAGCCAATCACACTGGGCCAGCTAATCAATCAGAGCCCATCGTGTATTTCTGAGGGAGGGGCTTCATAAAAGCAGGAAATGATCAGCGCGTTCAGAGGAGAAGGGACAGAGCGGTGTGGAATAAAGGTAAATTATGTGAAAAATTATGTGTTTTTCAACAAACGAAACATTAACACATGTTAGACTGCACCCCATAAACACAATCAAGCCTAGAAAAAACCCAGTCAACCACCCCTTTAAGATGGATGACTAACACTTCACCTCACAACAAGCTGCATTGATTTGAGGATTGTTTAATAGTCCAAGTTGCTGGCAGCTTTTGGTCACTGGTACCTTACATACCTGACACGATTTTCTGGGAGATGAGTTTACTTATAGGTATTCCACAAAAAGCCTTAAGATTTAAGGTCATGTCACTGGAATCGCTGAGGTCATCAATATGTGCAGACAGCCAAACTCCTTTAGTAAAAATACACTTGATAAGAATGGATATTTGACCATATCTAAATACACTGCAAAAGTTTGTCTTGCCAAAATTAATACACTAACCTCCTTGAAAGCCAATGTACTTGTTGCTTCTTGTTCTACAATGCTCCCCAATTCGGGAGAGCTTTGTGATAAACACAGTATAGAAGTTGCACTCATCTGACTTTAAGGACAAGATTTCATTCATGGTACAGTATCTAACGTAAGAAGAGTGACAGATAAAATGTCATTAGATTCTGACTCCTGTTATTTGGGTTGTTAATAAATTGAAATCTGATTTAAACTGCATCAAAGGACCTACTTTGCTGAAGCAATAAGTTCATTTTTGCACAAAGACTCTTCCATGTCCATCTGAACCACAAGAATGTGCAGAGAAAGTCCAGATTCCCTCAGGAAGGACCTTTGGAAAAAGAGGTACAATGTTTTAGAAATTGTTGACCATTTGTTGTTAATAAAGGTACTGAATAAAGTCAACAAAAATAATATAAACATTACCGTATCTTGCTGCAAAAAGAAGCTTCTGTGTCAAATTGGTGTAAAGAGAGCAGAAGAAACTGCTCAGTGGTCAAGCCCAAGGCTGGGGCAAGATTTCTCACATCAGCTTCAGTGAGAAGATTGGAGAATGTGGTTACCTGGTTACAGAAAACATATTCATTGATTTTGCAAGGTAAATTGGTAGAGATAAGACATTAAATCAAGTACACATTGCTTAAAATCTTTAACAAGAATATGCATTGGTAAACTTCTACAAAAGTAAACATTACCTCCAAGAATCTGTTCTTGTCCTGTTCATTTTTGTTCAGATGGTTGTCTAATAGGTCTCTGAGAGATTGATGGCTTTGCTGATGAAAATACATTCTCTGAAGTGTGTCTTTCTCCTGATTTCCAAATTCTGAATACTTTAATCTAAGTACTGAGTCTGGTGAGGCACAATTCAAGAGAAGGCTTTTGGCCATTTCATAGACTTGCTCTTCCTCATCCATGGTTTTGTTTGAGTCCAAGCTGTCTCTTGCCTCAGTGTCAACAGCATCTTCATCATAGATTTTCACAAGTTCAGAAGCATCTCCAAGAGTCTCAATGTCTTCATAAACTTCTGCATCCTGTACCTTGTTGTCAACTTCCATTGAGGCACCTTCTCCTTCCATTTGCACCTCCTCCTCATCAAGGAATTTGTTCATTTCCTCTTGAGACTCTGTCACATCTTCATCTTCATCAATGTGATGAGCCTCACTTTCCTCTTTCTTCATGTATACATCCTTGGCCACATTAATATTAGAGCCTTCTTTACTTGGTTCACTGATTTCATTATCGCACTTGGGAATGCAATGGAGCTCATTGTTTTGAGCAGCTTTATCATGGCCCCATTTTTGTATTTTCTCTAAAGCCTGCAGAAGTGCACTGGCACAAGCATCCCCATGGAACCCAACAAAGGCATCTGATAAGCTGAATTTTGCTTCAGTGGATTGATGAACTTTTGAGAAGTCTTCTACCCACTGTTTGAGTTTTTCCAAAACTCTGTGCTGCCAGGGAGTCAAATCCGTACTCCTATCAACTTTGTGCTTCTCCAGTCTGTTTTTAAGTGGAACAGGAAACCTTTTGTAGACTTTTTCCTGGTCCTCCACCACAACCAGTCTGAAGTCTTTGTGAACTCGACACTTTACTCTATGAGAACCAAGTCCCAAGTCAACATAATTCTGTCCACTGAAGCAGACATAGTATTGATTCAAGGCATCATACAGGCTCTCATACAAATTGAGGAGATTCAATAGGATGACTGTTCGGCCTGTCTCCATGCATGCCTTTATTCTACTCACATTGTGACATATCTGGGCATACTCCTGGTCTTTGGGAAATCCTGATCCAAAGACAATTTCAGGGCATATATAGTTCTCCTTGGAGAAAATGTGGTGTTGGATAATGTACAAGGCAACATTGTTAGTTGTGAGCAAAAGAAGGTACCGGCACTCTTTGTCACTGTTGCGGTCAAGATTTTGCTCAATCATTTTCAGTGTACTTGGCCTTTGGACTTCAGTGTTCTGGAAGATGTCCCGAAAGTAATCAAGAGGATCAAAATCATCCCTTTGTCCACTGAAGTTTCTCAACACAGCCTCTGCCAACTCACTGTCAGATGGTTCTTGATCTGAACTGTTGACTGTTGCAAAAATCATTTTCACCAAGCTATAATAATCTCGGAGTCCAAAGAACTGTTCACCGTCAGTTTTACAGATATCTAGGTAGCCCTTTGCCAACTTTGGCAGGAGGTGCTTGATTTTGAGAAGAATGTTATGGGAGGATGAGCAGATTCCTTCGGCTGTCTCTACTAAGTCCTTCTCACTTGGGTCCCAACGGGACACAAAAATACCTCTGTTCATTTTTGCTGGATCGAGAGCCCAGTTTGAGATTCCAACAAATCCAACCTTCATATGTGGATCTGGGTTATCGCTGTCTATGCATCCATCCTCTAGAAGAGGATGCAATGTCTTCAGTGGCATCTGAGGAGAGTCCTCTGCAAGTCCTATTTCATCCAGAACAACTACTGACACATACTCATCAAAATTCTTGTCCTTTTGGAAACGGGCACAGTTCCGAAAGGTTCCAATGATTCCTTCAGGGCTTGAGTGAGGGCTGCATTGAAAAGACACCATGTGAACTTCCTTGAATTTCTTGAATAAGTCGCAGTGAGAGGCCTGGCGCTGCATTGCATCTGCTATAACAGTCTTAGCAAGCGATTTTGAGCTCCCTGGCTTGCCAACCAGAAAGAGTGGAATTCTCAACTCAATGCAGACCACCATGAGGAAGACATTTTCTTTCAAAGCCAGATTTTTGGCAATTGTATCTCTTGTTTGGATTTTCTCAAGAAAAAAGTCTTGGCATGAAGTTATCTCCTGCTCCAGTGACTCTTTGGAGTTGAATGGACAAGGAAAGCATTTGCTCATAGTTGCTAGGTATGTCCCTTTGTTTTCAAGTGATGGGTAATAGCAAACACCCATAGCAAGCACCAAGCACTTCAAAGTCATCAGCTCAGTTTCATTCCTGTGGCAACCAGGAAAAAGATCAACTCTGTGGTTGTAAAACCAAACTAGGACACACATTGATCTCTCCACATCCCTAAGACTTACAAAGCTGCATTCATCTGCTTGTCTGCGCATGTATCTTTGAGAGGCAGACAAAACTTTTGTGATCACTCTCTGGTATGCACGGGGCAATCCATGATCTCTCATTTGTTTCTGCACAATTTGACAGATATAAGAGAGCTCAGATGAATCACTTAATTGTCCAAAATCCCATACCAGGGGCACCATGCTCGGGGGTA
The DNA here is from genome assembly GCF_001515645.1 of Sinocyclocheilus grahami. Classification (NCBI taxonomy): domain Eukaryota; kingdom Metazoa; phylum Chordata; class Actinopteri; order Cypriniformes; family Cyprinidae; genus Sinocyclocheilus; species Sinocyclocheilus grahami. The sequence goes on along the minus strand of NW_015505484.1, from coordinate 61,730 downwards.
AAGGGTGTACACGGTACACAAGCTGTCTCATGGGAACTTTACCAAGGCGGTCCTCTGTTTCTTCAGCTTTCACTCTGTATCCTAGCCCAGCACGCTCCAAGCGATCAATCATTCTGGGTGTGTGTCTTCTGTATGGATTGCAGGCAGCAATTATTTTCAGACCAGAATTTTTCTTCAAAGGGTACCCTTGTACAGCTTTGTCACATAGCACTTCCTTGATGGCGAATATTGCTTCGGTTGTGTTGGCTTCATCAAAAAACAAAACTGTGTCAAGTTCATATTTTTGACGGTTGTCCTGAGCAAGTTCTTCTGCTTCTCGCACCTTCCTATAGATTACCTCAGAAGTAGTACCTCCATGAACTTTGACTAGTTTCATGTTTTCAACATCTCTGCCTTCACGTTGCAGATCACAGAGAAAGCGTATAAGCCGCGTCTTCCCACAGCCAGTTTCTCCCATGATGATCACTGGAATCTCACATCGGAATCTCATATGAATAGCCAACATCTTCATGATATTGTCAGTAGTGAGTTCATATGTAGGGTCTGGATCAAATGTTCCTTTTTCCCAGCCTTTTTTGGCACCAACAACAAAGGAAACTTTTTGAATCTTGTCTTCCCTTGACAGGTCATCAAAGTTCTCAGAAAGCTTAATTCTTTGTCGCTCAATGTCTGAAAAGAGATCTTGTGTCATCACATTTCTCATTAACACTTTGCCACTTCTTGGATCAACTGCATTAAGAATTGTGCCAAATTTCTGCACATGGAATCCTAAGAAAGACATGGTGAAATGGTCTGCATTGAAAAAGATGTATGGGTGAGGTTCATTTTCCCATTGTTTTCGAATAGATAGTTTGGCTAGGATATCTTCCTCATTTTCGTTCTCAGAGAAAAAGGAGGGGCTCTCATCAGAGATGTCAATGGATGGAGAGGCAAAGTCTCGAGCCATGTGAATCATGAATTTTACTATGAAGTCCTTGAAGCCACTTAAATTGTCAGCAAGGAAGTTTGGATCACAGAACAAAGAATTCTCACAGTCTTTAAGCTGCAGGTTAAGAAACCAAGTAAAGTGCTTTAATTCTGCCCATGATGGGTCTTTTAGGCCGTAGTTTGATAAAAGATGATGGAGACAGTCAACCGGATCACCTTCTACAGACTGAGCTTGATATTTGAAACGGTCCATGTTCACATTCCTGTTGAATCTTCTCAAGTATTGGTAGGGTCTCTGAATGGCCTCACTTTTAAACTCTTCATTATCCATCAGTGGATTTAAGGATGTGTAACCCCCTTTTTTTCTCTTGATCTCTAAAGCTTTGACATCTTTAGGAGGTCTGCAGAAGATTGTAGGAAGTGCATGCAAAAACCCATTGGTTATCTGTAAAAAAAAAAACGGTTAATGCCTGTAGCTCAACAATTGTTCAAAGAACAAAAAGTTACCCAAATGGAAAAAGCAGGTTTGCACCTCAATCTGGGTTTGACTTTTTTGAACTTGCTGAAGTGCTTCAATCGCCATCAAGTGAGCTGCATTTCTCCTCCATATAGTTCCTTTGCTGTCACTAAGACATCCTAGAATAAGTAATTTGAATAGGAATTCCTCCAAGCCATGACGTAACTGATATAAAAAGAAATGTAGTGAAACAAATTATAAGTGACCCACAGTTAGTACTGTATATAATAGTGCATGTTATAGTATAGCATGTTTTTCATAAAACCTACTGCTGCAATATCAATGTGCAACAGCACAGGGTCCTGCTCTCTCAGTGGAGCTAGTCTTTCAGACAGGGTTTGGACAAATCCATCCATGTCAACGCAGGGCTCGATGAGTCTGATTGTAAGACAGGTGGCTGTTGGAAACTCTTTTTTGAACTGCTCAAATAGACGCTTGACATATAGTGACTTTCCTGCACCAATAATAGGAAAAAATGATAGAGAAATAGAAAAGAGTATCAGCATAATGTTTGGTAACAATTTCACCATACTGTATTTAACAACATGAAACGCAACCTATTTTACTTCCACAATGTGATACACTCAATGACAACTTTTTAGGAAACATAGATGGTTGGAGGAAAGGGATTTAAAAATCAGAGGGAATTATAGCATCAGCCCAGAAAATATGCAATTACAAAGCAAATTATTAATCAAAAACAAAAAAAAATGCATTAAAAAAGAGTAAATTTGGCTCATGTTGACTTAAATATACAAAAATCTAAAACATACCAACAGCTGGACGTTCAGATGAAATCATCCAGACGGAGAGTTGTCCTGGATAGACTTCTGAGTAGGGAACAAGCTCAGACGGGATACGAAAGTGATGGCGAAGAGAGTTTTTTATTCTTTCTGTAGATATACTCAGACCTGTTTGTACTTTATAGTTGCTGAAGAAGGAAGGAACATATCTATCCTGGTTTACAGGACAGACCATCACTAGACGGTAATGAGGCCCAGCACTCCTTTCTAGTGTCTCAAAGCATTCCACCAGTGCCACGCTCACATCATAAGCCAGTGAACCTGGATTGACCAGCGTGTATATCTTCTGATGATTGCTTGCAGTGCCTTGGGATCCTAGACATCGGCGGAGGAAAATCTCCACCTCCTCTTCAGTTGTCTCCTCCTGGCACATTAATACCTCATCAGTTGTTGGAAGAGGATGCTCTTGATTCTCTGTGTAAAAAGACAGAGTTGTGCTAATCAAGTCCACAACAGGGCACTGGACAAGGTTTGGCCTTCCCTCTTGTAGAATAGGAGGTATCTTGCGTTTGATGTGCATTTGATTCATGTCAGACAGATTGGAGAGGAATCGTCCAAGTGTTTCGAGATCCACATGGTGGGTAAGGAACCTGGACATGTTCTCTTTAAATTGCTGCCACAGGTCCTCTAAGCATTCAGTACCAACATCTAGCAAACTGAAGCTCAGAGGCAGGTCAAAATCACTGTTTTGTTCTGATTCCTCTGCCATGTCATCTTGCACCATAGATTCTGTCTCTGTTGCTTTTTCAAAGGCCTCTCGTATGTCATTTAAGTTACAATCTGGTTTAATAGGAGTCAAAAGATGCCACATTTGTTGTGGCACAGGTTTCCTTTTGATGCTAATGCTGTTGATCCATTCGCAAAGAAAAAATATTTGCTCTGAGGTGTAATGATTCAGTGCGTAGATCTGAGAGCGTGTCTTAGTTAAGTGGTTACACCAATCTTTATGAAAGTTCTCCAGAGAGCGACACAGTTTTTGAAGCTCCTCTTCAACCTCACCATGATATACAACACACTTGCTCAACTGGGTGAAGCTAACTTGAATGCAGGGTTGATCTTGGTCGTTGCATGTTATCTGTGCCCCCCAGTTTCGAAAGAGCATATTGCCCGATGTGCGCAACTGAAGGAGGATGCGGCCCATCCTCTGGACTCCTTCAAAAACCTACAAGATGAAAACAGAGATAAGTCTCCACAAAACTAACGCCAATTTCTTTGAATAATCTGATGCAAATATAGAGCTCTTAATGGGAACTTTATGTTTTTCAGACATCAAAAGTTTAATATTTCTTGGCTGGTGGACAATTGTGATAATGGACCTACTTGAGTAAACTTGTTGACTTGCTCCCTTCCATGCTCCCCTTTAGAAGACATCAGCATGAGCTTATTCTGTAGCTCTAGGAGTTCATTAAGATTGTATGTCTTTTCTTGTTCATTCTTTGTCACCTTCACGCAAAATACATTGTCCAAACCTGACTACAAACATATCACAACAAGACACTGTTATTTTACTAAACAGATGTTCACAAACTTACCTATCGCACAGCATGTCTGCTTAATGGAATATTTTAACTGATTTAAAGAAACATTTTTGTGGAAATGTTTTGAAAAAAAAGTCTGAAATTAAGCATAATTTTTATACTAGTATCTACTCACTTTCCCATTGAAATCTTCAGGCCAGCCCACATGATATACGCCTCCAGTGTTGATATCTGAGGCCATGGACAAAGACGATTGCTCAACAGAGCCATAAGTCTCCCTTAAACCTTTCAGCCAATCCAACCACCGCCTGGAGTCTACCTGTATACAAGATTTAAATTTAAAGTCTTAAATTGAATTAAAAAGAAGCATAATTCAACACCTATTAAATGGAACATTAGAGGTGTACAGAACAATTTAAATTAAATTATTGTATTAGTTAATTGTTTGCAGAAACTAACCAATTTATCCACGAGTTTCTTATCTTTGTCAAAGATGTCCAATACTTGCTTAGCACAGTCAATAAACTCTTCAAATCCTGCATTTTTTGGTAGTGAGTAAAGCAAAGGGCCATAGCCCATCACAACAGTCTCGAAACTGGCTAGCCTATCAGTGTCTGCATCATTCTCCCCAGCAGAAATTGAGGCCAGTTCCATAAAGGTTTTCAAGTCTCTTAAACCTAGATGAAACATATTAAATATGAAGATTTATTTCCACACTACAACACTATAAAACAGATAAATCCCCCAAAAAATTCTTACTTGGAATTTGCGTTTTGACCCATTTGATCAGAGTATCACTTTCCAAGAAAGCCTTCAAACAGGCTGTGTGCTGGCATTTGACATCTGCCAGTTTTTGCCTGGCTCTGATGAGGACATCACTCAGCGAACCCAGAGTGTTTTGTTTGAAGGAGTCATCTCTCTATATATAGAAGAATAAAATGTTCACAAATCGAAACAAACATACATACATGCTTAATATAATACAATCACAATAATGACTGGTTTATTACCACTTGAATCAGGCTATGAATATGGCTGAAGTCTCCTTGTAATTCCAAGTTATCTTTGATTTTCAGTATGACCTCAGCAGATTCCGCAGCATGGTGAAGGCGTCTGTATTCCTGAATCTGGCTGAGCCGATCCTCTGGCCAGTTTACATTCAGAAATGTATGGCTTTTCAGCATAGTTGCCATCAAAGTAAGCTCTTTCTTTAAACGATCTCCTTCACCCCTGTCCCCACACCATTTCAAAGCTTGGTCCACCTCTTCAAAAGAACTTGCTCCAACTGCAATCCGTAGACCAAGGTTGAGGAAGTTAGTGAGACAAGGTTTCCAGATTCTGTCATGGACGTCCGTAAGGTCTAGTGACAAAAGCTGAGAACCAGGCATAAAATATTCGGTTGCCTTTTCTAGCCATAAAGACAGAAGAAGGTCGCTGGTCTTCACTTCATGCATCTCCCGTGCCATGACTTGCAGATCAACATTGTAGAATAACACTCGCCTTGTGTTGTTTTTGTCAAGATCCTCTTTGGAGAAATATGTCTGCACTTCCACCAGTTTGTCCAGAGTTACCATCTGCAGGTTGGTTTTGACCATGTCTTCTAGGGAAGAAACCTCTGGTACTGAGGCAAAATTAGGATATTTTTAAAATATATATATATAACATTATAATTTTATCTAAATCTTCAGAGAGCTTCATGAAAGACTTGACAAATGTTTTTATGTTTAATGCAGTTAGTGTAAATATGTTTACAGAATTCTCATTCTCATAGTCTCATTTAGAAATCATGACATTAATCATGATGTTTTTTATTCTATTGACAGCTTTAATTTTTAACAATAATAAAAAACAAATCTAAATTTTATTTTATTACACTCAATCCCATACAAATCATTCCACAACTACAAAGAAGAATTAACAAAACCAAAAATGACTATTTTATGGATCCAGTCACTTATCAAGTTTTCTGACCTAAAAAAAATTGGTATTGTACAAAGACATTTGAATCTAAAAGACACAAACTGACCTCTTGGTGTAATTCAAAGAACATCAAACAGTGTCTAAAGAAGTTTCACATTCTTAAAATCTAGCATAACCTTTAAGTTGATCGGTTGTATTGATTACTACACCTGTATTTCTTTAGGGTAAGCAAATTTAGATGACTCCATCAGAGGATTGTGTAGCAGCCCATCTCTCCATTTACTGAAATCCATTTGAGTACACACACACACACACACACACACACACACACATTTATTACTTACCTACACTGTCAACTGTCTACGCCAGGTAATGCAACAATATAAATGCCAATTATTTAGTTTTGGAAAAAGCAAGTTGTATTTATAATATCACACTTATTATTTTTCAGACACAGTATAAATGGGTCTTTCATCTTAAAAGTTTAGGAAGAGGTCCCTCACAAGGGGTTCATAATATTTGGGGGTCCTTGGTATCAAAACATTTGAAAACCCCTGTCCAAAGGTAAATTCCTTACCATCTACAACATCAGTAATCTTCCCCAGCATATTAATAAGGTTGGTCATGAACTTCTTCTGTTGTTCAAAGGCTTTTAAGTCATCTTCTCTTTGACTGAGTAGCTCTGACACATCGATTGAGATATTCTCTTCTTTGTTGTTCTTCTTATCTAATGTCAAAATAAACAAAATGATGAATAAGCTTGTGCCTAAAGAGACCTCTATAAGTTGTAATGATACAAAGTGCATAACACTTACGCTGGTTGTAAAGCTTCTGAAATTGACTTTTAGACTTAAAGACGGTCTTAAGGTGGCCCAGAGGTATATTTCCCTGGCAAAGGGACTGAATTAGAGAACGTAAGAATGATTGACTATCTGCTATTAAACGACTGGCATCATCTTCCAACTTCCACTGATTTCCATTCCATTTATCTGTGAAAATTCAACATAATCCATGTTAATGAACAACTGCTGCCCATAATGTATTTATGTATATACACGATGGATTCTTAAACTGTGTCCAGGTTTTCTTTCTCTGACTATTCACTTTGTTGTTAAGTCATGTTAAATTCATGAAACTTGTAAGACCCAGTCACTGCACCTTGAGATAAGAGGAAGTTTATTGCTGATTGCGGGTCCAGTAGACGACCTTCATGATCCTCTCCAAAACAAGCTGCTGACTCCACAATAATGGAGGACATGACAGGCCATGAAATGAACTTGGTAAAGAGATGACGTAAAAGGTCTCCTTCCTTCTTTGCCTGCAGCAAAAAGAAAATACAAAAAGATATTTACAAGGTGTACAAGTAAATACAAATACATTAATCTAACTAACTTTCAGTAAAGAGAAAATAAGGGAGCAGTCAGACATACATCAATACTGCAAAACTGAAAAATAATTCAGCATGAAAGATGACATTACCTGACACTGTTTCTTAATAGCAGTCTGACAAAACTCTTTGAAACAAGACTGAAGGTTTGCATGACTATTCTCAATAGCCTTTGCTGACGTCTCCAGACTGCATGCAACAATCTTGTCAGTGTCAGAGATCTAAAAAATAAAAGGAGGATGGCGGTATACATTATGTACAGTTCCAATGTATATGCTTCTAAAATAAGGCTTATACCTTACCTGGGACACTCTTCTTTTCAGGTCTCGGTCTAATAAACCCTTCCAGCTTTCAGAGACGCCTGGTATTGAACACTCAATCCCATACAAATCATTCCACAACTACAAAGAAGAATTAACAAAACCAAAAATTATTATTTTATAGATCCAGTCACCTATCAAGTTTTCTGACTTAAAAAAAATTGGTATTGTACAAAGACATTTGACTGATAAAGAATCTAAAAGACACAAATTGACCTCTTGGTATAATTCAAAGAACATCAAACAGTGTCTAAAGAAGTTTCACATTCTTAAAATCTAGCATAACCTTTAAGTTGATCGGTTGTATTGATTACTACACCTGCATTTCTTTAGGGTAAGCAAATTTAGACGACTCCATCAGAGGATTGTGTAGCAGCCCATCTCTCCATTTACTGAAATCCATTTGAATTTCATTAAGCATGGACAAGAGCTGATTTTGCTTTTGTTTCATTTCCTCCCCACCCTGCAAAATAAAATAATTTGCTTACAAATACCACCCTTAAAATGACTTTCATGAAGATATCAATGATACAGTACCTTTGAAAAATAATCATTTTCAGCTGTTTTAAGTAGGAGTTTGAATGAGAGCACTGTGACCCTGTATTGTGGGACAAGTCGAGTGATTTTGCAAACACTCTTGTGAACATTTCTGCAATGCCAAAGGATTAGGCCAGATAACTTGGACTCCGTGATTCTGTGATTAAAGAAATTCTGCATTAATACCTGCCTAACTTAAGCATGGACAAGAGCTGATTTTGCTTTTGTTTCATTTCCTCCCCACCCTGCAAAATAAAATAATTTGCTTACAAATACCACCCTTAAAATGACTTTCATGAAGATATCAATGATACAGTACCTTTGAAAAATAATCATGAAGAATTTCAGCCGTTTTAAGTAGGAGTTTGAATGAGAGCACTGTGACCCTGTATTGTGGGACAAGTCGAGTGATTTTGCAAACACTCTTGTGAACATTTCTGCAATGCCAAAGGATTAGGCCAGATAACTTGGACTCCGTGATTCTGTGATTAAAGAAATTCTGCATTAATACCTGCCTAATATCAAAGTTTTAAGAACAAGCTTACTATGTTTAATAAATACCACATTTAATAAACTTGCACACCGTTCTCTGTCCTCCTCAACCCTCTTCAACAAGAGGTTCAGAACCTTTTCAGTTGCCTGCAATTTAATAAAGCACACATTTGTTGGTATGAAAATGTTCTCTCTGTGCCAAATGCAAAACGTGTAGAGCAAGCTTTGTGCCTTTAATCAGGTACCTCCAGGTTTTTTTCTGTGCAGTTGTGATCAGTGTTTTGTTCAGCTTCCTTCATTCTATACATCAGGCTCTGGATCAGGAGTTCAGGAACAATTCCTGTCAACTGGACAAACTCGGGGACATCCTCAAAAGCCACCATGGAAAGCCAGCTTTTTAACAAGTAAGGATTATCCTTGGTCATTGATGAGTGATCTTTGATCAGCTTAAGGACCATCCTACAATTTCAGAAACAACACATGTAATATATAGCCTATTTATATTCAAGTCATAAAAAATTGTGAATGAAAAATGAGCTCTAAAAGTACTTGGACAAACCTCCTTTTGTCAGGGACTCCTCTAATTCTCTCCCTAAAAGATAAACACTCTGCGTGTTCAAGCCCTGCCCATTTCTGTTCATTCATATTCGAGTCTGGATCTGACATTGCTCCTGGCTTTCTCAATAAATGAAGGACAGGAACAAGTAACACCACTTCTGAGATCAGCTTCCTTGCACATTGATTCATCAGTCCCGTCACAGTGCTGCAAAGACACCAAAATTATGATGATATTGTGGTGTCTTTTAAGACGTACACAAGTCATTATGTAAAACAATAACAACTATTCAGTAGGCAAGGCTTTGCTTTATAGTGTGCATTAGGGGACACGGATAAAATCATATTATTTCATAAACTTATCTGAAACTACCAATTTGTCCAATAAACCTTACTCACAAGTCAATTAATGGAAGGGTTGTTAGGGTTGTTTGCACTTCTCCAAGAGAAGCAGTCCTTTCAGAGACTACTTGGCAAAGTTTGCCCCAGTCCTTTGTGTCGAGATCCACACCACAGCCACAGCACACCTGGAACACCGAGAGGGCCACCTCTAGTGATCTGATCCCAGACGAGCTCTCTGAAGGTTTCCCTCCAGATCCTCCTTTCAAATTCATACTCAGTCTACTAGTAATCAGTTCTGAGACCTAAAACAAAGAGGGCAGAGCTATAATTCTTCCTCTCTGTTAGGATAGTCTTTCGAAAATGGAATGAAGAAAGCCACACCTACTTCTATTTGAGAAGGGGAAGGATGCTCTGGAAATTTCAAACGTCTCATGACTGACTGAAAACCTTGTTTGTAACTGTTTAGGTGTTGGATAAGTGTCTTGTTGTCTTCATCATTAAATGACCCCCATTTCTTAAACACTCTGTCCAGCAGTGCATGTGCAGAGGTCTCCCAGCGTTTGCAAATTTCTTCTTGTGCATTCCGAAAGATCCAGTCTGTCACCCGTTCTTTAACAGATCTTGAACTTGAACTTATGTAACCTTCATAAAGGTGCAGTTCTTGAGAGGAAACAACACAGATCAGGCATTACATCACATACAATGTACAATGATTTACCAAAAAAAAAACTTATGTAACACATTCAGTACCTTTTACTGTATTTTCAGTGGGGACATAAACATGTCTTAATGCTGTTTCCATAATGGTGCCATTTTGTTTCTGAACTGCATATCTGTATTCTATTGGAACACCCCTGTCAATGCCTTGCCAAAGTGAAAATGTTGCTTCAATCAAATAGCCTTCCTGTTGTAGACCCCTAAGCAAAAATAAATGACATTAAAGTAAAAAACACTTTACAACACAAAGATCACATAACTTTTACATGTTATAGTACAATTAAAATTGTATTTGCTACCTATAGGCTATAATATAGACAAATATGTTATCATTGTACATTAATGAGAGACTTACCAAAAATATGTAATCTGTAGTTCAAAGACTTCATTCCCTTGAAGGAGCAAAAGAGAGTCATGCTGTCTGTCAAATCTGAATTTTTTGTCCAGAACAGCATAAATGTAGAAAGTGAACACTGGCTGTTCGGCTGGAGCCCTCACTGGGGAAGGTTTTCTATGGAAATAATATTATTATTATTAGAGGTCATATTCTGTATCTATTTAGGTTAAATGTTTGATTTGATAAGTGCATTATATTATAATTTTGCAAACCTTCTTTTGCTATTGTCTTGAACTGTTGCTGTCTGATTCCTCTGCTCCTTAGACTGTTCAGTCTTTCCCGCCCCAGCAGCTGCTGCGTACGATTTTGGTTCTTCTGTTATTGACTTGAGTTTAGTGCCCTTTTGTGAATCTCCTTCCGAACATTCTTTATTTGCAACTTTGTCTTTCTGATCGTCTCCATCTTGTTTTCTGCAACCATCTGATAGTTTGGTCCTTTCTTTTGTCTCCTCTGTAGGTTCCCTTGTTTCACCCACTTTCCTTTTCTTCCTCTCAGCACTTTCATCCTTTTCTCCATCACTTTCATTTCCTTTGTTCCTTGACAGGCCAGTTTCCACCTCCATCTTAACATCTTCAGGACCGAGTTCTGTTGACACTTCTGTGGTCTCAGTGTTGCCATTGAGCTCTGTTTGTGTCTGTTGTGTTGCCTGACTAACGGTCTCCGTCTGAGTCTCCTTGTTTTCCAGCCCACTTGGGCTTGTTTGAGTCTGAGCATCTTTACTCAGCGGTTCAGACTCTGTTGTGCCCGTGCTGTGCCCTCCATGGTCTCTGGATCTGGATGGGCTTGGGTGACCAGTATGCTTGCATTTCGTTTGGCTCTGCGAACGTGTTCTGGATGATGATGTCCTACCATCTCTTTTTTGGGCCACCTTCTTCTGTGCACCTGCCTTTCCTTTCTCTCCACTCTTTCTCTTCCTTGTCATTTTCTATCGTCTCACAGCTTGTGGCTTCCTGGTTGTTGCAAAAGAGGTTCAAGTGTCAAAGATTCTCGAAGATAAATATTTTATAAGTATGTATAATATATAAAAATAAACATAATTGTATGCATTTTTGTTTTACTATTGGCCTACTGCCATTAATCAGAAGTGAGGGAGGTAGTGCTGTAGCTGCAGTGCTGTTTTTTTATATCATATGTCATAGTCTGCTTTACAGAAACCACAGTCTAACCATGTTAAGGAGCCAACCACGATTTTACCTATGGTTATTATGGTCTTATTGCGAAAACTACAGTTAAAATATGATTATTATACAACGACTACGGAAACTTTTCATATGGGATCACAGAATATTGCATTGCCTGAATGACTGCAACGACATATCTTCTAAAATTCATAATAAGGTTTTATGTTTTTCCTCAGCTCAAAACTTAAATAACCATAACTCATAACCATCTCTGCTCATCAATAACAACCTCCTCATAACTTCTCTTAGGTTTCCTTTATCAGAAATAACACTGCCTCACACATTTCCCGAAAAGAGAAATCTAAAAAAAAGTGTCTAAATACAGTTAAATGAGGACAAATTTGAGTGAAATACAGAATTCAAAACAGCACATTAGAAAAAATAGATGAATCATAAACCTCGTTTGCAACAAAACGAGTGTCTACAATATTAACAACAAAATAGGCCTACATTATGACTTACCTGAATTGACCCTTGGCATTGTAAAAAGATGACACATACATGTTTTGGAGAGTCACTCTCCCTGAATAGTCAGCACTCCTGTCAGCAAACCGTTCTATTCGTTGCAGTTCCCCTCAGCTCGGCTTCTTATTGCATTCGCTACACTTTCAGTTTCGTTTCACCAGTTGGTTTCTAGACACTGGCCGTTCCCTCTTTACAACTAACGAAAGCTTCACTCATGAATATTAATCTTATCCGTGAGCTGACGTTGCATGACCGTGCATAGTTTTATTTTATTACCAGGGCCTATATTTGAGATAGTTTAAACTATAATGTAGGGGAATAAGAATTATAATTAGGGTCGATACTTGGGGGAAAATAGTTCAAATTACCTCTTCATTCATATATATATACATATATATGGGATGGGAAAACACAGAGGATGTGAATACTCTGAACCCTACTGTAAATAGATTTATACAAACTGAGAAAGTCAAAAACCATTAGGATATTGTTGCTGTCTGATTCCTCTGCTCCTTAGACTGTTCAGTCTTTCCCGCCCCAGCAGCTGCTGCGTACGATTTTGGTTCTTCTGTTATTGACTTGAGTTTAGTGCCCTTTTGTGAATCTCCTTCCGAACATTCTTTATTTGCAACTTTGTCTTTCTGATCGTCTCCATCTTGTTTTCTGCAACCATCTGATAGTTTGGTCCTTTCTTTTGTCTCCTCTGTAGGTTCCCTTGTTTCACCCACTTTCCTTTTCTTCCTCTCAGCACTTTCATCCTTTTCTCCATCACTTTCATTTCCTTTGTTCCTTGACAGGCCAGTTTCCACCTCCATCTTAACATCTTCAGGACCGAGTTCTGTTGACACTTCTGTGGTCTCAGTGTTGCCATTGAGCTCTGTTTGTGTCTGTTGTGTTGCCTGACTAACGGTCTCCGTCTGAGTCTCCTTGTTTTCCAGCCCACTTGGGCTTGTTTGAGTCTGAGCATCTTTACTCAGCGGTTCAGACTCTGTTGTGCCCGTGCTGTGCCCTCCATGGTCTCTGGATCTGGATGGGCTTGGGTGACCAGTATGCTTGCATTTCGTTTGGCTCTGCGAACGTGTTCTGGATGATGATGTCCTACCATCTCTTTTTTGGGCCACCTTCTTCTGTGCACCTGCCTTTCCTTTCTCTCCACTCTTTCTCTTCCTTGTCATTTTCTATCGTCTCACAGCTTGTGGCTTCCTGGTTGTTGCAAAAGAGGTTCAAGTGTCAAAGATTCTCGAAGATAAATATTTTATAAGTATGTATAATATATAAAAATAAACATAATTGTATGCATTTTTGTTTTACTATTGGCCTACTGCCATTAATCAGAAGTGAGGGAGGTAGTGCTGTAGCTGCAGTGCTGTTTTTTTATATCATATGTCATAGTCTGCTTTACAGAAACCACAGTCTAACCATGTTAAGGAGCCAACCACGATTTTACCTATGGTTATTATGGTCTTATTGCGAAAACTACAGTTAAAATATGATTATTATACAACGACTACGGAAACTTTTCATATGGGATCACAGAATATTGCATTGCCTGAATGACTGCAACGACATATCTTCTAAAATTCATAATAAGGTTTTATGTTTTTCCTCAGCTCAAAACTTAAATAGCCATAACTCATAACCATCTCTGCTCATCAATAACAACCTCCTCATAACTTCTCTTAGGTTTCCTTTATCAGAAATAACACTGCCTCACACATTTCCCGAAAAGAGAAATCTAAAAAAAAGTGTCTAAATACAGTTAAATGAGGACAAATTTGAGTGAAATACAGAATTCAAAACAGCACATTAGAAAAAATAGATGAATCATAAACCTCGTTTGCAACAAAACGAGTGTCTACAATATTAACAACAAAATAGGCCTACATTATGACTTACCTGAATTGACCCTTGGCATTGTAAAAAGATGACACATACATGTTTTGGAGAGTCACTCTCCCTGAATAGTCAGCACTCCTGTCAGCAAACCGTTCTATTCGTTGCAGTTCCCCTCAGCTCGGCTTCTTATTGCATTCGCTACACTTTCAGTTTCGTTTCACCAGTTGGTTTCTAGACACTGGCCGTTCCCTCTTTACAACTAACGAAAGCTTCACTCATGAATATTAATCTTATCCGTGAGCTGACGTTGCATGACCGTGCATAGTTTTATTTTATTACTAGGGCCTATATTTGAGATAGTTTAAACTATAATGTAGGGGAATAAGAATTATTATTAGGGTCGATACTTGGGGGAAAATAGTTCAAATATATCACATTTAAAATAAGATATCACGGAACATTTATTTAACGATTTTTTTTTACTTACATGTTTATCTGTTTTATATGAAGATTTTATTTGCAAAAACAGGTAACTCCGTTTTTATTAATTTTCATAAATCTTTTTTATTGTGTGATCATGTTTATATTGTTTTATCGAGTTATTCAGGCATGTATTTTAATTTTTTTAGTTATTATTATTTAATCAAAACAACCCAACTGCAGTTTGATTGGTATTAACTGGAATGCAGGATAAAAAAAACAAACAACAACAAAAAACATGATTTTTGAATTTTTTTTAAAACGGAGTAATCTGTTTTTGCAAATTACCTCTTCATTCATATATATATACATATATATGGGATGGGAAAACACAGAGGATGTGAATACTCTGAACCCTACTGTAAATAGATTTATACAAACTGAGAAAGTCAAAAACCATTAGGATATGCCGCACTCTCTCCTATTATTTATTTTTATTATTATTGTTAAATTGTACTATTAAATTAACATTCTAGTAACTTATAATGTTACTGTAATATTTAATTATTACTATGACTGAAGGAATAGGTACCTTAAAAAGGATCAAGATGGGGCTCAGTTCCTGGGTTATTTCATGCTAAAAGGTGGATTAATATTTCATCCTCTCATCCACAAAAAGTGCTAATTTTAACATTAACCATCTTAACGACAGTACACTTCAGAAGAAATATTTCCATCATGTGCCAATATTTCATGCCAAGGTTTACATAATACAAAACAAAATGAAGTAGACCATTCAGCTTTGATGGTTTTTTAATGCTGTTCATTTTTGCATTAATTCAGGGGTATTTGTGTATATTATGTCTTAAAACTACAATAACTTGCACATGTAACACACTCATGAGTTTACAGTAAAAACAGAGATTAAAGGACACATTCATATTTCACATTTAATTTTCAAGCATGTCTTCAACTGATACTGAGTTGGTTTATGTATTATGGCTTATGCTAAAGTTATGTCTTAAAAAAAAGTAATCAGTAAACAGGTGGGCGGCAGCAAGTGTAATAATCTTGGATGATTTTGTCAATTTACTTTTGATTTAACTGATTTAAAGTCTGTTTGCAATTGGAGCTTTCTTATTTGGCATCTTTAGGATCCGTGTTCTGCTTGGATGCCTTTACACACACCACTTTCCTGCATGGGGACAAGAAACAACCTTAGAAACCATAGATGCAAAACCAGCCAAACTACATATCTTTTGTTGATTGGCTGGTATATACTGATGACTGCTAACATACTGATTCATGTCAAAATCATAGCATGCCTGACAGTCAAACAGTTAAGCTTTAAAATCTTATTAAGAGTGGAACCCAATCGCGTTAAACCTGAAAGCAAAACATCCCTGACCTTCTCTCTTTCTCCTCGTCCTTTATTTTCTTCTTCTCAGCTTCCACAGTCTCAAAAAACTCCCTCTCTGTATAGGCCAGAAGTTCCTCCATGTCATCTTTTCCTCCCTCATCCTCTACGGAGGAGCTATGTTTCATTTGATGCCTCTCTCTGTACTGACCTTCCAGAATCTTTTCTCTCTTGGTCTCACGTTCAAACATCTGAAATGAAGTAAAAATCCACTCCAACAGCTCAGTGTACATCAGAAGGAATCGTATCTCTTTATAGTTCACACAAAAATTGTAATGGTCATCATTTACTAAAATCTCATGTCAATATGAATTTTAAAGTGTGAATGTGTTTGCATATGAGAAGGAAGTTATGTTCATGTCTCACTTCTGAGACCAGGGCCTTCTCGTTCTTCTGCAGAGTGCACAGGTCTGGTGACATCTTCAGAAGTCTAACGGTTCCTAGCTGAGATCCACAGCACACCAAAGAGTCTTTATCTCGTACACGGATGCTGTACAGAGCTTCATCACAAACCTATGAGAAAAAGAAAAACTCGTAAACAGTATAAACAAATAATGATTTTATATTTAAATGGGAGACATTCTCAGTATGAGGAGATGTTTAGGTCTGACTTTGAGATTGAGAATGGGGTCCTTCGGTTTAAACAGTATGTCCCACACATCCAAGGTGCCGTCCATCTTCACCGTAAAGAAGACAGAGGGTCTGACTGGACTCCAACAGCCATCTAAGAGATAGGTCATGTGATATCTGTAGAAACAGTTTCTATGATTTTGTGATTCCAGGAGCTCTTTGTACGTTCTTCAGTTAAAAACAACAGTTAGTGAGGGAACATTTTTTTAAAAATATGATTTGATTTAATGTGTACTTTAGCCTTTTAATTCAGAGTTAGATTGTTTTGTATTAATAATAATGTATTCATTTAAATACTTTTTAAAGTATATCAATTTAAATAAATCATATAAATTTAAATAAAATTTTAAGTCATCCTGTGGCCCCCTAGGCCTCCTGGTTGGGAACCATTGACTTAAAATATAGTTGATCCAACTTTGCATCACAAACAATAAAATAAAACCCATCTGATTGGTATAATTGCTGCTCTGTCAGTATTGTATTTCAGAACAATAACAGTTTCTTACTTGGACGAAATGATGGAGGACTCTTTGATATCTTCTGACCAGATGCGGGCGGTCCAATCAGCAACAGTCAAGAAGTTCTTCGGAAAGAAGGGGTTCCTCTGGAGGGCATAAATGGGGCCATGGTGTCCGCTGTACATGCATACAATCGGATCATCTGTTGTCTCTAACTTGCGATTGCACGAGACCACAAGCCCCTGCTCTGTGCCCACCAGAAACTTGGCCTTTTGTAATCAAAAGCAAAAAAAAACTCTCAACATGAATTTCCACAATGGAATGAGACAAACAAAATGAGAGCTGCTCTTACCATACTGTTTTCAAACTCCATTGACACTGCACCAAGGGCATTTTCACGGTTTCCCTTCTTACTGGGATCCAGCACGAGCCGCTTGGTGGGCTCATTCATATTACGAATGTCCCAGAACAGTACCTGGTGTCAGATAGATACTTCTTTGAGTACAGTATGTAATCTGACTAATTTGAAGGGTTTCTTAGTATAGCGATCCATTCTGTGAAATATTGGTGATTATAAAACACTTATTTGAATGTTTTTGGACTGTTTTGCCACTGTACACAGACCTGACCATCTGTAGAAGCTGAGAAAGTTTCAGTGCCTATCTTTGTCTGCAGCCAGATGACCTTGTAGACAGGATCTTTATGGCTATGCTCAGTGGCGGACATCTGTACTGGCTGGCTGCCACTCCGAGTGTCCCAATAGCCTGGAAAGAAGGCAAACTCTCTGACTTGAGAACATTTGTGTACCGTTACGTAAATACATTTACAGCTGTGATTTCAAACATATATCTGTGATGTTTATAATCAATGGCAAACACATAGTAGACTGTAAGGAATTGAGCATCACTGAGATTCCACAAATTTGTCTGATGAATGGAAACAAGCACATCTCCCTATATAATCATTCATATGCAATTCATATTCACAATAAAAACCCACCGATCTGTCCATTGTAGCTTCCTCCAATAAGGATGTGAGTATCTTTGTGGTTGTACTCCAGACAAACAAGCGGAGATATAGGTTTCAGAGTCATCTCCGGTTTATTGCAAATTTCTGTAGATGAAAGGAAAAAATATATATTTACCAAATACATAAATAGTATCATCAATGAAACTGTGTATAACATACCAATGTTCCATATGTAGGAGTCAAAGCTCATATTTTTCGGCGCTCTCTGAAATTCCAAGCAAGAGTAGGCAACGGCTAGTTTATGATAATCAAGCGGGTGCCAGGACAAACTGGTGGCAGTGCGTTTTACTTTATTTGGGTCCCTAGAGAAAATCACATTGGATTTTGGTTAAAGTTGTGCCACATAAATCACACACTGCATCTACCTTTCTTTCTACTTATTTATTGATCCACCTATCCATCCGAGCCAAATCATGTGTACATTAGTTGTTCATCCTAATGTGCTCTAATAAGTGTGCCCACCTTAGCATACTGATGATTCTTGCTGATGGCTCGTACTCCATTTCCTGCACCCCCTTCTCATCTTTTAAATCTGGGAAACAATCTTCTGCATCTTTACACTGGTTGCAGTGTTCCATGACCTTCAGTTAACAAGAAGACAATCATTCATGAAGTGACTGTGTTTCTGAGGACTTGTGAGATTTAATAAGCAGTTCTGAAAAAGATGGGAGATAATAGCTGAAACCAAAGTCAAATTCAATCCAGTTATCTCACTCTCGTCTTAAAAGGATTTGTGCACCATAAAATGAAAAATCTGTCATTATATACTCTCACGTTGTTCCAAACCCATAAGAGTTTTTTTCTTCCATGGAGCATAAAGGAAGAAATTTGTACAGGATACTCTTGTCTATCCAATTCAAATGAATAGAGACAGCAGCTTTCAAGCTTTACAAGGATGCAAAATCTCCATAAAAGTATAAAAGAATGACAAATATATTGCATCTGTCTCATCAAATGGGTTTGAAAAAACATGAGGATGGGCAGATGTACAGTATTTTCATCTTTACCTGAACTATTCCTAAAATTTGCAGACATTTAAAGTAATGTAAACAAAATTCACTTTCTTTAAATCAAAGTCATGCTCTTTGCTCAAGAGAGGGGGGAAATCGCTCACCAAGCTTATTCTATCATTTAAGCACATTATTGCTCACTTTGCAGTGCCCGATATACTGCTCAAATGTTTATGGTGTGTTTATGGTGTTGGCACTCACGCTAGCAGTCTCCATAACCGTGTGCTGACAATGCTCATCCTTCAGATATTTCTTCTTGTAGCGGGCAGTCACCTCCGTGTCGTCTGCATTGATCATTTTTGCCCACCCCCCTTCTACATGGTTTATTCCTTGTGACACTTTTTCAAATGAAGTCATTGTGCTCACCTGAACAAACAGACATTTTCATGTTTTCATCATGTCTTAACATATTGCTTAAAAAAAAAATATATATATATATATAAAAAGGATGGAAATATATTTAGATTTTTTTTTATCACACTGACAATTAGATTGTCCTTGTTTAAGCATAAAAAAGAAAAGAAAAATGTTGATCAAAGTTGCTGTTGTCACCTCTGACATATCCTTGCTGAATTCTGTGTTTACTTCAGATCCACAGATCTCTTGCAGAGCAGGATCAGGTGGGATGTCCTCATGCTCCACATCACTTTCTGAAAAGTCACACGAGTGATCCATGTCCATTTTGAAAGCTAAAAAAGGAGAGGGACATGTACTGTAAATAGGATCTTAATGGAGGTGCATGAAGATACACATTAGAGGTACATTCATATTGTTTTCTTGTGAAAATAGTTTTAATTGGTAATCAATATGTACGTTTTTCTTCTGTCCTCACTATCTTTCCATCCTGAGAGTCTTTTGTGATATCTCTTTAATATCATCATCCTACATTCTTTTTTCGCTGTATAATACATAAATAAATATCATAAAAATAAAATAAATCTGATTTATTGAAAAACAAACGTAAAAAACCAATCAAAATTAAGTTTGTTGACACCCTCACGTTGGTCAGTTTATATTCTCACTGGACAATAACTAACTTCTGCTCTTTATTTCCACAGAGTTTAGAGCAGGAATGACCCATAAAAACACACTGATAGCAAGACTGTCTGCTTTATTATTATGAACCACACTTACGAAACTCGAACGAAAGTTCAGTTGCTCCTGCAGTTCAAGAAACGCTGCCACTAGAGAGCGCCAAGCAGTTAACGTCTCAACGATGGCAAACAAGCTAGAATTAAAGCTGAAACGTAGTCTTATTTGTTAGTTTTTCCTCAAAACAATTCTGTAATAATCGAGATTTCAATAAAACCTATCCTCTTATATAAAAAAAATAAAGATTAAAGTGTGAAAATCTGCTGCTGAGTTACCTTGCTAGAATGTGAAGAATCCAAATATAACGGACAAGGATAACGACAACGTCAGTGATTAAAAAAAAAAGGATAAAACGCTCCCAAAACGAGTTCTATCTCCTGTATAATTGTGTGTATTTAATATATTTTACGACGACGTAATAGCTATTATTCAATAAATTACAGTATTTTTGAACTTCCAATTCTAGAGAATACTTGTCTCATGAATATTAATTAGACCGTGCTGACGTCAGGTAGGTCTACTGCGCTGGACGTCACGTAACCTAATAAATTCATATTCATAAGTCAATTTATTACCATACTGTGAAAAATCTTTTATCAACCAAACAACGTTTGTAAAGCAGGAGGCACCACCGACCATTGTAAGAATAGTCTATAAAAATGTAATAATGCTGGAAAATGTATTCACAACTTGAAAACATGGAAAATGAACAGAAAGCAACAGAATATACAGAAAAGAATACAACAAATGCTTCTGATGAGATGATATAAGAAGCTGCCATTGCTCATCACATTATCCAAAAACAATTACAATTAATACTTTTTTTATTTTTAAAGCAGCAAAAGAAGAAAAAGCTTGATCTTGACCCATTGTGTATCATATTTTGTGGCTAAATGCTCCAAAAATCTTCACCCGATTTAAACAGAAGACATAAAGACAGACATAATCACTTGGTTTAATTTAAAAAAAAAATCTAGATACAACAATTAATGTACAATAAATCTGGTCTTATGCATATGGAAGATACCTGAATTAGTCCTAAACTTGTGAATTCTCAGGTTTCTTAATTCTTCGCACCACCACCCTATTCCTGCGTCCCTGTCTTGTGCCAGGCTCAGGTGGGGTTCCCTCTCCCTCAGGAGGTGGACGCTTCACTCGACGAGGTGAGTGACTTCTGCCGGTTCGTGCTTCATCCACAAATAACTCTATTCCCTCAAACTTAGTGGTCAGCTCTGCTAGTCTCTCTTTCAAGGAATTCAATTCCTTGTACAGGTCATTTAGAGCTTCAGATAATGGCTGAATCCTGAAAACACACACACATACACACACACATATGGTCAGCTATCCTTGTGGGGACTCTCCATAGGCGTAATGGTTTTTATACTGTACAAACTGTATTTTATATTGCTCTACCCCAACCCTACACCTAAACCTACCCCTCACAGGAAACTTTCTGCATTTTTACTTTCTCAAAAAAAGTCATTCTGTATGATTTATAAGCTTTTGTACCCATGGGGACCTCAATTTAGGTCCCCACCGTGACACGAGTCCCCATGAGTCTGTGTGTATTCAGGTTTAAGTCACCACACACACACACACATAAAATGGAGCAAGCACATACATTTATTTTCTTTTTTTTTTTTTTTTAAACATACCTTCCATAGTCTGGTAGCACTGTGCTGTGATCATTCAGAAGGAGGTCTTTGACTTGGGTCATGATGGCATATTTCCAGTTATCCAAGACTAAAGTGAGATTGGCGCATCCTCTCAAGTTCCCTTTCTCAGCTAAAACACGCACACAAACAAAAAATATGAAAATATTTTATTTTTATTATTTAAAAAAAAAAGTTTGTTAAACATTTACAGTTAATACATTTAAATATTTTATCATGGTATAATTATTCACAATATAACTTAAATGTGTTATAATTACATAACATTTCAAAAGCTTTTATAAAAAATTAAAATTTTTAAATATACATATGCAGTATTTTACCTTCAGCTTTGTAGTCCCACTCCACAGTCTGTCTTGCGCTCTTCTGAGCAGCTCCCAGTGAGAGCACAAAAAGTAACGGCAGGAGACAATTCATGACTCTGTACAACCAAATAAATTCAAACAGGATCACAAATTAAATTAAATCCGATGCTTAACAACTGACAATATGAAATATAAAAACAATTTGGGAGACCAGCATTTTATGACTATAATGATGTGCTTACCTGAGGCGTCTGATTATATGTCTCAAAAGCCAATTAAATAATGATAATAATGAAAAAACACACACCTTCAAATATCATTAAATATCAGCGTGTCTTTCTGGCTTTTATATTATCATTCCCACCTAATCCCACCCAGTGGTTGGGGCGGTGTCTGGAAGTGGAGTTAAATTTCAGTGTTTAACTCACCTTGTCACACTTTCTTTTGGAAGAAAAATTGCTTCTTTTTTTTTTTTAAATCAAGGACCCGTCTGTGGAGGTAGGTGTAAGGAGAGATAAAGTGCTGAATTAAGAGGACTAGATAGAATCCAGATGTGTCAGACTGAACTTCTGAGAGCTTCAGGTAAGATGTTTGAAGTCAAGTTCACTCTACCTCAGCATTCCAGCGACTCATCTGCCACACACATGAGGTCCTTCTGATTGCTGGAGGTGAAACTTCTTCAACCTTTACTTTAAGAATCATACAAACAAAAACTGACCTAGACATTTTTTTTTAAAACATACCGTAAAATCTTCACCCTCAGGATACACACATTTACGTGCTCAGTGCCAGGTTGGTTCATGAATGTGCAGTGGAGGCAGGACCACACAGCTGAAGAGGACTGCGGGAGAGTTGGGCCGCCCATGGCATAATCCAAAGATCCCGACGGCTGCCCTCCAACTGTGCCTGGGATTAACAAAAGAAACATGGTCGGCTAGTTTGAAAACCTATTGAAGAAATACTGAAAAACTGATGAAAAACAAGTTGAAACACTTAAATTACTAATTGGAAAAATCTACTAAAACTGAAAAAAAAATTAAACTTAAATAGTAGTATTAAAAAAATAATAACAAAAGAACAAAAAAAATGATGAAAATAAAAAAAATTAAATGAAGGTTGGTTCATGAAGGTGCAGTGGAGGCAGGACCACACAGCTGAAGAGGACTGCGGGAGAGTTGGGCCGCCCATGGCATAATCCAAAGATCCCGACGGCTGCCCTCCAACTGTGCCTGGGATTAACAAAAGAAACATGGTCGGCTAGTTTGAAAACCTATTGAAGAAATACTGAAAAACAAGTTGAAACACTTAAATTACTAATTGGAAAAATCTACTAAAACTGAAAAAAAAATTAAACTTAAATAGTAGTATTAAAAAAATAATAACAAAAGAACAAAAAAAATGTGGAAAATAAAAAAAATTAAATGAAACCATAAAAATGAAAGCTAATTCAAAATATCAATAAAAACATTAACATTATATAAATAATAGTAAAATAACACTGTTCAGGACTACTCACTGCAGAGCTGCTCGATTGTGGCCCACTGCTCAGATTTCTTCCAGGTTTGAGCCAGCTCCTCATTGGATGTCTTCACTGCATCCAGCAGAAGCCCAATGCTGTCCTGTAGACATCAAAGAAAAGGAGGTGAAGTTAGTTGTCAGGCAAAATACATATACAAACTCTTTATAAGATGAAATTAATACTTTATAAAAATAAAAAAAAATAGGTAAGTAGGTAAGTGGGAGAATATGATGTGTGGGTATATGTATATATATATATATATATATATATATATATATATATATATATATAAATAAATAAATTCAATGAAAAACTCACCTGTAAGGGCATGACCTCATTGGTGACTAGAAAGAGAAGTAGATGGAAGTCTGAGACGATGTCCAGGAAGGAGGAGGAGGAAGAACACTGGGAAAGATACGTCGCTAAACTGTGGAAGTCCTGCACACACACAAACAATTTTTAAGTACAGTAAAAACAGAATTAAATAGTTTTATGCTAATCTTTAACAAGAAAAGCTGTGAGACGTCCCCAGATATGATACAGATCTAAAACATCCTTCCTAGACCCTAAATGTGTACCTGGGTCTCTCCCAGAGCATCTCTGTTTTCGATGGGGAAGCGAAAAGTAGAGGAGAAAGTGAATACAGGGTCCTTTGGGAAAGTGGTGGTGATCTGAAAAAACAGAGGGTTAAATAGCAATAATAAACAAAAGACAAAGACAGTATTAAAACCCAATTGTTTACAGCCAGTTTAATGTCATGTACCATCTATTGGACATGGCTCTCTATTGGGCTTTAAAGACCAGCTATCCACTTATGTCTTTGCATCAAAGAGGACAAGATCTATATCTAGTAGTATAAAAACTACTTCCCTATACCATTGGCTTTTTGACTGAGATTTGTAGGCTGAAGGTCTAGATTTGATCAGTGCAAAAATATGTAGTTATAATAACATGACAACAACTCACGTCAATGATCAGGTACTCCACTGGCAGCGGTCGGGCTAAATATGTGATGTCATTGCCGAATTTGTCTTTGTCCTGGAGGTGAAGAAAAAGATTGGAAAATGTGAACCTTTTCATGCCTCACTGACAACTAATCCCATGCATTCCTGTGGAAGTAGTGACACTGATAAGAATGTTTATGCCCAAAGCAACAGAAATATTAACTTTCATTCCTTCTGTTTTATGAAATATGACACGCTCAAGTAAAAAGAAGTTTAGACTGTTTAGAAACATCAGTCAAACCCTGCAAGTGATATGATCAAGGTTATAATGACAAGCTGGAACAGAAATGAGAAAAGTTACACTTCTGTTTAAAAGTTCGGGGTCAAATACTTTTATTCAGCAAAGGTGGCATTATATTGCTAAAAAGTGACAGTAAAGACTTTTACATTACAAAAAAAAAATCAAATTAATGCTGTTCTTTTAAAATATATATATAAAAAGCACAAACATTGCAAGCATATGCAGCACAAGCATTTCCAACATTGATAGCACCAAATCAAAATGAATCAAGTTAGAATGAACTCTTTCAGATTTCTCAACACAGAAATAAATAACATTTTAAAATCTATTAACACAGAAACAGTTATTTTATACCATAACAATATTTCACAATATTAATGTTGTTTTTATTGTATTTTTGATCAAATAAATGCAGACTTGGTGAGCATAAGATGCGTCTTACCAACCTCAAATGTTTGAATGGTAGTGTATGTGCATGCATGCATCCATTATGCATATGTCTTTAGTAACATGCTGTGTGATTGATCATCTGTAATAGTAGTGTTTTAGTCCAGTACCTTATAGAAGACATCAGGGACGTATTGCTCTGTGCTGGACTCTTTGGCATAGCCCAGTTCAGGCACATCTTTGCAGGGCAGTAGACATTCATCCCTCACCAGAGCCATGCACTGATTGGACACTTGATACCCTTCAAAGTGCACCTGGTTATCGGGACCACCTGTCAATGCATAAAAAAAAGCTAGTCAAATCCATGATCTACTTTTCATGACACTACATTTTCTTTTAGCACTAAACCTGTTAAGTTTTTCCGGGTACCAATAAAATATTCTGTGCAAAAAATGTCATGAACTGAGACTGATTTATCGGCCTTGAACAAAATACCACACAGGCTTTTGACACAACCACATGCCTTAATTTATCACCACACTGGATAACCGAACAGCAGCAGTAAATCTTGAGCAAAGGAGGAAGCTGCATACCCGTTGCCACCACTGTGACAAACTTGGATCCAAAATGGCCATCCGGGGAAAGCCGACAAGCGTTGGCATGTTGGTTCTGGAAGTGTCCAGCTGTGATGCACTCCTCTGCACTCAGGAAGTATGAATCCTAAACAGGTGGCATAAATCCACTTGGTTAATAATGATCTCCGAACTCACCGTGTAGTTAGTTAAATGCTCATCTTCTTTTCCCAATTCACCTTGTTTCTGGTGTAGCGGACTGTGCCTATCCTAGTGTCCTCTGACAGAAGATCTGTGAAAATCCACCCCACCTGAAAAAAATAGCCAATATTACAAATTAAAAACAGCTTTACATTTTCTACATTTGGAAGCTGTTCCACATGCTTAGGCAGTAACAAGGGTCATAACTGATCAGGTCACTTCGATCATGCACCAGACAGTAATTTTGAAAGTATCATATGGAAGCCATAGATGTGTGAAGAGAAAGGAACTCTAAGAATCCCATCAGAGAGCTTCATGGGATGGATGACTACACTAGGTACGGCAGATCTACACCAAAACTATTCAGTCTCTCACTGGAATAAAAATATATATTTAAAATGTTATTTCTTTGATAAACCACAGTTTACTTATCCCGGACAAGCCCCCGATTTTTAAGAGGCATGGAAAAAGACTCACCTTCCGCAGGCCTAGTTTTGCAGCAATCTCCTCAACTGCTTCTGCCTTGGGATCTTCAATCAACTCCAAGCTGTTCTGGGTTCCAATCTGAGTCAAAGCACACAGGTGGAAAGGAAAAGTACTTGACTCTTTTGAATAAAATAGTTCTATACATGCATGATGCGCAAGAATCTACAGCAATGCAATTTATACAACTTTAGTCATCGTTAGGGGGCAATTTGGATTAAATGGCAGACATAGTCAGTGAACTCTAACATTGTATTCCAGATCAAATTGTATCATTGGTTTGAATTAAATTCATTCATATGAACAGAAACCTCTGGAATTAAAGTATTCAATTATATATTATTATTTTATTAAATTATTTTAATATATTGCCACTCCTAGTTTCCTTAAAATTGGAAAGAGAGTACTGTCGTCATTTAAGCAGAAACAACAGAAATATCTTCTGACAAGGGGCCTTGAAACAAAAAAGTTTGAAAACTGCTGCCCTAAATGTTAGTCTTTCATTGCCCTCTTGTGTTTATCTGCTATCATTGCTTAAAGAATAAAAGCTTAGAGAATCAATCACTCAAAGTTATGAAAACTTACTTAATGCTACTGTTTTATTTGAAGTAGTGTCCTCTGACAGAAGATCTGTGAAAATCCACCCCACCTGAAAAAAATAGCCAATATTACAAATTAAAAACAGCTTTACATTTTCTACATTTGGAAGCTGTTCCACATGCTTAGGCAGTAACAAGGGTCATAACTGATCAGGTCACTTCGATCATGCACCAGACAGTAATTTTGAAAGTATCATATGGAAGCCATAGATGTGTGAAGAGAAAGGAACTCTAAGAATCCCATCAGAGAGCTTCATGGGATGGATGACTACACTAGGTACGGCAGATCTACACCAAAACTATTCAGTCTCTCACTGGAATAAAAATATATATTTAAAATGTTATTTCTTTGATAAACCACAGTTTACTTATCCCGGACAAGCCCCCGATTTTTAAGAGGCATGGAAAAAGACTCACCTTCCGCAGGCCTAGTTTTGCAGCAATCTCCTCAACTGCTTCTGCCTTGGGATCTTCAATCAACTCCAAGCTGTTCTGGGTTCCAATCTGAGTCAAAGCACACAGGTGGAAAGGAAAAGTACTTGACTCTTTTGAATAAAATAGTTCTATACATGCATGATGCGCAAGAATCTACAGCAATGCAATTTATACAACTTTAGTCATCGTTAGGGGGCAATTTGGATTAAATGGCAGACATAGTCAGTGAACTCTAACATTGTATTCCAGATCAAATTGTATCATTGGTTTGAATTAAATTCATTCATATGAACAGAAACCTCTGGAATTAAAGTATTCAATTATATATTATTATTTTATTAAATTATTTTAATATATTGCCACTCCTAGTTTCCTTAAAATTGGAAAGAGAGTACTGTCGTCATTTAAGCAGAAACAACAGAAATATCTTCTGACAAGGGGCCTTGAAACAAAAAAGTTTGAAAACTGCTGCCCTAAATGTTAGTCTTTCATTGCCCTCTTGTGTTTATCTGCTATCATTGCTTAAAGAATAAAAGCTTAGAGAATCAATCACTCAAAGTTATGAAAACTTACTTAATGCTACTGTTTTATTTGAAGTAAAAAAAAAAATGCTGGGCCCCTGATTGTGTGTCAGAGCTGAGTCTCTCACCTGAGGCGGCTCATAAATGGCGGCAACCTCTGCTCGAATGCCGAGAGGGATGTCTTTGTGCTCGGTGTAGCGTCCATACAGGTAGCCCATCCGCTGATTACCCGTCTTCCTCCAGAAGTCGAGGAAACGGTCCGCAATGGTGTGATTCTCAAACATGATGTTGTCCACATGTCGATATTTCTGCAGTTTCATCAGATCAAAACAGATAGAAATATGACACTGCCCCTCAGGGAGCGCTCATTCACTTGCCCGAGCAGGAAACAAAGAAGCAGCGGGTTCATTTTTAAAGCAAGAAATTGATTAGTGAACAGTTTGTTTGTATGTAATGTAAGAGTTAGATGAAAGTAAAGATGTTTATGATGCAGACTGAGAGGAGTTGTGTACCTACCTGTCTGTTGAGAGTGATGGCGCTGGGTTGGCACTTGGTACAGATGCCCTCTGGCCAGGGCGGATGCCCCTCACAGCCAGATTTAATCTTACAGCTGATATTCTCAAGCGCCACAAACTTCCCCCTGAGAGACAGGAAAACTTTATTAAATCACTCTATTCCCACAAGTTTATTTAAGTGAGAGTAGAGAGCTCTCAAAAGCACTAACTTGTCTGCTCCGCCGGTGAGTTTCCGGATGTAGGCGTGAAAGGACATGTGCTTGACCGGTGGGTCGAGGTGGTTCAGATAGTCTTCATCAAAAGGCTATTGAAACAGAAAATGAAAGATGAGATGGCAACTTTTGTGCCATGCAGCAATTATATTTTACAAAATAAACAAATACATTTCCATGACCTTCCATGAGGATTTTAATTATTTTCCATAACTCTCCCAGGTCTAGATATCGCACTTTTAAAAATCCCTCACATATCCAAGTTTTCTGTGACTGTGTATAAATAAAAATGATAGTTAAGGCAACAAATTTTTATGTTGTTTCCAACATGGTTTTTAGCTGTATTAGCTTATTTTAAATCATTTTAAGTCTCGAGAGTTTACTGAAGTGCCTTGGTTGAGAACCACTGGGTGAGACCCGTCAGTATTCTTGTGTTCCAAGGGGAGGATCACAAGTTCTTACCTCTAATGGTACGCAGTGCACACATTTCCCCATGAGACCGTGCCGGCACCTGAGAAACAATGACAAAGATTGCTTTATAAACATATAAAAATATGTCTAAAATACTCTGTAGTTCTCATATTGCAATGAATTATTCAGTAGGTTGCATTATGCAGTACCTCCAATCTATGGCATGAAAATAACTTCAAGGTTTTGGGAATATATGCTATAAAAACTGTTTCCAATGCAGTGTGGAAAGTGAGGCAGACTTACAGCTGGGGGTCTCGGTTTCTGTAGATCTTTCCCTCTTGTTTGGACAGATACTGGTCAATCTCGTCCTCTTGGATCTGTGGTGCAGAGTGTGAACGTGATAAGGAAGACGATGATGAAGAGGATGAAGGGAAGGAAGGGTAGGAAGAAGAAGTATGAGGCTGAGCTGTGTCCATGTTCTCACTGGAGGGTCCAGCTGAGGATGGGAAAAGAAAGAGCATGTCGCCATGCCTAAAAGACAGAGGAAAAACAACTCAGTTATGTTTATGCATGTAAACACACAACGTGCACAACTGAGTAAAGACAATCTGTCACAACAGCACACTTACTTGACTTTCAGCAGACTGAGGGTCTTGTTCTGTGACAGGATCTCTCCAGTCTTGTTCCGGTTCAGGTAAATAGAGAAACCATTTGAACTGAAGCCAAACTCTTTGGCAACCTGGCAAGAATGTAGCAAAGGATGTCAGAAACAAGAGGCTGACCAGTCTTTCATTTTGTTCCTGGAAATGATGGATCTAACATTACTGCTGCAATTGGACATTCCTTGTCCATTTCTCTTATCCCTGTTTTGGAGCATCCACTAATAAGCTGATAAAATATAGATATGTTAAATAATACAGACATTCAAAATGTGTAAAGACTGTTTGCCTTTCAGAGATTGCTCAAACTCTAATGAAGTTATGAGAGTACGGTGCATGAGAGAAAGAGGAAAAGAAAATATTTGAGATGATGGTGCAAGAAAAAAAAAAAAGATTATACACTCCTCATTTTCAAACACTTTATACATATGCAATGGAAAATCTATTAATCAATTATTAAGCTACTGAATCTAGTGGAAAGTCTACTAATAGAATGTACACAGGAAAACAAAGCATCTTTCAAAGATGTGATGCCACTGACATAGCAAATCCAGTCCTTAAATTCTTCATCTAAAAGCAACTACACTACACTCACTTATAACTCATTTCATAGGACACCTGTCCAAAGTGAACTCATTCGTAGCTCGACAGGCTGTTCCGAATTTAAACTAGATATAATTAACTATGAGGTGGTTCTGGTAACAAATTGAGAACAGTACTCTAAAAAAGTGCAGTCTCAGAAACAAATTGATCCATCATGTCCAAATGACTGTCCATTAGGCAACCGAAAACCCAGCAGAAGACCGATATCTTTACTAATGCAATCAGCAAAAGCTTTACTGGTCACTCAGGGCACTGTGTCCTAAATTTAACTTTTAACTGTAACATACTACCCTGTTAATAACGTTCAACATGGAGGCCTTTTTAAAAATGCAGTGTGCATTTCTTTTAATCCATGCACCAGAATACAAGATGAACAAGCACACATTTTTCAAAGCTAGAGTCCTCGACATCTCTCTGTCTCTTTCCTGCCATTTAATCCCAAAATCAAACTGAGTTGGTCTCAATTGATCGCCGACTCACTCTCCACCCTCCTGCTGAGAGACATGAATCTTTAATGGGCCCTGCAGTGTCTACATCAGGCAAACACAAACCCTCTGGCCGTCTCAAAAGAGCCTTCAGCACCTTAAACTACCAACATCCTCTAAGACTTCTATTATACTACAATTTACCCTGCCAAAAGGCATAATGGTCAAAGACTGACATTAAGGTAACTACTTAATTATTTTGAATATTGATTACCTACTACTACTTTTCTACTAAACATACAACTAGTCAGACCTAGAAATAGAATTTTATGAAATATAGCAATTTTTAGATACCAAATAAAAAAAATTGAAATAAACTATAAAGGCCCTACATTTTATATTAGAGGCATTTTGGTCACTTTCAATGGGATTTTGGCCACAAGCCCTGGTTCATTCCTGACTTTGCTGCAAGCACACCGCCCATCAAGCTTTGCACCACAGCAGAAATGCGTGTCACTGCAGCGTATGGACATAGGTCTCCTTTTTCAGAGCCGCCTCATTAATAAATCAACATTCAGCACTCAGCAGGAACAGGAGTCTGTGCCGCCACTATATAAGAACTCACAGGATCTGATGCTGTGCTTTTGTTGTAGTGTTATTCTCAGCTTCTTCACAGACGGGCTATGCATAAGTGCAGAGGCATGACAATGGATACTATCTGGGGTGACCAGTAACACCTCTGTCATAACTATAGAGAAATGAGAAAATTAATTTGACAGTATATTTAATACTTATTCTATGAGTTTGCTACATGATTTTTTTTCCTTCTTGCACTAAACTATCTTTAATCCACAGCTTCAAAGGCTGTTTGATAAATGTTATATTCCATTTTTGGGGGAAATATATTATATGCTACTGTTTAAAAATTTGGAGTTGGTAAGACTTTTTTGATGTTTCTTATGCTCACCAAGGCTCACCAGGGGCCTTTTGCATAAACTGTTTAGAACATTTTTTTTTCTTCTAGACCGGTCATAACTTTTCTAGAAATTCTCATAAATTCAGTTACAAAAAAGATAGATTGGTTTCATTTGCATATGAAAAATAAGTCTGATTACCCCTTGTCTATTGCTAGTTGGTGAAACTAGTTCTTAAGACACAGTCTTACATAGTGACTATGTTTATGCAACTGGCCCCAAATTGGGAAAAACAGTAATATTGAGAAATATAATTATAATTAAAAAAATATTTGTTTTGCATTAATATATTTTAAAATGCAATTTATTCATGTGATAGCAAAGCCATGCCACTTTAGAAACCACTCTAATATGCTGATTTGGCAATCGAGAAATATTTATTATTATTATCAATTGTTGAAAACAATTGTGCTGGTTAATAATTTTGTGGAAACTGTAATGTTTTTTCAAGATTCTCTGATGTATAGAAAGTTAAAAAGAACTAAATTGACTTGAAATAGAATTTTTTTAACGTTATAAAAGTCTTTACTGTCACTTTTTTAAAAATTAAATGCTTCCTTGCTGTGTTCCTGTAAATGTCAGTTTATTTTTAGAGATTGTATGTATTGTTTTATTTTATTTTATAAATAAGAAACTACTTACAGCAACAAAAACTTTTAAAAATTATATACATGATTTTTGTTTGAATATGCAGATGTATTGTTTCAGTATATTTTCTTCTGTGAAAACTTATTTACACCATAGGCTAATTTAACCTGTTTTTCATAGTTGTTTTTGTTGTTGTTGCTGTTTTTTCATTTGCATGCTTATTGGTGGTGGAGACACTGTTCCCTAACAGTCACCTGAGAGACTTACTGAAACCGAAAAGTATAGCCAAAAATGAAATTGTGCCTGTATGTGTGCTAACATATAAATGCATTGAATGAAGGGGTTGCAAAGCACAAAGCAAACATGATACACGGTTCCTGAGGGTATCCTTACACAGAACACACACACACACACACACACACACAAAAAGTACAAGGGAGTGAAAAGGTTGAAACATTAAAATCAGCAATTATTACCTTGATGGGGAAATAATGGGATCAAATAAAGTTTTGGGAATCTAATGTCGGCCAGCAGGGTGTTTCATCTCTACAGGATTTCGATCTTTTCTTATGAACTCGGTGAAGGTGGACAGAGGAGGCACCGAGGCACGTGAAATGAGAAGCCATTCATTTCACGGGCACGTGTCTTGCTTTAACTCACTTTGAGGCTGTCTTGCTTGCGTATGTTTTGTGTTCAAGAAGAAAACAGGGAGGGAGAGTAGAAAAAGAAGAAGAGAGCAAAGAAAAGAGCAGCAGTTTTTCTAGGCAAACAGAATGTGATCTGACTTCTGTTCTATAGTTTGAGCAGAACGTATTCTTGGACTGCAAGAAAGAAAAGAAACCGGAGGGATAGATAGTAAGACAGATTTTCTTTTTGCTGATGTTGAGTTTTCTTAGTTTTTCCATTTTTATAAATGTTGCGGTTTTTGGTGTTTATTCTGTTATAAAAGTTGGAACGGTCCACATGGAGACGTTGGCCAGGATGGAGGCAGGTGGTTTGGAGAACATGACAGGAAAGGGTCTAAATTGCCCAGAGGATGATGGGAAGGTGACAGGCTCAGATGATACCATACTGAGCCAGCTCGTGAAGCTCCAGATGGTTGAAGGCCTCCCAGGGGCAGATGACAGTGATGTCTGTAGGTAGAAACACAGGAGCATGAGTTCATCTATCAATCAAAGGGTTAACTTAAGCAGCTTGAAGGCCAGCTAGCATTCACGTCTGTTTAATCACAGTGATGTCCTAATGTCATATGGGATGTTTGATGATGCACTGAATGATCAGACTAATAATTTCAGACGAGGACAGCTTAGAATAAATGGTAGGTGATATTGTCATGAAGGCAAAACACGTGAGGAGAAATGGAGATTAAACTTACCAGTGCCTAAACCTTCCATGCCAGGGATGTCGTCTCCGAAACTATTAAAAATCAATTAAATAAAAATAGATGTTAAATTCAATTAGATACCTATTTTAAAATACATGATATTTTTTGAAGTCATGTTGCAGAATTATTAAATATGCACATATTTAATTATTCTTAGTGTAATAAGGCATGACTGAAGTGTAGAATATCACAAAGCCATTACAATAATGATTTTACTGTCTAACTTACCCTTGGATACCCTTCTTTGGTGGTTTGCTCTTGAACTGGCGAGTCTGCCTTTGCTTGAACTTGGGTGGTCCTTTGCGTGGTGTGGCAGGACCACCGGTGACACGGGTGGCGGATTTGATCTCTGGTTTGGGCAGCTCAAGATTCATGGCTGTTGGTAACCGTTGGTCGCTTTTCTTTGTATTCGCTCCCCGTGATGTAGTGCTAATGTAAATACACCAGAAAGACTGGAGTGAGTTTATAGTTCACACCCAATGACATTTGGATTTTTCTATCAAATTGATCTTGGTTTCATTCTGGAAAGAAAATGTACTGTGGAGGACTTTATGACACATAAAAACACACAGGTTTTTAAATGGCACATTAGGCCAGGAAGGTTACAGTAATTGCAAGGTCAATGCATATCTATGGCAGACACCCCAGACTGAGAAAACTATACCCATAATCCTCTTACTGAGGAGTAACTGTAATTGAATGTCTAACATGGCCCATGCTCCCAGAAATGAGCTCGGGGGAAAGTGTGATGGGTAGGGTGACCCATTTTGTGTAATCCAGAGCTTGGATTAATAAATGTCCCCCATCCCAATGGTGGCAATCTGCACTTGGGTTAATCTTATTAGAGCAGGGATAACACCAAACATGCTGAGCAAACAGAAAATATAAGAGTCAAAATATGACCTTCGGGTATATTCCTAAAAGATTAATGGGAATAGACAATGGCAATGATGCCTGCTGCACAATTGTTCTTTCTTTCTTTCTTTCTTTTTCTTTCTTTCTTTCTTGGAACTGAGGTAACTATAATGAATTCTGTTAACATCATATTCACAACATTATATTTATATTAAAAAAGACAATGGTTTGCATATTTTCATATATTTTAAACAACAAACACGCATAAATGTTAAAGATGAATCTTCAGTGGATAATTTGTGTGCATGTCTTGTCCTCAGAATATCTAACCACTACTCACACACACACACAAATATATATATACTTTAATTAAACACAATATTAAACAATATTACTACATTTTTCAGTGCATATGGCCTATCCAGTTAAACAGTGTTAATAAAAATAATCAATTTATGATTAATTTAAATTGTTCAATTGAAAATGTTTAAATTTTACAGATATATTGTATAAATATAATTATACAACTTCCTAGATTATTCTGTTTGGCCAATTATGGCATTCTGTGGTTATGCAAAATGATCAATAAACTGTACAAATGACTTATCCCAGGCAACCTTGTATGTCTGTTATACGAATCTATGGTCCATTTTGTCTCACATAATATTTTAACTCTAATCAATATTTCATACTATTCAATAAGTACCCATATAATAAGTAGCATGGTGTACAGTCAAATCCTCCTCAAGACCCATAATACCTTAGAGTATTATGACCTTTTGACACATTGTTACAGCATATTACAAAACAACTCATTCCTTATGGATATTTAAATATTTTAAGGTTGCACTCACAGGTTTGTTGATTGACAGGCTGTTGACTGGGTGCAGCTGCACCGTTTCTTATGTATGTCTCTGCTGTGGAGGGGTGGATGTCAACGCTCGGCTTTCTTTGGGAGCGGTGCAGGGGTTACAGGTCTCTTATACTCTATGACCCCCTCAGAAGATTAGGAGAGGGACGCCTCCCGCCCCTGATCCCCTCAACAGCAGATGAACACAATATGAATGTATGCGTTTAATATGTATTTGTGTAACACCATGTGCTTTTAGCATCTTATATATTAACTTTATATCCTATACAGTTTTAATATCATAAAACAACATACAGGCCTATCTATAATAAACTACATATACAGTGGGCTCAAACAGTATTTGGACAAAATTTTAAATATCATTGCATTTGATGATGCCACTTTATGTACAGTACTTTAGGCCTGGTTTTGTTTATAAAGTGTGTAGCAGAAATATATTTTTTGCAAAGCTGGCTTAAAAATTTATATTTTATTTTAGATGTCTTCTTTATATAATATGATATAATTATACATACACACGCACACACACACACACACACACACACACATAATTCTGTTTATTCATATTAAATAATAAAATATGAATATTGTATATAGATAAACAGTATTAAAATCGTTGTTCAGTAACAATGATCAAATACTCATTTCATATTACCTAGTGCATAATATGAATTATATAAAAATATGAATGATGTTTCTGAACTCATTTTGTGCAAATGTAGTGTTTGTAGAATTTACTTGATGTTAGAGGACAATAACTATGAAAAAAATCAACAAGAATTGTTCCAGAAGGTTTCTAGAATAGGCTAATTCTGTTTGAGATGGGATTTGCTGATCGAATAACACTGGATAATATAATGGAAATATCCAGAAGTGGATGATAAACAGTGTTTAGCAGATAAAGTTCTCCTAGAGCTTCTTTGTTCTGCAACTTTCTATCATTGTTACGCAATAGGCCCACATCCATGGGAGTCCGTTACATTGTCTAGTGGAGTTCATTAGCAACTCATCCCACAGTGTTTAGCAGAACCACTCCAGCCAAGAATCCCTGTTTCACATGTGTGACCCTGGACCACAAAACCAGTCTTAAGTCGCTGGGGTATATTTGTAGCAATAGCCAAAAATACATTGTATGGGCCAAAATTATAGATTTTTCTTTTATGCCAAAAATCATTAGGATATTAAGTAAAGATCATGTTCCATGAAGATATTTTGTACATTTCCTACAGTAAATATATCAAAACTTCAGTTTTGATTAGTAATATGCATTGCTAAGAACTTTATATGGACAACTTTAAAGGCGATTTTCTCAATATTTTGATTTTTTTTTTGCACTCAGATTCCAGATTTTCAAATAGTTGTATCTCTACCAAATATTGTCTTATCCTAACAAACCATACATCAATGGAAAGCTTATTTATTCAGCTTTCATATGATGTATAAATCTCAATTTCAAAAAATTGACCCTTATGACTGGTTTTGTGGTCCAGGGTCACATATAATGTTTTAGCAAATACCACATTTGTTGTGTGTATGTTATCATATTTGTAGATCATTCATAATAAAAAATAAATATACTATTAAAACTACACTAGCCGTTTCTAAGGATGGTATTCCATTTTAATTCTACTTCCATAAATTCTGCATAATGTTTGTGACCATAATTTAAATGTAATTCTAAATCAGGAATTAAAAAACATTCTCCGATTAGTTCAGAGTAGAGCACAGCCTTGAAAAACAGTGAGTGATGGGATTTTGTGTTTCGTTCAGGTACGAGAGAGATTGCGGGTGTCACTAGAGAGGGTCTCTGCCTTGGAGGAGGAGTTGGCCGCAGCCAATCAGGAGGTGAGGTACACATGCTCTGATTTATGTAATTATTCAGCAATCTGCACCAAAAAGGGAGTTAAATGTACGCAATAAACATGCTATATATATATATATTTAATTTGTTGCTATGATGTGTTGTTTTTGCTTGATCTGATTAGTGTGAAATGCAACAGAGCAAATAGTACATTGTGTATTTTAGTGTTTTATTCTAGTACTGGCAGTCCAGAGGGTGCCGTTCTAGCTGAAAGAGCTTCACACTTTTTTTTTTCCTTTAAGAGATATTCAATGTTGAGATTGTGTGTACCAATTTTGACTGCACTGCGAGTTCTGCTATGTGTTATAATGTCTCTGTTTCTGAATTAACACTCATCTGATCTCTTCGGGTCATGAGAGAGGGCCGCCTCAGATCAAAGAGCCAGACAGACGGCGAGGGGAGAAGAGGTGAAAGCAGTTATTTAAAACAAGACAATGACTCAGTCCTAAGACAGATAAAGAGAGATAACAAATAAATCATACTGTATGTAAAATATCTAAAGACTCAACAAATCAAAACTAACAGCAAACATATTGATGAGAAAATTTTTACTTACATCTCGCCAACGTCAAGTGGGTGAGTGCGTGTCAACCAAGAGAAAGCTTTGCTCTGAATTCTGGGATCCGCGTTAGTCGACCTCAGAGGGTTAAAAAACATAAGGATTTCAATTGAGGCTGCTTTTAAATTTCATCCAGCCCTTTAAGCTGCCCAAGGTTACTTCTCTGAAAATGTTTATTTATTATTAGTAGTAGTCATTGAAAACCTCATGCTTTTGAATGACTGTTCATTGATGTTATAAAAGGACATTCACACATCCTAGCGAAATGGCAGAGACCGTAGAACGTTCAGAATACAGCCGTGGCTGGTGCCTTTCCAGACTGGAGAAGCACAGATGTCACACTGTACTTACTAAAGCTAAGCATGTGCTTAAGATTATTTAAGATCTGTTCTGTCTGTGTGAGCTATGGAAGCCCGTTTCCACCACTGAATAAAAAATAAAAAAGGTTATTGCGACTTTTTATTGCGAAATATAAAGTCAAAATTGTGAGATATAAACTCGCAATTGCGAGTTATAAAGTCAGAATTGCGAGTTAT
>NW_015505484.1:14953-22334 GCF_001515645.1 Sinocyclocheilus grahami | reverse complement strand
ATGTCTTGTCCTCAGAATATCTAACCACTACTCACACACACACACAAATATATATATACTTTAATTAAACACAATATTAAACAATATTACTACATTTTTCAGTGCATATGGCCTATCCAGTTAAACAGTGTTAATAAAAATAATCAATTTATGATTAATTTAAATTGTTCAATTGAAAATGTTTAAATTTTACAGATATATTGTATAAATATAATTATACAACTTCCTAGATTATTCTGTTTGGCCAATTATGGCATTCTGTGGTTATGCAAAATGATCAATAAACTGTACAAATGACTTATCCCAGGCAACCTTGTATGTCTGTTATACGAATCTATGGTCCATTTTGTCTCACATAATATTTTAACTCTAATCAATATTTCATACTATTCAATAAGTACCCATATAATAAGTAGCATGGTGTACAGTCAAATCCTCCTCAAGACCCATAATACCTTAGAGTATTATGACCTTTTGACACATTGTTACAGCATATTACAAAACAACTCATTCCTTATGGATATTTAAATATTTTAAGGTTGCACTCACAGGTTTGTTGATTGACAGGCTGTTGACTGGGTGCAGCTGCACCGTTTCTTATGTATGTCTCTGCTGTGGAGGGGTGGATGTCAACGCTCGGCTTTCTTTGGGAGCGGTGCAGGGGTTACAGGTCTCTTATACTCTATGACCCCCTCAGAAGATTAGGAGAGGGACGCCTCCCGCCCCTGATCCCCTCAACAGCAGATGAACACAATATGAATGTATGCGTTTAATATGTATTTGTGTAACACCATGTGCTTTTAGCATCTTATATATTAACTTTATATCCTATACAGTTTTAATATCATAAAACAACATACAGGCCTATCTATAATAAACTACATATACAGTGGGCTCAAACAGTATTTGGACAAAATTTTAAATATCATTGCATTTGATGATGCCACTTTATGTACAGTACTTTAGGCCTGGTTTTGTTTATAAAGTGTGTAGCAGAAATATATTTTTTGCAAAGCTGGCTTAAAAATTTATATTTTATTTTAGATGTCTTCTTTATATAATATGATATAATTATACATACACACGCACACACACACACACACACACACACACATAATTCTGTTTATTCATATTAAATAATAAAATATGAATATTGTATATAGATAAACAGTATTAAAATCGTTGTTCAGTAACAATGATCAAATACTCATTTCATATTACCTAGTGCATAATATGAATTATATAAAAATATGAATGATGTTTCTGAACTCATTTTGTGCAAATGTAGTGTTTGTAGAATTTACTTGATGTTAGAGGACAATAACTATGAAAAAAATCAACAAGAATTGTTCCAGAAGGTTTCTAGAATAGGCTAATTCTGTTTGAGATGGGATTTGCTGATCGAATAACACTGGATAATATAATGGAAATATCCAGAAGTGGATGATAAACAGTGTTTAGCAGATAAAGTTCTCCTAGAGCTTCTTTGTTCTGCAACTTTCTATCATTGTTACGCAATAGGCCCACATCCATGGGAGTCCGTTACATTGTCTAGTGGAGTTCATTAGCAACTCATCCCACAGTGTTTAGCAGAACCACTCCAGCCAAGAATCCCTGTTTCACATGTGTGACCCTGGACCACAAAACCAGTCTTAAGTCGCTGGGGTATATTTGTAGCAATAGCCAAAAATACATTGTATGGGCCAAAATTATAGATTTTTCTTTTATGCCAAAAATCATTAGGATATTAAGTAAAGATCATGTTCCATGAAGATATTTTGTACATTTCCTACAGTAAATATATCAAAACTTCAGTTTTGATTAGTAATATGCATTGCTAAGAACTTTATATGGACAACTTTAAAGGCGATTTTCTCAATATTTTGATTTTTTTTTTGCACTCAGATTCCAGATTTTCAAATAGTTGTATCTCTACCAAATATTGTCTTATCCTAACAAACCATACATCAATGGAAAGCTTATTTATTCAGCTTTCATATGATGTATAAATCTCAATTTCAAAAAATTGACCCTTATGACTGGTTTTGTGGTCCAGGGTCACATATGCTTTATTTTGAAACTGCCTTCAGAACAGCACAAAAACGATTACTGCAAAGACACTAGATTAAAGTTGGAGGTTTAATTAGTTGATTACATGGTCTAGATCTGTGGTCAGGGTTACTTAGCCTCTCTAAGGCATCTGGCCATTTGTATTGCTCTACTATAATGAGAGTCTTTGTTATTGACAAGCTGTTGTCAGTTAAATAATAAGAAATCTGTGATTAGGATTAACTATAGCTCAAAAAGTCCTTTGTTCTACATTACTATGGGTGATTAAATGTAGTTCATTTTCATCTGCAGAACATAACATTTTGCAAAACATCTCTCTAGATGTCTTCTGTCCTTAAAATGAGAAAATATGTATATAATATCTTTGTAGCAGGAAAAATGTAATGTGTTGATGTGTTAAAAAAGGGATTTATGGGTCATTGGGTGCTCATACTTGTGTTTGGGTCAGAATTTGGCCCCACAACCTCAGTACAAGGTCAAACGTGCCCCTTGTTCTGTCTGTGGTTAATGAGATATGAAGACTCACTGCATGAAGAGGCACAACAGAGGAATCGATCAATTACAAAGCCAGTAGGTTACAGGGATTCACGTGCTCTAACAATTGATAACTAGCTTGTGAGATTACTGTGATGACCCAGCTCAAACAATAAACACGTGATGTGACCAAACTCTTATCCCTGCTAGTTATCTCAACCATTCAACCGATCACATAACTGACACTTCGATTTGATGCAAAAAAAAATTATTAGTTTTTAACATACACTTTGGAAATATGGAATTTAAAACCCTTAATTATATATATGTTTATATATATGAAGAGTTCAGATGCAAAAGCCTCTAAGCGCCATTTGAAATTTTCTTCTAAAATGAGCATTTTCCTCAGGCTCCTATGTGTATATGTGTAGGTTAAGTAATTTCACTTTAATGAAATAAAGTGAAATTTTATATTTACATATATATATACACACACATTTTTACACACACACACACACACACACACACATATTGTCACGGCAGAGTAGAGTCAGGATCCAAGTGCGAGTGCAAAGGTAAGGTTTATTCAGTAATCACAATAACGGAGACACAAAGAGATAATCCTCGGGTCCTGGTCGGAATCAGAGCTCCACGGAGAAATCCCTTCAACCACTGCGTTGGACCAAACCAAGGAGAAGGCTGAAGATCCGTACCCTGACTGAGCGAGAACTGGAAACAGAGAACTGACAGGGAGACAGGAACATGAGAATAACGAACCGACAAACACACATTGAACAGAGTGGCCTATAAAGGGCTCGCTAACGAGTTGCAGCTGGCACGCTCTGATTGAGCACCAGCTGCAACCACTAACGAGTGACGTACGCACATACAAGCACATGACAAGACGCAGAAAGACCGTCCGGACCCATGAACCGTGACACATATATAATAGCTAAAATAAATATTTTAAAAATCAAATATGAATAAAATAGATATTTCTGGTATTATAAATGTACATAATTACAGTACAGTTTTATTTGTTTTAACACACGGAAATCTAGTTTAAAATCTTAAAAATAACAAATACTAGTAGTATACAATATAATATGCATATTTGTATAAATTGATAATTCATCTCTCTCTCTCTCTCTATATATATATATATTAAAATACAAAAACACACACAGGTTTGTTTTTATGGTTTATGGGGACTCTCCATAGGCGTAATGGTTTTTATACTGTACAAACCGTATTTCTATTGCCCTACACCAACCCTACCCCTAAACCTACCCATCACAGGAAACTTTCTGCATTTTTAGATTTTCAAAAAAACTCATTCTGAATTATTATAAGCCTTTTGAATTACGGGGACACTGAAAATGTCCTCATAAATCATCTTCTCGTTGTAATACCTATGTCATACCCATGTTATTATACAAATTTGTGTCCTCAAAAAACACATAAACATGCACACACACACATAAAACAAATATATATCATTAAGAAAATTATTGTATAAATACTATATCATAAATAATGTATAGTATTAGTATTATTAGTATTTGTTACAGTATTGTTAGTTTTTAACATACACTTTGAAAATCTGAAACTCAAAACATTAAAAATCTTAAAAATAAGAAATACTAGTATATACATATAATATAATATAAACTGATGTATGGTTTGTTAGGATAGGACAATACTTGAAAATCTGGAATCTGAGGGTGCAAAAAAATCTAAATATTGAGAAAATCGCCTTTAATGTTGTCCAAATGAAGTTCTTAGCAATGCATATTACTAATCAAAAATTAAGTTTTGATATATTTACGGTAGGAAATTTACAAAATATCTTCATGGAACTTGATCTTTACTTAATATCCCAAAGATTTTTGGCATAAAAGAAAAATCTATAATTTTGACCCAAACAATGTATTGTTGGCTATTGCTACAGATATACCCCAGCGACTTAAGACTGGTTTTGTGGTCCAGAGTCACATATAATACACACACACGCACACACTTCATTAGAATTGTTTTATGTTTGTCATCCATTCTCAATTCTCTTTAAAGTCAAAGAGGAAGAAAACATTTCAAACTTCACTGTCATTAATGACCTCCATGAATCAGAGTCACACTGTCTCCTGTACGTCTTGTCCTCAGAATATCTAACCACTACTCACGTCATTCATCACAAATCCTTCAAGCAGCTGGATCACAGCCCTGCTCTCAGTCCTCGGCCCGGCACACGGCATCAAGCCCTCATATGCTGACTCACAGGTACTCAGATCAGGACGGCTGTCGCCAAAGAAACCCCTCATACAAGTGCCGGCCAATGCCATGATCAATCTATACTGCTAGGCAACCCTGATGCCACAAGAGCTGATCAGAGAGGGAAACATTCTGACCGTGTCATTATAATCAGCATTTGGGTACAGTTATTGGTTAGAAGAACTTAGATGTGAATCTATGAATAAAAATGGACTCATATGTTTAAGATAAAAAAAAACATGCACTACTTACCAAGTCAAAATAGCAACTGAAATAATTT
Organism: Sinocyclocheilus grahami; assembly: GCF_001515645.1. Taxonomy (NCBI): domain Eukaryota; kingdom Metazoa; phylum Chordata; class Actinopteri; order Cypriniformes; family Cyprinidae; genus Sinocyclocheilus; species Sinocyclocheilus grahami. Next base: position 17,242 of record NW_015505484.1, on the reverse strand, counting down.
TGCTTACATACCTTGGTTTTAAAGATTGTACCATCCTGCCTAGTGTTTGTTCACAGAAAGCCTCCAGGTCCTGTAAGATCTTTGATTAGGTTGCAAGCACTGTATGTTTGAGTTCTTCATGATGTTGAGATCCTAAAAGTTACAAGCAGTCAATGATGCTCAATGAGGAAACACATTATAAAAACAATAGTATTTAAACATTTGTATGTAAACTTCTACAGGACAATTTTATAATTTCACATTTAATTTGTGGAATACATGCTAAAATATTCTACATGTAACATGATTTTTAAAAGAAATAAATACTTTTATTGACCAAGGATGCATTCAATTGATGACTGTAAAAACACTTACCGGCGATTTCTGTTTTAGATAAATGCTGTTCTTTTGAAGCTTCTATTAATCAATAAATAAATAAAATAAATAAATAAAATAAATAAAAAGTATCACGGTTACTTCAAACATATTAAGCTGCAAAACTGTGTTGATAACAATAAATATGAAGCTGAGCACCAAACCTTATTAAAATTATTTATGAATAATCAAGTGACACTGAAGACTGGAGTAACATTTACATTTATTAATTGCAAAAACAAATAATATAAAAATAAATTACATTGTAATGTTTTCTCAATATTACTGTTTTGTGTGTGTGTGTGTGTATATACAGTGGGTACAGAAAGTATTCAGACCCCCTTAAATTTTTCACTCTTTGTTATATTGCAACCATTTGCTAAAATCATTTAAGTTCATTTTTTTCCTCATTAATGTACACACAGCACCCCATATTGACAGAAAAACACAGAATTGTTGACATTTTTGCAGATTTATTAAAAAAGAAAAACTGAAATATCACATGGTCCTAAGTATTCAGACCCTTTGCTGTGACACTCATATATTTAACGCAGGTGCTGTCCATTTCTTCTGATCATCCTGGAGATGGTTCTACACCTTCATTTGAGTCAAGCTGTGTTTGATTATACTGATTGGACTTGATTAGCAAAGCCACACACCTGTCTATATAAGACCTTACAACTCACAGTGCATGTCAGAGCAAATGAGAATCATAAGGTCAAAGGAACTGCCTGAAGAGCTCAGAGACAGAATTGTGGCAAGACACAGATCTGGCCAAGGTTACAAAAAAAATTCTGCTGCACTTAAGGTTCCTAAGAGCACAGTGGCCTCCATAATCCTTAAATGGAAGACATCTGGGACGACCAGAACCCTTCCTAGAGCTGGCCATCCGGCCAAACTGAGCTATCGGGGGAGAAGAGCCTTGGTGAGAGAGATAAAGAAGAACCCAAAGATCACTGTGGCTGAGCTCCAGAGATGCAGTCGGGAGATGGGAGAAAGTTGTAGAAAGTCAACCATCACTGCAGCCCTCCACCAGTCGGGGCTTTATGGCAGAGTGGCCCGACGGAAGCCTCTCCTCAGTGCAAGACACATGAAAAAACACCTGAAGGACTCCAAGATGGTGAGAAATAAGATTATCTGGTCTGATGAGACCAAGATAGAACTTTTGGCCTTAATTCTAAGCGGTATGTGTGAAGAAAACCAGGCACTGCTCATCACCTGTCCAATACAGTCCCAACAGTGAAGCATGGTGGTGGCAGCATCATGCTGTGGGGGTGTTTTTCAGCTGCAGGGACAGGACGACTGGTTGCAATCAAGGGAAAGATGAATGCGGCCAAGTACAGGGATATCCTAGACGAAAACCTTCTCCAGAGTGCTCAGGACCTCAGACTGGGCCAAAGGTTTACCTTCCAACAAGACAATGACCCTAAGCACACAGCTAAAATAACGAAGGAGTGGCTTCACAACAACTCTGTGACTGTTCTTGAATGGCCCAGCCAGAGCCCTGACTTAAACCCAATTGAGCATCTCTGGAGAGACCTAAAAATGGCTGTCCACCAACGTTTACCATCCAACCTGACAGAACTGGAGAGGATCTGCAAGGAGGAATGGCAGAGGATCCCCAAATCCAGGTGTGAAAAACTTATTGCATCTTTCCCAAAAAGACTCATGACTGTATTAGATCAAAAGGGTGCTTCTACTAAATACTGACCAAAGGGTCTGAATACTTAGGACCATCTGATATTTCAGTTTTTCTTTTTTAATAAATCTGCAAAAATGTCAACAATGCTGTGTTTTTCTGTCAATATGGGGTGCTGTGTGTACATTAATGAGGAAAAAAAATGAACTTAAATGATTTTAGCAAATGGCTGCAATATAACAAAGAGTGAAAAATTTAAGGGGGTCTGAATACTTTCCGTACCCACTGTATAAACA
>NW_015505484.1:7419-13815 GCF_001515645.1 Sinocyclocheilus grahami | reverse complement strand
TTTAAGGGGGTCTGAGAACTTTCCGTACCCCCTGTATATATATATATATATATATATATATATTTAAAACTTAAAATAAATAAATACATCAAATAAATGCATCCTTGGTGAGCACAAGTAGTCTTTCACATAGTTGTATAATCCCCCCCCCAAAAAAAAAAATTTGAATAAAATAAACAAAAAATATTAAAACATTTCCAAAAATATTAGAACATTTAAAAAAAAATATTGCAAACCAATTCTTTTTTTTGTCTTAAATAACTTAATAGTTACACAGACCACAATCACATTAAATAAGTGATAAATAAGAAATTGTACACTCTCTCTTAATATACAAAATGATCAAACTTATCTATAAATACATAACATCAACAACATTTAATATTGTTTTTAAAATTTTAAAGAAAAACATGTTTGTTTGTTTTTTTAGATAAAGTCTTATCATGGGTGTAGTCTGCAGGCCAGCGTAATCAGTTCTGTAGGCTAGTAATATTGAACATTACAATTCACAATTTTCCTATGTATATTTTCATTATAATAAACTGTACTGTATTCTGTGAAGAGTACTTAAAGAAAAAAAACTCATCAAATTGTTGTTTTCAATACTACACTATAAAGACATTACAAAAAAAAAACTCAGAAATAAAACAACTGCATGCATTACGATAATAAGGATTTTGGAGGAACGATTTACAGTCTTTGTGCAATATACATAAATATTTTTCCTTTTGATTTAGGGGTGAAATATGACCGGGACGTGTTTTTGTCAGACTCACCCATTAAAAATGTGCAAATAGTTGCTGCTATGAAACACTATGAATCTGCTCTCAGTAAAATTCAAGTAGTCCAAGTTCACTATAATCAAGATTTCTTCTTCAGTAACTTGATCTCCATTTTAAGATAAGTCTTCAGGTTGTCATCGAGAACGTTCTCCTCAATGGCAGCCAGAGCTCTGTCTCCACCATCGCTGTAATATTTCAGCAGTTTTTCAGCATGTTCGATCCACACACAGTTATGGCAGCCGCTCATGCAGCAGTGGCTGGGGGGAGATGGAGGGCCCTCGTCTGCAGGTTCTGGGACAGTCGGTGTCTGGTGTACACTGCTGACGGTGGAAGAAGAGTCTGAGCTTGAACACTGCAGCTCACAGGCAGTGTAGTGCAAAGCTCTGCTCTGAGAAAACACAGTCCAGCGATGGGGTCTGTTTTTGAAGAGAGCCATGTAGCAGGTGTGCAGCTGTAGAAAAGAGTTGCAAATAGATTTATGCAGGAATTCACAATGTTCATCTTTTAACAGCCTCTTCTTTCTCTGAGCTTTTCTAAGTTTCAAATAGGAACATTTGATCTTTTAACTTCAACTTTGTATTTTAATAATGCTAGGTTTTTTTAAACAGTGATAAACAACATGAAATAAAGAAAGGAACACATTATTTAGATTATTATTATATTATCACTTTTCCAAATGTGTTTGACTAAATTACTAATGCTAAAACGTTGAGAAACTATATCTATCTATGCAAAAATGCATATAAAACGTTCATATACATTAAAGGGTTCATATGATGTTGTTAAAAAGAACATTATTTTGTGTATTTGATGTAATGAAATGTGTTTATGCGGTTTAAGGTTTAAAAAACACATTATTTTTTAACATTTATATATATATATATTGCGTATGTTTGCAAAAATATATCCATTTATATATGATTTATTAATATATTTAAAATTCCAGATTTCCAAAGTGCATGAGTGTATATATATATATATATATATATATATATATATATATATATATATAAGAAAATAAGAATGATCTTACCATACTATCTTACTTTTAATATTTTTTTGTGATTTTATAATTAAAATTCAAGAGACAGTTCCCATATTTTAAGAATGTCCCTTTGTCAGTGTCAGTCAATCAATAAATAAACACAAGATCTTCAAGCTCGGTGTATTTTTTATATCAAATTATAGCAGATATATATGAATTTTCAAACCCACCCTTTGCAAACATGACACAACATTGAGTGAAGGCATCGCAGAAGTGGATGACAGCTCAAACAGTCTCTTCAGGAACCGCCATGTTTTCCATATAAATTAGAATGTATTCTGTCTTCAAAATAAATTAAATTACAAACATTATTTTTAAAATCACACAGCAGGTAACGTTTCAACTGGAAGCGTCCATATTGGAATCATGTGTGACCTCTGTTATGCGTGACGGCTAGGGCGAATGCAGTTAGCCAATCAGACCGAAGAATGAAAATACTTTGAGCCAATTAGAAGTTGAGAGAGCGCTTAGGAGGCGGGGTTTGTAGAGAACGCAAACAGACTGCACTAAAATTTATATCCAGTAGATGTCAGTAATGGACCATAATCATACATTTGCCATGAAAAATCGGTGATGGCGCCATTGCCACACACAGAACAAGATGTCTAGAAGTTCAGATAAGATTCAAAATAACAAGAAATGTACTAACACAGCTGCTGCTACTACTACTACTAATAATAATAACAATTCATGTATCCAATAATACAAAATAATAATGAGTATTAATTATAACACAATTCATAAATTAATAAAATAAATATTCTACATATATATATATATATATATATATATATATATAAAAAAAATTTATTATTAATTGTAAAATGCATATATTTGCGATGTAAATTGTATGCTAGGCCTATTTGTGTAGTAGGCTAATGAGTAACAAGCAACATTGGGACCTGCTGTTTTTGGTCAATATTCGTAATTCTGCCTTTTTATTTCATTATGCAGTTTTAATCAACTTCTGCTGGTCAGTTGTTCCTACATTATTATTAATATCAAATTATAGACACTAACCCCCGGTTTAATAGACAAGGCCTAAGCATAGTCCCAGACTAAAATGCATGTCTGGACTGTTTCAACTGAAAGAAACTTGCACTTTTGTGATCTTAAAATATGTCAGATTCATTGTTTTGCCTCAAGACGCACACCAGTAATGCTTTTTTTATCTAAGGCATATTTATAAAATGTCCTAATTGAACTATGGCCTAATCCTGGCTTAACCTAAGACCTGTCTGTGAAACCAGGCCTAAATTACCCAGTTTATCAACTTTTATGGTCAGTCAGATTGTGAATTATCAGTGATGCATGTAATTATCCGGTCATTCCCACAGGACTGTGTGTTTTAGAGGCACGTCCATAGAAACCGAACACACAGCACCCCTGAGACCTACATAAATTCTGCATATATGGAAACTATTAATTTTCAGCATACATATGCTGTTTAAACCTTCTAGTTCATAATACAATAAAACAATGTTGATTTAGGATATTTGCATCTTTCAGATAACCGATACTGATGACTCAGAATCAAGTGTTCCCATGAATAAAACCTGTTTTACTCTTTGGAGAAAACTAGGCTTGGCTTTCCTGTGATTAAGTCTTGAAAAACAAGGCATGCCATTCAAATGATTAGCTGAGAATATTTTTTACTTAAAAGGGAGGAATTTTCCCATTCGCAGGGCAAGTTTATTCATGTTTTGTTAGCTGTGAACACAATGTGATATCAAAAGTAATAATTAAACAGGCAACTGGCCTGACAAGTTAAACTTAAAAATTGTGCAATGATATAACGTCATATAAACACACACACACACACACACACACACACACCGGTCCTCAGTGATACTGTTATCATTGGGACAGTCATGTAAACTGGGGTCTGAAAAATCATAGGTGGGTCTGAAACTTTTAGAATTTTTTAGTGATTGCATGAACAGGAGTGTCCATGCTGGACGATCTTATTATAGTTAGGCTGCAGTGAATGGGTGCCGTCAGAATCAGAGTTTACAGTTTTTCTCAATTGCTTAAACACAAAAACGGGTTTCTATAGTACAAAAACCGATACCCTTATGTCATTCCCAAACACACACACATGCATTTCCCATAACTGTAAACACTATTCACCTATTTCCACACATGCTTCAATATTCAAAACTCATTCTGTAAAAACTTTCACAAAAGTGGCCAAATAAATCATTCACTGCACTGTAAGTTCATTCAGCAAACACATGCTCTCAATATAATTAACTCAAGTCATCAGAAGCTAAACTCAAAGAGCACACCTTTCTCCAGGTGCAAACACTAAGACTCAAAATTGTTAACACACCAATCAGAATTAAAGGGTCATTAAATAGGACCTGGAGCAATGTCCATGTGCTTTGGAACAATGGATCCTAACAATGCTGATGTTGCAAGACAACAGCATGGAAGATGAAGACGAGCAGTCTCTGATGAAATCCGTGCCACCCTACACTCTTAAAAATAAAGGTGCTTCAAAAGGTTCTTCAAGCGATGCCATAGAAGAGACATTTTTTGGTTCCACAAAGAACCTTTCAGTCAAAGGTTCTTTAAAGAACCATCTCTTTCTTAACTTTTTGTAATCTGAAGAACCTTTTTTCGCCACAAAGAACCTTCTGTGAAACAGAAAGGTTCTTCAGATGTTAAAGGTTCTTTATGGAACCATTTAGACAAAAAGGTTCTTCTATGGCATCGTGAAGCACCTTTATTTTTAAGAGTGTAGCTCATCATGTGTTCATACATGGGAGGACTATGAAAGAAGCTGGACAGTTTGTCCAACCGAACCTAAACCGTTACATGGTTGCATCCATTGTCTGTACTTTCAGGAGGGAAAACGGGTAACTTGCTTTGTTACGGTGATGTATGTAGTGCATATAGATTGAATCCACGCTTTGTTTTCTGTGTAGTTTTTGCCACAGTCATCATGGATGACCATAATTTAGTAGCGGTTCTTTCATTTTTTTTTTTGCAGAACTGAGAGGCGGCCATCTATAGAATTCAAATGGTTAAGGAGCAACGATTCCAATATGTGCAGGTGACTGATATACAGTACAGAGTTTACAGTGTAGAACATGGCCTTTCTCTCCGGCACATCAGTACAGTACTGTAATTTTTATTTCTGTAGAGGGTCTTTGAGCTGGATGCCATGGCTGACCCACATGAGTATACATCTTCATTGAGGCAGGGTTCAACCTGACATAGTGCAAAAGAGGGCTCAACATCCTTGGTCACCGTGCGGTCACAAGTTCCTGGCCAGAGGGGAGGCAACACCACCATATGTGCAGCCATCAGCAATCGTGGCGTCCTCCACCACCATGGCAAACTGGGTCCATACAACACGGCACAACTCTAGATTTCTAGATCAGCTGCACAATAACATTCTTCAACAGGAAGGGGAGCCAGGGCAACCAGAGCAGGTCCAATATGTTGTCATTTGGGATAATGTGAGTTTCCATCGTGCTGCTCTGGTTCACACCTGGTTCAATGCCCACCCCAGGTTCACTGTTCCCTTTTATTTATTTTTTCCTCCAGCATATTCCCCATTTCTGAATCCGATTGAGGAATTTTTCTCAGCATGGTGGTGGAAAGTGTGTGACCGCAACCCCCATGTACACCAAAACCTCCTGGAAGCAATGCTGGATGCCTGTGAAGATGTGTCTGTGGAGTCCGTGTTATATAAGGCACACAAGGGCTTTTTATTTTTTTTTTCCACTCTGCCTCGCAAGAGCAAACAATGCGTGATGTTGATGAGATTATGGCCTGACCCACACCTGAGATGAGATGATTATGAGAACGCTCGCTGTTGCTGAGTAACCTGTACATTTGCTTGCCTTTGGAAATAAAGGTTTTGAAAATTAAGTATTCTAGTCTGCATGGACTCTTCATTGCATGTTTTGTTAGTGTGACATTTCAAAGGCCAACTTTTTGGCCAAAATGGCATGTACTGTATTGCTTTAGCCAACTATGTAAGCACAAACATGTGTGTGTGGTTATTTTTTTGGTCAGGGTTGTTTCTGAAAGCTTTAGTCAGTGCTGTGATTTCACAAAGTTCCAAATTATTGGTCTGGAAACTAAAGCATTTGGTAGCAGTGTTTTGAACTTATCCCTCCAATGTGGTAAAAGTCATAGTCTGTTTTTGACCGCTTGTATTGACCGAGGGCAATGTTTGAATTGGTATTCAAAAGTTAGCTGTTTGTACCGTTGGGTGTGACGATTTTAGAAAATGGGGAGTTGTTCCCAGAATTGCGTCGACGCAATTGGGAGAAACTGTAAACCGCTGATAACGTCGTAATCCACACAACTCCAGTCTGCTGATTAATGTTTTGTGAAGTGAAAAGCTGCATGGTTGTAACAAGGAAAAAAACATGTTTTCTCCTTTTAAAATGAGGCCTCATCTGAATCCGGAGAGAAATGTGCACTGCTTACAAGCTAAAACTGTTCTAAACCAATATTTTGATGTAAAAGGACAACTGGAAATGGACCTTTTCACTGGAGGAAGCAACATTATGGTCCATGTACTCCTCCTTTATCCAGAAGCAAGAGTTT
>NW_015505484.1:0-3794 GCF_001515645.1 Sinocyclocheilus grahami | reverse complement strand
ACCCGCCGGGCAAAAACACCCCAACAGCCGGTCCAAAACTCCCCACCCGCCGGGCCAAAACAACCCAACCGCTGGGTCAAAACTACCCAACCGCCGGGTCAAAACAACCCAACCGCTCGGTCAAAACAACCCAAACGCTGGGTCAAAACAACCCAACCGCTGGGTCAAAACAACCCAATAGCTGGGTTTGTCCCTTTTTAACCCAGCATTTTTTAGTGTAGATATTTGATTTTTTTTCCTTTAATTCTAGTAGTTAATGAGGTTTATTACTGTTGACAATGTAATAGGACATCAGTTTGTATATACATTCAAATTGGCTTCACAGACTGTGATGATGTTTCCACAGTTAATAACACTGTGAAAGTTTTTATACTTTAATAAAAAAAAAAAAATGAATGTGCATTTATAATGTTCTTTCGTACAGTATGATCACTGAAATCAATCTCCCATTTTTTTCTCATTTGGAAAGTCATAGAAATGCTATAGTGGAGGTTTTCTTTTGCTATTTTGCTAGTTTTTATTGACCCACTATGGCAGTCACTGTTTCTGAGAAATCCTGAAATGTAAAACAAGAGTTCACTGTGAATAAGACAGTATGTAATTTAGTAGTATATTATAATCTTCAGAAAATGATTTAGTGCTACAGCATACCAGTCAGCCTTATGATTAAAAGGTTATAACAAGGATATTATTAAACTAGCAGAACATGCTGTTGTATATCTGGGAGCTTTAAACTTCCTCATTAGAATTCATACTAGTCTTATGATCTCTAGTGAGAGATCTTGTCTTCTGTATTTTGGCATCTGAGTGTAACAGATTACTGAAAAAAAGTAGGACAGGAACTTGGTTTAAATTAGCAGTTTTTGTTCGGATGCAGATAGATAAGCAATGCCAGGTTTCCATCATACGTCAAAAAAATTAAACATAAGTTTGAATCGTTCAAAATAAGATATGCATTTACACTTTCATAAAAATGGTACAAAGCTGTCATTGGAGCAGTACCCTAAGGTGCAAAAGCTCAAAAGTAAAATTTTCACCCCTAAATGGTATATATTAGTACCTTAAAGGTACATAGATATAGATAGACCACGATATAGATAGGGTTTTCATATCATGCCAATTTTAAGAGTGATTTTTAAAATATGTGACCAAAAAATACTTAGTGTTCAAGTCTGAATACAACATATTTGTTCAGTCATCGCATATACATTCAGCTAATGTTGACCAGAGACTACTTTAGCACTAGCTGCTGACATAAATATCACTTTAAAAACACTTAAAAATACAGAGTAGCAAATTCTTTCAGCTTGAAGGCAGCGCTTTATAAATGAGTCCCTGGGCGTGTAGTTTGTTTGAGAACCTGTGAGGTGAACAGGAGTTTGCAGATGGCTTCATTCTGGTTTACTGAGTTTGTATGTTTCACAACAACTGTTTTAACAGACTCCTAAGACACTTAGCAAACATGACATGCCCAGTGTGGTTCAATTTTACACCTTTGTTTTTCTATATAGGTTGAACCTTATGTTACAAAGGGGAAAAGAGAGATACGTAACTTATGTACCACAAAAATAACAAAGGGCCGGTCTTTTGAAGTTCTGTGGATAGGAATGAAGATCGTATAATACAGAACATGGGAATTGTATAATGGGCGGGCCAGTATGAATAAGCAGCATTATGAACATAAAAAGGTACACTGATCAGTACAAGTACAGGCAAATAAAATGCCACCCCTTTATGAGGATGATCATTTGTAAAATGCACACCGAGTTTACATACACAAGCTATCATAAGAAAAGTGTTGATATGATTGCCATCATCCAGTTAAGTCAATATTTTGTCTTTTAAAAGTCAAATTTGTCCAAAAGTGTAATTTTGGGTCTTATTCAGAATATATACAGTACTGTATATATTAATTTATTAAAATAATAATATATAATATTTACATATATTCAGCATAAAATGTTTAACTTTAATATATGATCACATATCACTTTCATTTGTCCATGTGCAATACGAAATATGTATTTTAAATATTTATTTTGCTCATGGACAAATGAAGGTAATATTTGATAAAGGTAATCCCATTTTTTTTCTTCTCAAAAATATGCTGATTATCATTTATATACGTATACCAGTGTTATTTTAGTATTATTTATAAACAATTATAGTTTTTATCTTTATGTTTTCAGTTTTCCCTTTAATTTTAGTTTACATTTTAGTAATTTTGCTATGTGCTTTTGTAGCTTTTTTTGTGCTTTTTTGTTTATTTTTATTTCAGTTTCAGTGCAGCATTTATGTCCAGTTAGTAATTATAGTGCTTCAACTTATTACAGTTAGTTGCCAATGCAACATTTCTCGTTTTCATTTACTTTACTTTTATTTCATCTATAATTTTTATTTTTATTTATTTCAGATATCAAGAATGTTTTTAATAGTTTTAGGTTTAATTTCAGTTAAGGATAATAACTTAAGATATATACATCCTGCTTTTTTGGAAAAGTTTTAAGCAGAAAATAGATATTTAAAAAAATTCTGTTCATATAAAATGTGTGATTCTGACAGGTGGCAATATCAAATCAATGTGTCCTGGTTTAAGAGTTGTTACAGTAAAGGTTTATCTCCTGTTAAACCACACAGGCCGACAGATTGCGAACAAGTTCTGTAATTTACATAAGATATGTTACATAATTTAGCCAAGTGGGCGGAAATTAGGAAAATTGATACGTCCATAACACCTACTCATTCATTTAATGTGCCAAATGTCCTTTTGCAATAGAATAACAAACAGCCGCAAACATTATATTCAATGCTGTTGAAAGGACAGGTTTTTATGTCTTCTTTCTCCTTAAATACCCAGCACACAATGTTCTCAATGTGAGGAGAAAATGCTTATCATATTACCTATAGATTCAGCATCTAGATTTTACCGGCAGCGCTTAACATTTGATACACGGTCAGGACGGGCTGCAGGGAAGACATCCAAGAAGGCAGCCGGGCTGAACTTGATGAGAGACAGTCTAGAAACTACAGACGCATCCTAAATCACGTTTCATACCCTAAAACTGAGAGGATAGTTAGTGTTTCTATTGTGACAGTATCTTGGGAGGATCCTGTGTGAAATGTAGACAGTATACATTATACTACAATGAATCGTAGGGAAGGAAAGATTAGTTCGCCTCCAAAACATGAAAATAGTCATTTAGGCCTACTCATTCTAAACCTGTGTATTAGAAGATGGTTTTGAACAATGTTGGGATCCAAACAACACTGGACCCCACTGACTTTTATTGCATAGCTAAAGAACACACACATACACTATGACATCTTTTGGTTTTAGGAGGCTGAGATGCATTGATAACTTCAAAACATAAAATAATTTGGGGGTACATTTGCATACTGAGAACATTTACTGGAAGAGAAAACCACGGACAATGTATATGCAAAAACTTCAGCTACAGTTGAATTTTTTGTGTAGCTGTGTTTAAATGGACAGAACATTCTGCGATGCTTAATTTGCAGACTCATTTTAGGAGAAGTCTGCACTGTTCAGCATGATTTCCCAAAGACATGCATCTTTGAAAAACTTTTGCATTTTTGCTTTGAAATTTTAATGCATACTACAAAGTCTGTACTTTGTATACTTGTTTGCTTGGAGTGATTTTGCCAAGTATGTGAAAACTGTACTGACTGTAAAAGAAAAAGATGGCTGCAATTAGGTATCACAACTGAAAATTCAACATCAGAAAAATTTATGTGTTGTTTCAAGTGTTTGTGCTTGACTTAAAAATGATAAC
>NW_015505483.1:1867409-1896269 GCF_001515645.1 Sinocyclocheilus grahami | reverse complement strand
CTTTTCGTGTCCTCGTCGATACGTGGGAAGCGGTCCTGACACGAGTTTATCAGTATGCATGTCCCTGGGAATTGAACCCATGACCTTTAAATGCCAATGCAAAGCTCTACCAGTTAAGCTACAGAATAACATCTTCATGTGCTTCACTGATAAATTCAGGCCTTTCCTTTTTTATCAAATATTACAATTTATTAAATAAAACACATAAAAATAGTGTTTCGCCAAATCCCTTCAGAAAACATTTGCTGCCGCAAATTAACCACACATTTAGTGGCAAATTGTTGCATAGAATACGTTTTTGGGGTTTTGCAAACCAATATCATAAGTCTCTTTGGCTGTGGTTTAAAACCTAGTGAACACTCATAGGCAACTACCTTCTGTGGCAACATCGTATAAACTGAAATTAAATCTCATACCTATATGGAACACTATTTCTAAGCGTCATACAAAAACATTAAAAGCGCATCTGGCAATTTTGCAGAGCAACTTAACCGCACTGTAATATGAGGACAAATCACAATATCTCAAAATAAATAAATAAAACACTAAATTACATTAATTAATTTGGCAGATGTTGTATGCATATTAGGATATTCAGTTTATCAGTCTGCATGTCCCTGTGAATTGAACCCATGACCTTGGTGCTAATACCAAGTTCTACGGAAGAACATTTTAATGCACTTATGCGCTTCAGTGAAAAATTCAGGCCTTTATTTTTTATTATCAAATATTTAAATAGATTAAATAACACTAATACATAACTCTTTACAAACGGCTTCCCTTGCATAACTAGAGAGTTGTGCCAAATCCCTTTAGAAAACATTTGGCAAACATTGCTGCCGCAAATTAACCACACATTAGTGGCAAATTGTTGCAAAGAAAGATGTTTTGCAAAGGAGACCAATATCATATGTCTCTATGGCTCTGGTTTATAAACTAGTGAGCAGCCATAGATGACTACCGTCTATAGCAGCATCATAACTGAAATGAAATCTCATACCTATTTGGAACACTATAAGAGTGAATCATTAAAACTGACTTATTTACAGATGGTGGGGAACAAGAAGTAATTGTGTATGGGTGCGCACCATGAATCCAAGACAGTTTCCCGTTGGGGACAGTAAAGCTTATCTCATTCATTCATTTGAAATCAATATCCTTGCTAATTTGGCTATTGTTTATTTTTAAAGAAACCATGTTTGATCTGATGCTTTGGATGCCATGGTGACCAGATTTCCTGTCTGATTTTCAGAACAGACCCGCATCTATGCCGCGCTCAGCGAGATCTAGTTTATCAGCCCTCCAGAATTAATTCTCACTTTAGTGTCTGCGATCCAGTCCACTTCCTCTTTATAAATATTTAATGCGACCGGTCTCTGTGGGAAATCTCTCTCTGCTCCCAAGCAAGAGCTGACAGAAGGTATCTTCAGGCTTAGTGTCTTCCTCCAACACCAAATGGATGCAGTCAGGCACTCGCACCTCGACTAGCCCGGTTGATGGCTGACTCGCTCGCTTCCTGTTGGTTCCATCACAACAACGGCATGTGAAACGAACAAAAGAAATAATTGGTCAAATGAATGAGGCCTACTTGTCTAAAAAAAAAAAACGTATTAAGCACACTGTTCATTTCACCGCATGATGCTGACATCTCTATTTTCCTCCATGAAAGCACTTTTTATAGCATTTTTGGGTCACAGCAGCTCGTTTCCTTAAAAGAGACTCGCGCTGGATCTGCCAGACTCCATCAGAAAGGCAGGGATGCATAATTGAACAGCTGGTAAATTACACAAGAGTAGGTGATTACATTTCATGAAGGTCTTTTAGCTGTAATAATGCTGCATTACACTCATGCTGTATTGTCTAAAGGTCTGTTTGGTGAATCCCACTCTTTTATTGGTGCTTTTATGTACAAGGAGCTTATTTTTCTTAAAATTTCTTTATTCAAATAATTTTATGAGGTGTCATAGACTTGCCAAATTCATTTTTCATAAGTTTGTTAGACAGACATCTGTTGTGGGCGTTCTTGGCAGTTGTTACGAGACTTTATTTTAATAGTATTCATATCGATATCGGAATTATATCGTATCGACCGAAATGAAGAAATATATCATGATATCAATTTTGGCCATATCATCCAGCCCTAGCGAAAAATGATATAAAGTTATAAATAACTGGCATTTACTTATGAAATTATGAAAAAAGGTGTGAAAATATTATTTAAATGTGTATATTTAGGATAAATAAATGCTAGTGACAAAATTAGCCTTATCAATACAAAGTAATCTGTCATTTTGTTTCAAATCGGTCATTTCCACCCCAAAATGAATGAGTATTAAAGGTCCCATATTGTACACCTTTCTGAAGTTTTATTTTAGGTTTTGATGTCCTTAAGAATATATATTTGCGGTATAAGTACCAAAAACCACCTCAATATATTTTTACAGCTCCTCTCTCAGGAGCTCTGCTGAGAACAGGTTGATTTTGGCCTGTCTAATTAATATTCTTGAGCCTCTCTTCTGATTGGCCTGTTGTGTTCTGAGTGACGCACGGCCAGGCCGACCACAGGTAACTAGGGTCAGCCGACGTCACAGCGCTAGCTGGAGGCAGCAAAACAAAGGAGAAACTGGAGGCAGCCCATTCAAACCAGCGCAGATTCGAGGAGCTTAAAATATCATTTTGTTGTGATGTTGGGTGCCAGAATCAACGTAATACAGCCTCAAATTAGAAATTTGATCGCATATCTGCTGCCACTGCCAGACAAAAAAAACGACGACAGCTGTGGTTAAACGCGATAAAACGAGCAGACTGGACAGAAACGATCGTCAAAAATGCTCTCGTTTGCAGCGCACACTTATCAGAAAAGGTTAAATAAAGTATTGTCTTTTGTTGTTATGGGCGCGTCTACAGATTTCTTGCCATATGTCTATGTTTCTTGCATCTCACGACTATGTTGTGTATGAAATAATGTCTGTGTGCATGTGTGTAAAACAACAAACTGACGATTTATATATGATCATTTGTAATTGTATATACATTGTTGTGATTAATTGTGGCTGGAACAATAGTGTAGCTGTAAAAATAGTTGCCTGCTGAAATTGAAATGTATATACATCTTCATCATGACTAGATAGACACGGTGAGTTTGTCTTTACTTTACATGTTAGATGTGATCACCTCATAGTAACAATCCTGTCAGATCGTCCATCCTTTGAGTGAGAGTGTAACGTTACAGGTCAGCCGATCTGGTTTCGTGGTTAAAGTTAACCTTTTCGACATGTTTCTGTGTTTTCGTTACTCAGTCGGCAATGGCATGGACGTGATGTTGTCTGGGGGTTTGGCAAAAGCAGAGTGGGACGTTGGACGGTGCTCGGGGTGGTGACTGAAGGCGGTGACTGTGTAGTTCTGACATCAACTTTTTACGGAAGTCCCAACTGTTCGTGAAAAATCACAGCTACTTTATGCAGGCTGTGTGCATTTTACTGTGGACTGTTTTGAAACTTATATGGTAGTTAAATAGCCCCTAGACCTCAGTTATCATGAAAAAAGCCAGGAAATTTCAGTTTTGACAATATGGGGCCAATATTGGGGCCTAAGATGGTTTATGACAGATGTTTTGCATGGATGCACTTCTATATTGGACATTGTTACAGGACGAAATAACTGAAATGTTTAGCTTTTTTAATTCTGTCACAAGAAAACAAAAGTCATTCAGGTTTAGAAAGAAATGAGAGTGAGTAAATGATGACAGAATATTATTTTTACGTGAACTATGCCTTTAAGAGAGTTTCATTCCAAAGTCCAAATGGTCAAATATGGTCATAGTTGAATAAAAAAACACTTGTACGTTTATCACGTAGGCAGCTCAGTTGATTGAGCGAGGCCGTTTTCATCCTGGCTCTTGTTACGCACCAGCTTTTATCATCTTGTCAAGTGATAAACCTGTGTCATGTTCTTCATTATCTCCCCCAGCGCTGGAATCACCATAATGAATCCACTATTATGTGTGAGCTTTGTAAAGAGCACGGCTCTTTTTCAAAAGCTGTAATGTTATCTTAAAGGCTACAGCTTTTCAGAGAGATTGCAGTTTAAAAGCTTCCATATTTATTTCATGTCAATTCATTCACGAGACGAGACTGTGGTTACGGCACTCTCTCAGAAAAATGAAAAGGGAAATGCAACATTGCATGTGCCTTCAAGGGACCTTTTCACTTGTTAGGCCAAGAACAGACAGTACAGAAGACACAGAGAGCAGAAGATCTGCATTCTGCACTAAAAATTGCACTAGTCTACACATACAAATCATACAAAACTCATCACGATATACACACACAATTCAATTCAAATCAATACAAAATATTTAATGATTAATTCATCACATGATGAAGATAATTTGAAGACTTTACATCACTTTGGTAGATGTGTAAAGCATTGAATTTACAAAAAAGTAAGCTGAATAGCCTTGTTTTTTGACCACTGTGTTGCATGTGATCCTTTTCTAACACATTATTTATAATGAATTGTATTGAATTAACACATAAGCTGTATATAACCTTACTGTCAAGTGTAGGCAATTTCAGTTACTCATTATGGAAGCATTAATGATCAACAAATGGCAGATTTCAGCAAAGGAGGACATCATCTTTCAAAGATTTGACCTCAGAATGAACAGGACAGAGATAATGACCACGAAGAAACAATGCAGAAATGGAAACAGATGTGTAGGTTTTCACAAAAGGCTACATTAAAGCCTCTGGCAAATTGAGATTATGTTCATGTTTTGGGACTGAGGACAAACATACTTAACATCTAGATTTAAACAGATATAGGCTAACTGATTTCAGCTAGTCGTAGCATTCATGCCTGAAAACAGACAAAAACTGCCTAGTTGGGAAGAAAAGCAGTTGAATAACATGTAAAGTGACTAACCAATTTCTTAGATTTTATGGGCATTTAGATGAGCGTAAAGCAGAACAAATGCCATTGAATTTCTGTCGAGCCATTCTTGCTACAAAATGATGCTAGAAACAAGGCCATGGGTTTGATTAACAGGGAATGCATGAAATGTAAGACTTGAATCTTTGAATCCTTGAATCTATTGTATAGCTTTGAATGCTTAAATGTAGAAGCGCAACAGAGAATAAAACGTGTGAATAAAAAAAAGGCAAATAAAAATGAAAAGCTAACATTTAATATGTTTGTACATTATCATGCTTTTTAAAGACTAGAAGGAAATCATTAACTGTGTTTTTTTATTAACAGACACAGTCTTTAATATATGTGTAAAAAAAAAGAAAAATGAATACATTCAAGTATTTGTTGTATCTTTCTAAGGAGTTTCCCCTCACCACCACTGCTTTGCTCACCTGGGGTTTGAAAGGAACAGTTCACGCCTAAATGAAAATTTGCTAAACATTTACTCACCCTCAGGCCATCCAAGATGTGATTTTGTTTTTTCATTGGAACAGATTTGAAGAAATGTTGTATTACATCGCTTGTTCACCAAATGAATCCTCTGCAGTGAATGGATGCTCTCAAATTGAGAGTCCAAAAAGCTGATAAAAACATCATCATAATCCACAAGAAATGTAAGCAATCCAAAATCTATGTGTTTATAATAAATCCATCATTAGGACATTTTTAACTTCTAACCATTGCTTCTGGCTAAAATACAAGTCCTCTATCCAAAATATTGCTTTCTCCAGTGAAAAAGTCATCTTGTCTGAATCAAGAAAGAAATATGCACAGATTAAGCAGTGTTCACAAGTGGAAATAGTCCAAAACGGTTCTAAACAAATATGTTGGGGATAGACTTTTTCATTCCAGGAAGCGTTATTATTGATAATGAACTACTAATTTGGCCAGAAGCAACGTTTTAAAGGTAAAACTCCTTTATGATGGATTTGGTCGTGTGGATTACTATGATGTTTTTATCAGCTGTTTGGACTCTCATTCTGACGGCACCCATTCACTGCAGAGGATCCACTGGTGAGCAAGTGATATGATGGTAAATTTCTCCAAATCTGTTCTGATGAAAAACCAAAATCACTTACATCTTGGATGGCCTGAGGGTGAGTCAATTTTCAGCAAATTTTTACTTTTGGGAGAACTATTCCTTTTAGGCAATATTCTCTTTCTCTTCAGGTTTATACATCACTCTACTCATAGCTGGAAAAAAAAATGCTGTCAACTTAATACAAAATAAATATTTTCCAGATAATATTTTCCGCTGAACTTGGGAGCAGACGAGCGACAACTTATTCCCTGTGACTGTAAAGACTTCATTAAACTTTACTGAAATGATGAGCCCTCAAGGACACGAGCGCTTGTGAAACATGGCAGGATTCGGCGTCTACCTCCCTGGAGAGTCCTCGGAGACATTTGAGACGGAGAATAAAGAGTCACACTCTCCAGATCTAAAACTGCCTTGAGAGAGAAGAAACCTCAGAAATGTTGGATAAGATCTTGTTGGCTATAAACAATGAATAAAGCGGAGATTTTGGTTACTTGCATTCAGTGTAAATGTGATAAGTGCTCAGACCCAAGAGGGCTGTGCATGGTCTTGAGCAAGACTGTTTTGGCTATCTTCATTAGAGTGCTCTTCTCACTTACAGCCATGAAAACCCCCAGAGGAGGAGAACACGGGGAGTGTGCTGCTGCCTGTCTGCTCCTTAGGAGGAATAAAAATAGAAACAAACGAGACGATTGTTGGCATACAGTAGAGATGTTAAATTAATTTGGATAAAATAGCTCAGATTATGGTTTTGGTATAATTAGATTCAAGACACTCCTAATGAAATCATTTAATTACAGACTTTTGCATTTTGGCAAATGTACAGCAGGTGTACTTTTTTTCACTGATATGGTGCCATGCACATCGTCATTCACAATTCCAGTGAAGAAAAGGTGGTTTGAAAGTTTGGAGTTGGTAAGATTTTTGAAAGAAACCTCTCATGCTCACAAAGGCTGCATTTATTTGATCAAAAATACAGTAAAATTGTGAAATATTATTACAATTTGAAATAACTATTTTTTATTTTAATATGACTTGAATTGTAAATCATTCAATCAGTTTTAAATCATTCTAATATGCTGATTTGCTGTCAAGTAAAAGGTTTATTATCATCCATGCTAAAAACAGTTGAAGCATCCAGTTCAGCAGTATTACTTTTTTCAGGATTTTAGAAAAAAATTTTTTTTTTTTTAAATAGAAATCATTTCTAACATTAAACATGTCTTTACTGTCATTTTTGATCAATTTAATGCATCCTTTGAATACAATTATGAATTTATTTTTCTTTCTAACTTCTGTATAGTAGTCTATCACAGTTTCCACAAAAATATTAAGCAGCAGCAGCTGTTTTCAGAATTGATAATCATAATAATAAATGTTTTTTAAGTAGCAATATTAGAATGATTTCTGAAGGATCATGTGACACTGAAGACTGGAGTAATGACTGCTGAAAATATAGCTGTGCAGAACATTGTAATATTTATTAAAACAGAAAATAGTTGTAATTGTAATAATATTTCACAATATTACTATTTTACTGTATTTTTGGTCAGCCTTGGTGAGCATAAATCAATTTTTCACCATCAGTGTATGTGTGTGTGTGTGTGTGTTTTGCTTTTGGGAACAACATACACCATAATAAACTGACTAATTGACCTAAATAAAAAAAATTGATTCAAGGACACATTTTGCCACCATTGTGACATCTGTGTTTCCCCGCTCTTGAGAATCACCAGCTGCCATCGCATTCAACAATCCAAAGATGTGTTCCCACTGCACTGTCTTCAAGGAGAGACGGAGAGTCAACATTTAATTTGGATCATCTGGTGGAGGGAAAGAGAGGAGCTTAAGGGAGGGACTCAGTTGCAGCAAGGAAGGATTTTGAATGCAATCGTGCAATCAGCACTGGCTTCCTTGGGGTGCACTTCTTTCAGTGGGCTGGTTTGTCTCAAACACACACACACACACACACACACACATGGTCCTTGCTGAGAAGCAGAAGCGTATGCTTATTTCCCAAGGCCCCTATCCAGAAGTTGCTGAGATCTATGGAAATGATGTTGCATTAAAAACTTATGCGTCTTTATATGGCATGCTTTTTGTAATGACACTGTAATGATGCTGTATTACAGATCAAACATCTGTTATAGCAAACACACTGAACAGCACTTTCAAAACACGCTCAACTGCCAAACTGCATCCATTTTCAAGATCTAACTGCTATAGAGGCTTGGAAAGATGTCCTACTTTACATTAAGCTCTGTTTGACTGCAAAGGTGTGTGTTGATGCGGAGAAGATCTCTGTAAATCACATACCGGAGGAGGAACATCAATATTTTATGACGGAATAAGGCGGAAAGCTCTTCCAAACACATTTTAGTACATGAGTGGGAGGTCACGGCCCATTTTACAAACAGTCAATCAGGTGGATGAGCCATTGATTTATGTCCCATCGCTGCCTTAAAACAACCCTATGAATCACATTTCATTAGGCAAAGTATCACTGAATTAATTCACTCCATTCATAATTGGAGTCAGTCTAAATGAGCCAGGGTCATATTTGATTTGAGCGGGAGCCTTGCAGACCAATCTATCAACCTCTGTGATGTGTAACAGTTGTTTAAAGCCCTCATGGCCTCAAGAAGCTGAACGCTGGGTGTGAGGGATTAAAGACGGCCTCTTATTAAAGGCTCATCTTCAAGAGAGGCCATTCAAGCACTGGACCCCATAAGCATGGGATTTATTTAATGAATTTTAAATGGCTGCCGTCAAATGAACAAGTAAATATACAAGTAAAAGAATGAAATAGAGCATGCTAGCACTGGCAAGGCAACCAAATATTCAACAAATTGTTTTCTGTCTGGCCATAGAACAAAGAGGTGTCATGGATACTATGAATAAAATAAAAACTTTTTAACCCCCAATTCTCATTACTGTGACATGAAAAAGGGATTAATACAAAAATGTTATAACATTTAATAAATTATCTATTTGTACATCAGTTAAATCATTACATTGTAAAATAATTGAAATAATATTATATACAGTATATATATATATATATATATATATATAATTTACAATAAATATTACACATAAATGACTGCTACAGCAATATAAATCATCATTAAAATTTTGAAAAAGACAGTAACAGTTGCATTATTGTACTGAACTGAAATGTGCCATTAATTGCCATGGAAATAATGTCATAATGCAAAATATTCTATAGTATGCCAATTAAATTGAATTAAAATTAATTTCCAATACAATCAAATAAAATAAATTAAATTGTAGCAGTAACCTTTACATTTTCTGGATTATTAGGCTAAACTTGTTTTAGCCCCCAATTGTCAATACTTTTATAAAGAGTCTCATTCATATATAAATGTAATAAAACGTAATAAATGATGTATTTATAGACCAGTTACATCATTACATTATAATATTACTTATAATATTAAACATATCAATTTTATTTTAATATTTCATGAATACTATATATAAATGACTACAACAGCAATATGAATCACCGTAAAAAAATTGAAAAAGACAAAACCAGTTAAATTATAGTACTGAACTGAGGCATACTGAGGATCACTGGCATACTAATCCTCATTTTCCTTTCATGTTAAGATTTATGTAAGAAATAACATATAGTCAGCCCGTCATTACTGCAAAACAAAACTAATGAGACTGATAAGGGGATCAAGACCTCAATGTGAAGCCCTGAAGGGGTTAACTTGAGAATAATGATAATTGTATCCTCATCCTATTCCCCCTCTCTCTCTTTCTATCCCATAATTTCTCGTCTTTTCTCTGCTGCTTTACAATAAAGAAGAAGCAAAAGGCCCCAAAATACAATAAAAAAAGACAAATGTTTAGAGGAAGTTGAGCTGAAACATAACTTTAAAGCAGCCATAAAAGTAAAAGGCCCCTGAAGGGCACACAAATACCCTGACAGTGTTTCCTTAAGCAAAAGAAGTCCATCAACCGACAGCAAATCTCTCAAGCTATACGCTGTGGAATCTGCACACAATTCAACACCATGACAACAGATGGAGAAATGCTCTTCTTCTGCACACCGCACACCCCACAGCAGCACAAAGATCATCTCAAAAGGCTTCGGCCCTGTGGAAACCACAGCAACACTACAGATGACCACAGAGCGCCATACGTGACAAAACTGCTATCTACTCCCAAATTAAATCCAGCTGAGAACTGTGGCAAAGAGAGCGAGCGATGGAGAGAGTACGTGAGAATAAAGACGCCTCACACTTAAGACTGAGTCGCATCTCTTTCCCCCAGTGGGACAGAGGGTCTTTTCTCCTCCCTGAAGGGGGTTGAATGTGACACAGAGGCATTGCCGTCCCCTGACAGAGAAACTCCAATGCAGGGGACAGATGTTCCAGCTGGGCTCAGCCGCCGTGACATCTCGGCCTCCAGCTGCTGACCGCCCACTTTCCTATTGCTCAGCGCAGTCTTGTTAGGGACGGGCCTTTGCTTTTCACGAAGGAGAAATGGAATTGAGGGAGACTAAATAAATTCGAGTCCAAGGCCGCAGCCTCAGCTTGAGACTGGCATCGCATAAAGACAGATCCACACTGCAGAGGATCCGTCCACAGAAGAGTTTCAACCACAGTTTCACTTTGTTTTACGAGGCCTTTGAGGCCAATCTAGAATCAGATAATAGAGAGAAGAAATTTGCAACATTTTCAGTCTTAATACACTATTAGCAGGAACAATTGTGCAAAGAAAATGCTGAAGAATTCAAATTTTACACAACAAAGCGCACTTTGCACAATGCATCCCACAATGCAATGTTTGACCTTCCATTTCCAGCCGTGACTTCACTTCTTTCTTGACTGATTATTTGACTAGTCTGTCAAATCCAGGACATTTAAATAAATAAATAAAAGTTTTATTTACACAGAACTGCTTTTTTAAAATATATTCTGTTTTGTAAAAAACAGCAAAAAAGATTAAGATTTTGTAAAGTTTTTGAAAGAAGTCTCTTGTGCTCACCAAGTTTACATTTATTTGATCAAAAATTCAAAAATAAACATTTTATTATTACAATTACTAAATATTATTACAATTTAAATTAACCTCTCAATTTTAATATACGTAAAAATGTAACTTATTTCTGTGATGTAAAGCTGAATTTTCATCGGTCATTGTCACGTGATACTTCAGAAATCACTCTAATATGCTGATTTGGTGTTCGTAAAACATTTTTTATTTTTATCAGTGTTGAAAATAGTTGTGCTGCTTCATATGTTTGTAGAAACCATTATTTTTTCAGGATTCTTTGTTGAATATAAAGTTTAAAAGAACAACATTTATTTCAAATATAATTGTTTTGTATCAGTGTAAAAGTGTTGACATTTGACCAATTTAATGCATCCTTGCTGAAAAAAGAAACTTACTCCAAACTTTTAATTGTTTGTATATTAATATATTAATGCATTTATGTACTTTCTGAAAGCTCAAAGCTCAAGGTCATTTATAATTAATGCAAAATAACCAACAAATAACACAAACAATAAAATCAATATGCCATCTGGATTGCCATGTGCAGGCAATGTGAAAAGATCATATGACAATAATGGAGCATACTGTATTGCAAGCACTTACCAAGAAACAACTTTCACTTCTATTTTTAAATAACTGTAGGCAGTATACAGTATCTACTGTGCAGTATTCAGTAAATAACAAATATTCCATCCAAACACAGCCAAAGCTGCACTCAAGACCCTTGTTTACATTCTACTAAGTGTCTCAAACAAATCTTTGAGTCAAGAGGTTCGATGCCACAGACTTTGGCAAATTCTAGTTGTTCTTCCATGGAAGCGTTCACTGCCTGGGAACATGTAAACATGACTGTTTTCCGAAGGACTGATACAAACTTGTGTACTGACTCCTAGAAACTGCATAAATCTAGCCAATCAGATCGGACATTTTGAGGAAGCTCTTGCCATTTTCAAGGGCAATTCACATCAAACATGGCCATGCCGTCTGAGGCCGAGACTGGACAAGCGGAGCACAACTGTCTAACTCTGGGATACTGGCCAGGGTCTGAAGACCCATTGCGTTTGACATTCATTCCTTGGCATCTATTCCAGGCAGCCTCCAATAACACGGAGCTCCAGACGGAAGCAGAGAACTCTACACCCTGCCGTCCACAGTCTCTATAGATCACTTCCACAGGATCAGACACAGGTGGGAAAAATTAAAGGGGTAATTCATCACTGGCATGATGAGGTTTTTAATAAAAGTTGGCTGTTTATGCAGGAGAAATGTGATTTTTAAATGCAGTATTACAGAAACTACTAGAGAAAACTATGGAGGCCCATTTCCCCACTGAATGAAACAATGAAACAAGGTAAATGCAGGGGTTTTTTTATCCCACAATTCTGACTTTTTTATATCATGCAATTCTGCTATCATGCTATTTTTTCTCGCAATTGCGAGTTTACATCTTGCAATTCTGACTTTTTTCCTCAAGTCAGACAAAAACAGAGAAAAAGAGCTGTGGCCAAAAAAGTAAGAAAACTTCAGTAGAAAACTTGTAGTTTTCAGAAATGTCCTGGGGCGGGGAAACAGAAAAATAATACACATTGTTCATTTACTTATACTACTAACATTGTAACAAAACAAAGCTGGTTGAAAATTGGCAAACTAGGAAAAAACATGGATTCATTTAGTAATAAAACACCACTGTGTGTTGCACAGAAAGGCACAACAGGTCTGCTGTGGCTTTTTGGAACTATTTTTGTTGGCGAAATTGAGCAAAAACAGAATTTATTGCGTCTAAAATAACTTCTTGTTTATTGAACTGTTGTATAAAATCACTATCACATTTGCAATCGTGCGGATAATTGGAGGAAAACAACAGCAATCTTGCTTGTGTGATATTGCAAGTGACATTTTGTGAGATTTTCTTGCCCTCACAATTTTAGGGGCATATAACTGCATTCTAATAGAAAATATAGTTAAAATGGCCAAACATATGAGAGAAAATATAAGTTAGTGAAACACATTGAAAGCATATGTCAATTTATTTTAAAATCTATATTAGCAATGTATTTTGGGCCACATATTAATATTGTATATTATGATATATTTAAAAATGTCAAGAAATTGTCCTGCAGTCAAAACTTAGATTTGAGTTTTAACTAAACTTCTTATCTTATTATCGGAACTAAATAATAATAATAATAATAATAATATTATATGAACTAAAAAACAAAACAAAACTGAGAACACCATTGTCAAACCACCATTATAAAATAAAAATAAATTTTATAAAATATAAACACACACACACACACACACACACACACACACACACACACACACACACACAGACACACACACACAATTTCTTATGTTCATTTGGTCTGAAAAGAAATCAATAAATGTAATATTGTATGCATAACATCCATATGGCAGCACAGCAGGTTTTCCATTGTGGTACAGCATTGTCATATGGAAAAATTCATAATTCTTCCATAAGCCATAATTCATCATTCTCAATTTTCGGCGAAGCTGTGCAAAACTGTTTTGTAACAACATCTAGTTAACTTATAAAAAAATGAAGTAAGAAATCATGATGTTGAAGAATCATACCGATGATGTTTAACAGAACGTTTCATCTGTGGTCCTGAAGGATAAAAAATTTAATAAAATCAAAGGTCATGTAGCAACAGCATATCATTGGTTACATTAATGTATTGTTGGAAATAAAGGAGCAGTCTTTAAAGTTGTAGTGTTTTATGGTGAGAAAGTGAGGAAAATAATACTTTGCCACATGGCTATGCTGTATACCCTACAGAGTTGAATAAATGTGCAAAAAAACAAATGAATGTGCATGCCATGCAAAACCCCACAGTGCTGCACAGTGAAACACCACACACAGAACAAACAGCTCTCTGCTTACACGGCACAACTGCACTCCAGAGAAAAACACTAATATCAACCAGAGAGAGAGAGAGAGAGAGAGGAAACAAGAAAGGAGGCCGATAAGATCCACTCAACTCCGATTCGCTTTTCACACAAAGCGGAGGCGCTGTGTGTCGGTAATATTCAGGACTTTAAAACACTGAGACAAATTGGCTTTGTGTAAAATCTCAGAGCCAGGTTTAATGGAGGCTCCCCGAGGGAGCACGGAGAGTAATTTGTGGCGGCACGGAGACAAACAAAACGCTGGAGCTTGCTCTGACAGCCACAGATGGATCATAAAGACTTTATGGGAAGATGGGGTTCAGCGCACGAGTCGACTTAAACATGACCCACATTCTTCAGTCTCAAACCGCTCCGCTCAGCTGCACGCTCACGGCCACTTCAGGCCTCAGATCCACGAGCAGAACCACTCTGAAAGCTGCTCAGCAAACCAAGTGAGGGGAAAAGAATCATGTTTAAAAGAAAAAGATGACTGCTGTCAGATATTCTGCTAATAAAGATTGCCTATTTAAGATTAAATCTGCAATTTCTGCTTTAAAAAAATGGATTTGCAAAATGAATGTATTCAGACAGGTTTCCTGATTTTTTTTCCCGAATTATATGACACTACTATAACATATTGGTATTAAAAAGAAATAAGTGATGCACTAATATTCCAGCCCGTTTTTATGATATTTTACGAGGTGGCTAATTCGTACAACCTCACTCGTACAAATTCATACGATTTTTGCTAAATCATACATGTTTTACGAGTTGCACAATTCGTATGAATTTGAACGAATGACCTACACCTAACCCCGCCCCTAAACCTACCCATCACTGGGGTCTAGACAAAGTGAGTGAGGTCGTATGAATTTGTGCGAATTAGCCACCTCGTAAAATACCTACGAATTGGTCATGAGATAGCGTTGAATATTCATATTTCTGACTGATTAAAGGGTTAGTTCACCCAAAAATGAAACTTCTGTCATTAATTACTCACCCTCATGTCGTTCCAAACCCATAAGACCTTAATCTGCTTCTACCGTCTTCCGCCATTTTGGAGAGTACCCCAGAACGTAATCAACGTAATCAGCGTTGTTTATGTTCAGCAGAAAGCATGCGCATGCTGAACGTAAACATCGCTGATTACGTTGATTACGTTCTAGGGTACTCTCCAAAATGGCGGAAGACGGTAATTCGGGGAGAAGAATTGTTGAATAAATTATGTTATCATTGTTTTCTTTGCGTGCAAAAAAAGTATTCTCACATCTTTGTAAACTTAAGGTTGAACCCCTGATGTCACATGGACTATTTTACTGATGTACTTGCTACGTTTCTGTGCGTTGATCGTGGTAGTATCCTTGCTGTCTATGAAGGGTCAGAGAGCTCTCAGATTTCATTAAAAATATCTTAAATTGTGTTCTGAAGATGAACGAAGGTCTTACGGGTTTGGAACGACATGAGGGTGAGTATTTAATGACAGCATTTTCATTTTTGGGTGAACTAACCCTTTAACGGTCTTTATTTGACTAAATAAATTAAACACTAAAAACCAATCATTTTAATTGCTAAAAGGGAATGTTTAATGTTTAAAGATTTGGTCAAATATATTGTGCGTTAAAAAAAATTCAACCACAATGCTTCCATTCCCTGTGAGCTGTAACAGAGTAGAAAACACCAAATTAATATTTATTAAACTATTATTAAATTCCTTTATTTGATCAAAAATACAAAGTCAAAACTAAAAACAGTAATATTGTGAAATATTATTACATCTTAAAATAACTGTTTTCTATTTTAATATATTTAAAAAATTATATATTTGTTTAATATATAAATTTTTTTTCTTTACAGTCACTTTTAATCAGTTTAGCGCGTCCTTGCCAAATAGAATTTTCTTTAAATTGGCAAGGAATTTCTTAATAAATAAAAGAAGAGTAGTGTAACTAAGAAGCATAAAGCCAGTCACAAAAAAAACCACATATCACTTTGAAAAAGCACAAGACATCAAATGAATCACTCTTAAGTAGCGCCGTGCTCTTGCCTAACAGTGACAGCTTTTTTCCACAAGCAGAAATGAAACCAGGGGTCAGGAAACAGCGGCGCACTAACAAGAGCATTAGTTAAGAAATGGGCAGAAGAGGCCTGTGGAGGCAGAGGCGTAGAGAAAAGCTCTGCCAATCTATCACAAGAAAGCCTTTTGTTCTGGGCTGAATGTGAAGGCCCAGCTCCCAGACTGCGATACACTCCTCTAGCATGGCACCTCTGGCCGTGTCAAGTCCTCCATCTCTGGCAAGAAGCACCAGAGGGAAGCGACCCGCCGATTAATAACCTGTAACGGCACGAAAAGCCCTCTGCCGGCCGGCCGTGATCCTCAGTGTGAGTGACCGCTCTCCTGTGGCACAGAGCGCTATTCATCACGGCCAAATGAAAGCCGCTACGGCAGAATGGACCTCATTCACGTCGCTGTCCGTTCAAATTACACCGGCCACAAGGGGCCGCCACACAATGTGCCTTGTTTTGGATTTTCCTGATGGGATTCTTCCAAAAGGCTGTTCACGGAAACACCTTGTGTGAATGGACCGCCGGCGGCCATTAAGCATGGAGGATGTCCAATCAGTCTCCAAAGTATTGAGCGTGAAGAGCAGAAACTGTAATGGAACAAAACCAGGAGAGCCAAAGACATCAATCAGAGCCAGTGTGTCAATGGAAGTAAACTATTTTTATGTTGTAATGATTTTTGTGAGTTTAAAGTCTTAATACTTGGTTATGTAAAATGATACAACGGTAATAATTAGATCACTTGCCATCTTGTTAAATGCAGCATGAACAGCATGGTTTGATTGTGAAAAATGACTCGGTTCTTTATAATGAAATGGACAAAAAGACCAGTCTTGAACTCATGAGTCACTGGTTTGAATCAAGTCTAATGACTCACTTATTTCATCGGAGTTGTATTAAAGGGATAGTTCATGCAAAAAATAAAAATTCTGTCATCATTTACTCACCCTCCACTTGTTCCAAACCTGTAGGAGTTTCTTTCTTATGCTGAACACACACACACACACACACACACACACACACACACACAGATATTTTAATAACGATGGTAAAACAAAAAACAAAAACAAACAAACTTAAAATACTAACACTTGAGACTGTTACCACATTAATTTTAATAATTAAAAAAATGTAATGACAAATTTGCATGTTCATGGTTCTCTAGTGTCAATAATAATAATAATAATATTATTAGTTGTAGCTCTTCTAGTAGTGTTTCAACTAATAAAAATAAAGACAAATATATTCTTGTAAATTACATTTTTACTGTAAAATAAAATTAATATTTGATAATTATAACAATTAAATGGACTATACAGTTATTTCATTAAATTGTAGCCTTTGATTTAATAAATCACACAATAATTATCACACGTCCCCATTTATTGACTTTAATTTTATATTTGAAAAGCATATATATTAATAATGGCCATTTGTCTTTTATGAAGCCCCTAAAGGAACATAGTGATGAAAAATTATATTTCAATGCTTTTGCGTTCTTTTGCAAAATGTGTGCACTCTGCTGAAAAACATTGCTTTTGCTGACAAAGAAGTCAAAAGTTTTGCAAAGAAATAGTTTCCCAGCGGAACACAGAACATATGCAGGAGGGAACACATTAAAAAAAAGCATTAAAGTATTATTTATCCTTTGATCTCATATTTTTTTCCCATCACCATGTCCCTTTAGGAGCTATGTAATCTCTATTAGCCATAACATGAAAATATTCATTACTTTGAGACAGAATTTGAATATTGGTGCATCCCTGTTAGTTAGGTCCCATTATTGAGAAGAATGTCTTCCAAGTACTAAAATAAAGTAAATAAATTAAGTGAAATTGGAATCGTTAAATTCCCATTCTAACTCGAAACTGTATCAAATGAAATCAGGTCAAAACGAACCAGATGAAAGTGAGAGAGAATGAGAGACAAAGCGAGAAAAGGAGCAGAATGAGAGATGGGGTGATGAAGGCAGGGACAGACAGCGAGAGACGAGATAGACATAGTGCGGCTCCTCAGATGTCATTAAACCATTTAAGCAAGTTTTACAATCTGGCATCACATAACTAAGCTGTCATAACTAAGTGGAGATTTGAGCGGCTGAGTGATTGGAAGGTGTCCAGTCTGTTGTAAAGGCAGGCAGTGGTGCTGAGTGTTTGTTCCCGGCTGCATACTAACACACAGCGCTAAGGATGAGGCCCATCACACAGAAGCAGCACAGGGTCGCGGCCAACTAAAGATAAGAGCTGCTGATCAGTCTCCAGACTCATACCTAAGATTCTGCCATCCATGGTGCATTTCCTGAAAAAAAATTAATATACTTAATATACATTTTGTTTCATTTTACACAAGAAAATCAATATTTATTTTTACATTTTTCATTTTAATTGTTGTGTTATTTTGTGCATTCTTGTCTTAATTAGTATTTTTAGTTTTGTGTGTGTGTGTTTCTCTCTCTATATTTTTATTTCGGTTTTAGTTATTTTAGTACATCAATTTAAATGTAATTAAAAATTGGCAACTAGCCGAAATATTTATTTAATATATATATTTTTTTTATATATTAAGTAATATATATATATATATATATTTTTTAATTTAAATTAACGTTTATTTCATTTCAAGTAATGCCATTTTTTAATGGTTTTAATTTTAGTTTCAGTTTTAGTTGACTATAATAATCCCGTTTAGAGCAGATAAATACAAAAAGAAAAAAACTTTCATGACTTTTAAAAATTCATACATTAATGTAATTTTTTCCCCCCAAAGACGTGCTGTACAAACAATTTTCACTCAGAAACTGCTAGTAAATTTCATAAACAATTACAAATAAACAACAAGCAAAATTGAATTAAAAGTGAAATGTTTAAGTAGAAATTCGGAAAAGTTTTCTTCTAAAACATACTCTACTTTGAAAAATCTATTTTTACAGTGCACCTGAAATTCTATAGGGACCATACAAACACTGTATTGTGCATTATTAATCAACAGACTTTATTATAAGGAAAAATATCGTTTTTTAAAATCATTTTTTATTAAAATATAATAACTCTCTCAGCCTCATTTTTTGGGCGAGGAAAGTGGAGAACAGCTATCTGTTAGCAATCCAATCAAATCCTATAAATAAAATAACTTCTAATCATTATATTATTTCTGGTTTAATTCTTGACATATTTAAACTGTAAAATCAGAGAATATTATACAAAAATCCTTTAAATGACTTTACAGTATTGCTAGGGGATGGTAGTGTAACAGTATTAAAAAATCTAACTGGTTTCAGCAAAAAGATTTTCAGGTTGAAAGCTTGTAACACTCCAAAGAGAAAGGAAAACTTGAAATCGCATCATATGACCCCTTTAAGACACGGAAGATGAACTATACTGACTTGCTGGGAGAGGATTTTGTCTGACACGTCATCCGTGAGTGCAGGGTGCGAACTACGGGGAGCTACATGCTTAAAAATAAAGGTGCTTCAAAAGGTTCTTCACAGCGATGCCATAGAAGAACCATTTTTGGTTCCACAAAGAACCATTCAGTCAAAGGTTCTTTAAAGAACCATCTCTTTCTTAACTTTTTTATAATCTGAAGAACCTTCTTTCGGCACAAAGAACCTTTTGTGAAACAGTAAGGTTCTTCAGATGTTAAAGGTTCTTTATGGAACCATTTAGACAAAAAGGTTCTTCTATGGCATTGTGAAGCACCTTTATTTTTAAGTAGGGGGAGCTCGGCTCCCCTTAATAAGACATGGGCTCCCCTGAAAACGGGATTTGTGAAATTTTGGGGGGTCTCAAAAAATATTGACAATGTGTTATTTTGACGTGCAATTTCAGTTTTGTGTAATGTGATCATCGTGGATTATTATGTGTAAAATTGCAAAAATATCATTCATTCATGCATGACGGCGATTTAAACCTAATTCACGTCAATAAAGATAACTATACATGCTATTCTTGTCATGAGCATCAATGTGGGGGGCACTGCGGTGCAAATTCCACTCATGTTTAGTACACGTTAACTCGTTGGACTCTGTGGTCGATTCTGTGTTAAAGTCCGCGTGAACCATTACTAGCAATGCGCGCTAGTAAAGTAAATAAAGTCAATTTTGATTTCATGCGGACTTTAAGGTAAGGCATGTTATTCGCAATTATGTGTTGTGGCTGGGTTGTTATAGGTCTGCGATGTCTTAGGCCTAATTGAACGGAGGAATTATGGTATTCTTCTGTAGCCTGACGACGAGTAACTTTAACAGTTGTTCATGTGAACTCAAAGACAGCCTGATGCTTTGTTTATAGACTATTTGTGGGTGGCTGTTTGTTGTTTCACCTATCAATTTGTGTCGATAAAGTATAATAGGGTAAATCCTGTATAGTGATTTATCCTATATAGCGCTTGCATAAAGCAAGTAGTGCATACACTTGTAGCTGTAATGTATTTGTAAGTCATTTTAAGCCCTCTTTTGAGGCACGCGCAAGCGCACAAAATCCTCCCCCCCTTATAAAAAAAAACAAGTGGGCTCCCCCAAAGTCCACGGTATAGTTCGAACACTGCGTGAGTGTTTCATGAGAGCGTGCGGAGCTGAGGTCGGCTGCTATCTCAGCAGTCAGAGAGCATCTGTGTCTCCTCCTGCGAGAATCGCAGAGAAAAGCCCAGCAATAATCCACCTCTTCACAGGTCTGCTTCAATTTTCATTACCTACGCACCTAGCAGACGCGGCCCACAGGACCTCAAGCACACAAAGAACCCGCTAAAGACCCCGACATCATACAGACCCCTGACAGAGAAACAAGCTTATTATCGTCTCTAAAGTCACAACAAACCAACCGAGATAAGATAAAACAGTACTGTAGTAAAACCTGGCTATATTCGCGCAAATAAGATATTCTCACCATCAGAAATAATACTGCTAAATAATACAAACTTTTTTAATGCACAGACCCCTACAATACAGACAGACAGACAGACAGACAGACAGACAGACAGACAGACAGACAGATAGACAGATAGATAGATAGATAGATAGATAGACAGACAGACAGATAGATAGGCAGATAGATAGATAGATATCCTTGGTCTATAAAACCTGTAAGAACCTTTTTTGTGTTATTCGTCTGGCTCAGGACCAGCATGTAAATGCTGTCATGCTGCTGAACAGCCACAGTGTAAACATATGTAAAAAAAGATGCGGTGGCAGTGGAAAAACCTCTACATGTCAAGTAGTGAGCAGAGAAAGGCAGTAGGGTTTCCTCACACTGAAATTTTGTGAATGAAAAATAGCCTCTGTAATGAATAATGCATTGACTGTAAAGGAAACATCTCCATCCATTCGAGCTGCTCCTTGTTTGTTATCAGCGGCCGCTGCTGAGGGGGTTTTGTTCAACACAATCTAATATTGGGAACATTTCTGAAACATTCGTTCCAGTCTCGTTTCTCGTTCGTAATCACTAACAGAGTCACTGTGCCTGATGTGTGTGAGGAACTGAGAAATGTATTGCTTGTAATGCAGTCAATTGGAACAGCTGGGAAGAATTGAGCTTGAGAGAGCGAGTCTTACATCATTATTACAGCACCTCAGAGGAAGAGAAAGGGAGACAAAGAGATGGAGGAGAGAAAAGAAGGGTGGATCACATAACCTGTAAATATAGCCTACAATCTGCAGGGTAGGAGGACAGCACATTTGGGCTGTTCTCTGACATCCTTGTAGGTAATTATAATACATCCGGCACAATGGGGCGATCACATCTACCAGCTCGTGTCTTTTCATCTCACCCTCCCATAAAATAATGATTAAGGGGGCCATATTCTACACTGCAGCACTGTATTTCAATGAAGTCCACTAATGTTAGCTAGAGCTATGTGATATGATGGTATATGCAGAAATGTGTCAATCAGTAGAGGTTCTGTTACAGCATTTGTAGGATAATATGTATAGCTAACAGTGGACCGGACTGCTTTATGATAATTACACGGAATGAAGATACATGAAGTGTCAATGGAGTGTCAAGATGAGGATAAACTCCGTTTCATTTGATAGACAAATAGAAACAACTATTTAGACACAAAGATAGAACAACAGATAGAGCAATAGACAGATAGAACGTTAGATAGAAAGACAGACAGAATGATCGAAACAGATAGAACAACATACAGTTAGCTAGAAAGGCAGAACGATAGATAGAACAATAGGTTGACAGGTAGACAGACAGATAGAAGGATAGATAGAATAATAGACAGAATTATAAATAGACAAACAGACAGACAGATAGAAAGATTAGGCAGATAGACATAATGATAGATATGATAGACTGACAGAAGGATAGAAATACAGACAGAATAATAGGGAGAATAGCAGACACAATGACAGACAGCAAGAACAATAGATAAACAGAACAAGAGAGAGAATAAGAGAACGATAAATAGACAGACAGACAGAATCTATGATTGATAGATAGAATGACAGATAGTACAATATATAGATATTGATAGTATGATAGATAGATAGTACGATAGATAGATAGTACAACAGATAAATAGTTTGACAGACAGACAGACAGATAGATAGATAGATAGATAGATAGATAGATAGATAGATAGATAGATAGATAGTACGATAGATAGTGTGATAGATAATATGATAGAATAGATACGTAGATAATATGACAGATAGTACGATTGATAGATATTGATAGTACGATAGATAGTACAATAGATAGATAGTATGATAGGTAATACAAAAGATAGATAGTATGATAGATAGTACGACAGATAGTACGATAGATAGATAGTACGATTTATAGACATTGATAGTACGATAGATAGTACAATAGATAGATAGTACGATAGATAATACGATTGATTGATAGATAGACAGACAGACAGACAGACAGACAGAAAGACAGATAAAACGATAGGTAGACAGAACAGCAGACAGATAGAGAGAACAATAGGTATACAGCATAACATAAATATAGAATGATAGAATAACAGATGATAGAATGCTAGATAGTTAGAACGATAGACAGACAAAACAATAGGTAGACAGAACGATAGACAGAGAGACAACAATATGTATACAGAATAATAGAAATATAGAAATATAGAATGATTGAATGATGGATGGATGGATGGATGGAAAGAATGATAGATAGAATGATAGACCGAAAGAACGATAGAATGACGGACAGACAGACAGATAGATAGATAGATGATAGATACAATCACGTTTGAATCATCAGTGGCAAGTTCTTTAAATAAGAAAATGTACTTACAGTCTGTGAGTCAGAACAGCCGGCATTGTAGTCTACTCTACCAG
This sequence comes from Sinocyclocheilus grahami, assembly GCF_001515645.1. NCBI lineage: Eukaryota > Metazoa > Chordata > Actinopteri > Cypriniformes > Cyprinidae > Sinocyclocheilus > Sinocyclocheilus grahami. Next base: position 1,872,948 of record NW_015505483.1, on the reverse strand, counting down.
GATCAGGAAACAGCTGCACACATTTGGATATTTGGGTTGAAGTGTTCTGGAACAGTGTTGTAAATACAACTTAACCACTGATTTCTAGTCGTGTCCTCTTTTGGAAGGCCAAACAAAGTATATTCGCTTTCGCAACGAAACACACAGCGTCTTCACAACATGGCGGCGGCGTGAACATTTGGGCGGTGTTATGCAAATCTTCCCACACAGTGACATAGATATGTGGGGGCGTGTTTAAACTAGGCGTTTTAGGAGGGCGTGGACCAGTCTTCACTTTTATAAAGAATATCTCTTTGGGTTTGAGACTTTAGTCTTTGCAAATTTAGGGATATTATCTATTCACAAACAGCTTGTAACACTCCAATGAGAAAGGAAATCGCATCATATAACCCCTTTAAAAAATAGATAGCTTTCATCATATTCAACATTTTTGAAAATCCATGGCATGAAATCTGAGGAACATTATCAGTGTGATTAAGTGCCAAGCTGGATATTTGAGGTTGAATTAATGATAAGGTAAATGACACAGACATGCTTTAACCCACAAAAAAAAAAAAGAAAGAAAAAATAAATTTGTAAAATCACAAAAATCCATTAATTAGAAAGCACAGAAGCCCCCAGAGCCACTGCCTCTCAAACGCCCAGTGTGCTGTACTGCACTTTGGAACAGGCTGTCATTAGCAGCAGTGGCTGAACCTCACCTCATTATGACTAATGGAGGTACTGAGACATGCAGGAACATTCACATTACTGCAGGTCTTAACCACACTCACCCAAAGCTCTCAGACCACCAGAGCCCACACTCTTAAAAATAAAGGTGCTTCACAAAGCCATAGAATAACCTTTTTGTCTAAATGGTTCCATAAAGAACCTTTAACATCTGAAGAACCTTTCTGTTTCACAAAAGGTTCTTTGTGGTGAAAGAAGGTTCTTCAGATTATAAAAAGCTAAGAAAGAGATGGTTCTTTAAAGAACCTTTGACTGAATGGTTCTTTGTGGAACCAAAAAGGGTTCTTCTATGGCATCGCTTGAAGAACCTTTTGAAGCACCTTTATTTTTTGGGCAGCATGCTGGAACAGCAGGTGTTGATTAAAGCCATTTTTAATCCTACTGATCTGAAACCAGTTCCATTGTTTTTCCTATTCGGTTTGTAAATGCTTAAAGCTGGTTTCAGATCAAATCTTTGAGCCATTAAACAACTACTACACATGCAATGTCCTCACACCACCCTCGCTTAAAACAGAGAGCGCCAGTCCACCCCAAGGTGCAGGAATCCTCCTCAAGTGCAATCTGAGAAGCACCAGTGCTGTCATTTTGTGCTGAGTGTATTTTTAGAGTGCATTTAGGTCCAGCGGCTCAATCATGTGCGTGGGAGAGGGACACAGCCATCATTTCCATGCCCTCCTGTTGCTGTTTTTTTCTGCTGATGGTGCTGTGCAGTCCCCTTTCAAATTACTGTTTCCAAAAGCTTTTTATCTCTCTGTCACTCCACGCTGAAATCTGAATCGACGTTGCCCCTGGGCATGCACTCTTGATTTAAGGGTCGCAGGTGTGTGCTGTGTCGACAGCTCTTTCTGTGAATGAATATGCAAGCTCATCTCTAAAATCATGTCGTAACATCAGAGCTGATGGTGTGCTATGCCACAGCTCGTAGAAAAAGAAGCTAGATAAACTGCAGCACATGAAAGGGTGTTAGTTACATCTACTCATGCAACAGGATCCACATCACGTGTGATGGTGAAAGTGTAGATTCCCAAGCAACAATTTATAAATATATAATAATAAATAAATAAATAAAATCGATGTGTCTTTAAAAAAAAAAATCTTTTAAAATGTGTGTATTAAAAAAACTAATTAATATTTGTAAAGTGTGTGTGTGTACACATACATACACACATACAGTATGTAAATGTATATATGTGTGTGTGTGTGTGTGTGTAAAAATAACACACATGCACACATTTTATTAATATTGTGTGTGTGTGTGTGAAATACTATGTATACCCTTTTTAATTTAGTTAAATGTGTGTACTATATAAATAAATTTAGTTAATATATAGTTAAATGTGTGTACTATATAAATAAATTTAGTTCATATATAAGTTTTATTTACTTTTTTAAATATTAGTAAAATATGAATATTATAAAATTTGTATTATAATAAAAATATATAAAACATTATATATTAAAATATTTGTAACATATTAAAACATTATAAAATGATGTGTGTGTGTAAAATATGTACTATTTTAAAATATAGTACATGTTTCTTAGAGAATGTACAGACATCATACATAATGAACGTACTAACGTTTTGTCAATGCACTATTCCTACAGGGAATAAAAGCACTCAAACAGTATATTGTTGCTATGGTTACATCCTCAATAAAATGCGATTTCTCATCCATTTAGCCTCTATTTATTTCTTTAAACGTATAGATATTTACACCTAAAAAGAATGTCTTATTCTTCAAGCTTCTTTGTATTGTGATTCCAATGTAAAATGTAAAAATGTTTGATGCCAAAAAAAGAACATACATTTTTAGTGTGCTTGTTTACGCTTTGCTGAACTAATAATAATAATAGTAATAATAATAATAACAATAACAAAATTATTCTAATAAACAAGAATATCAAACACAATTACAGTTGTAATATTTTACTGTAAAATTTACTGGCTCGTTCTAACACGCCCCCACATATCTACGTCACTATGTGGGAAGATTTGCATAACGCTGCCCAAATGTTCACGCAAAGAAAGAAGGCGTAACTTTGATTCTCGCTGTAGTATTGTTGTTGCCACCGCCGCCATGTGGTGAAAGCGAAACTACTTTGTTTGGTCTTCCAAAAGAGGACGATATCCGCTTCGTCATGCCTGGAGCTGATCCGTGCTGGTCGCTGAGGAAATACATCATCTTCGCGCTGTGGATTGCCGTATCGGCTTTCACGGTGGACGAAGCGGAGTCCGGCCCGGGGTCGTCACATGTGGTTGCCGCAAGCCCGCTGGTTCCTCACTCTAGCCCGTCAGCCTCCGCTCACTCAAGCCCGCCGTGTGTGACACTGTATTTCGTTGTGAAAGCGAAACTACTTTGTTTGCTTTCAGCGCGAAGTTGTTTGGCCTTCCAAAAGAGGACACGACTAGAATCAGTGGTTAAGTTGCATTTACAACACTGTTCCAGAACAGTTCAACCCAGATCAGATCATCACAGACTGTAAGTACATTTTCATATTTAAAGGATTTGCCACTGATGAATCAAACGCGAGTTTTGAGCGGTGTAGAGTATCGCTTGTTGTTTGTCATTTCTCCGATCACAAATGCAGACATGGTTTTATGTTTACGTATAAAAAGACAGCATAAGTCATTATAATTAGTAATTAAGTCCCCACTGGATTCTACAAATGCCTCGTTTATAATGGGTTTTATTATTTTTGTCTCGTCGCGTCGGGACACGGCATCACAGTATGGTGAGGGGCGTAACATTTCCGTCACACGCTTGAGGTATTCGGCCAATCACAATGCACTGAATAGCTGGCCAATCAGAGCACACCTCGCTTTTCAGACCGATGAGCTTTGTAAAAATCAACGCGTTTCAGAAAGGCGGGGCATAGAGGAGAAACAATAATGTACAATATGTGGAAAATAATGTGTTTTTTTAACTTTAAACCGCATGAACACATTCATTACACCAAATACACAAAATAATGTTATGTTTAGCAACATCATATGACCTCTTTAAGCCAAAGCAACCTGAAACCAGTTAGTTGTCAAGACAACTTTTATTATAGTTTTTTATCTAATTATTTGATTTGATTTTATTTCAGCTATATGCACTTTATTATTCATTTTTCTTAACCTGTTGACTTTATTATTTAAGGTTTGCAAATGTATTTTATTACAGCCACTGTATATAAGTTTATATTTCAACAATAAACTGGAATAGAAACATAATAAAATATACAACTCTGTTTTTATTTAAATGCTGATCATTAAATACATTTGTTAACATAACTTATTATTAAATTAACTTTATTTTTGGTTTAGGCATTCGGCTAAATTAAAACTTTATTTCAGTTTCAGTGTTTCAGTAATAAAATCAATTTCAGTTTAAAATGTTCCACACAGGGAAAGTAAAATTAGGTTTTTACCACCTCTGTAAAAATTGCCAAAGCAACCTGAAACCAGACATTAAACTATCATTAAAAATTGACACATCATCTTTAAAACACAGCACTAATGGCATGAGACAATGGACAGCCTAATGCAATGGCCAAACAAAGAATAGAGTAACTAAGAGAAAAAAACAAATAGGCTTAATATCTATAGTGCTTTGTTGAACAAAACTATCATAGCCTTCACAAAATACAGCAACCTTTAAGAATAATAACAGAAGCATTGCTCACAGCAGGCGATTTCAAGTCTTGAACTTCACTGTTGAAGGTGGTGGATTTGTTACAGTAGTGTTTAATGTCTGTAGCAGCCGTGCTATAAAGTGATGAATTTAGAGACGCGATGTCTAGGAGAGAGTTTACGGTGTTGACATTGACAATCTAACCATACTAAACAATACCCTCTAAGAAATCTGGCCTCTAAATTACTAGTATTAAGTACAAAAAACAACTTAAACTAGTAGACCTCACTAAACAACTAGTCAGACCATATCATAACTGGTTTCACAATGTTCAGGTAAGACAAAAAGCTGCTGTATAAACTGAATTCTGTGGCAGGTTCTCCAGAGGTCTATCAAGCGCATCACGTTTGCATACATCGCATGGGTGTTGTGAGAGGCCATCAATCAGGTATTCATGAGAACCTGAGGTCAGCTGTAGTCTGACTGAAACAAATGGAGCGAATGAATGCATAGAGAAATACTCATTTCTCACAATACAAGCGTGCAAATCACGTGAACATGCATATTTCATGCATGCAGCGCCACAGTCATGTATGAGATGTCAGAAGTCATGAAACCACCCTGCCGTAATGGAGAGCTATTCTGACATATAATGATGAGCTGTCAGTGCGTATTATATCCACAACGAACCTGAAGTTTGCAAATTCACAATAAGTTGAAGACTTATCCAGGGTTGGGATTTGCAGAGCAGTTAAAAGAACAGTTCATCCAAAAATCATCATTTATTTACCATATGTAGTTCTGACATGGTTCAGTCCACTGAACACTAAGCTATCATATGGCTTCAGAAGACTTCGGCACAAGTTGCATGGACTAATATTATGGTGCTTTTTTATTGAGGGCGTAAAAACCTAATTTTACTTTCCTTGTATGGAACAGATGCACTGAAATCTATTTTATTACTAAAACGCTGAAACCTAAACCAAAAAAAAAAAGTTTATTTAATAATCAATTATGTAAACAAATGTATATAATAATCAGTATTTAAATAAAAACAGAGTTGTATATTTCAAGTGAATTTCAATTGCACATACGGCAGTTTTATACACACACACATGTATATATATATATATATATATACACACACACACACACACATATATATATATATATACATACATACATACATA
>NW_015505483.1:1861644-1865949 GCF_001515645.1 Sinocyclocheilus grahami | reverse complement strand
TATTTTTTTAAATATTTAAAAAAGACAAAGGCTAACAAATTGACAAAAACAAAATTACAAAAAGGTAACTCAAATTAAAATGAAAACTGAAACTTTAAAAAAAATCAAAACAAATTCAAAATATTAATAAAACCTTTAATAGCATATACCTGCTAAAATGACTATATATATTTATTTATATATATTTTTTAAATATTTAAAAAAGACAAAGGCTAACAAATTGACAAAAACAAAATTACAAAAAGGTAACTCAAATTAAAATGAAAACTGAAACTTTAAAAAAAATCAAAACAAATTCAAAATATTAATAAAACCTTTAATAGCATATACCTGCTAAAATGACAATGATTTTCAGTTGACGAAATTTCAGTGCATTACTAGCTTGGACATTTTGGTTAACATCTCATTTTGTTGTTCATTGAAGAAAATAAATCATAACTGGGTTGGAATGGCATGGGAGTGAGAAAATGGCACAATCAGCGGGTGCATGACATTCATTCTTAGCAAATTCCTCCCTAAGTCTACATGCTACAACAATAAGAGGTGTTATAGTGCAAAACTAGCTCCTGCTCTATTAAGACAGCTATTCTTCCCACACGGGAGAGGAATATTTGAGCAGCTATTTTTATAACTTCACCAACATGATTTCTGTTTGATTAAGGAATTCACTAAAATACATGATAACTTGTCAGTTTATATTCTACGAACATTAAGCAAATACCACAGAAAATCTTGTTGATGTTTGTGTGGAATCGTCCTGGTGAAGCACAGCTGACAGAAACCATCTCCAGCTCCGTCTCTGCTCCATCATGCCTCTTTAATGCAACAGCACCACAGCACTTCCCTCTATCACATCTGACCGCGGGGAGCTGCCGTTTACCACCAGCCGCCTCACAAATCACAGGCGCTGCGGTTTGATCTACATTTCACACAGCTGCAGGACGGTACATTGCATCGCCTCTTATTAAAGTAACAGGTGTGACACAAGTGAGCCTCATCATAGCCTGGCTCTTTACTCTCCATGCAGGAGAATACTGATAATGTACAAGTGGACTTAAGGGATATAAAAATCAATTGCTTGTTGAATGTATAATTAGATTCCACTGACATTTGTAACATCAAAAACATGTTTTTTTTGGAGCTATGACACAATAATACAACATTAAATGAATAATTCACCCAAAGATGAAAATTTGGAAATATTTCTTCACCCTCAGCTTTAGGCCAACTCCTAATGCAACTTTGTTGCTAAAACTAAACTACACTAAAACAGACTAAAATATAGTAAAATTAGATGAAAAATTAGATCTAATAGAAATATTTCCTTGAACATGTTACAACTTAAATAATTGAAATAGATAAGTACAAAAATGACTAAAACTGAAATAAAAATATTATTTGATAATAAGCATTTAAATAAAAACAGTTGTATATAAGCATGTAATATATATACAGTGGGTACGGAAAGTATTCAGACCCCCTTAAATTTTTCACTCTTTGTTATATTGCAGCCATTTGCTAAAATCATTTAAGTTAATTTTTTTAAATTTGTTAGGGTCTGAATACTTAGGACCATGTGATATTTCAGTTTTTCTTTTTTAATAAATCTGCAAAAATGTCAACAATTCTGTGTTTTTCTGTCAATATGGGGTGCTGTGTGTACATTAATGAGGAAAAAAAATGAACTTAAATGATTTTAGCAAATGGCTGCAATATAACAAAGAGTGAAAAATTTAAGGGGGTCTGAATACTTTCCGTACCCACTGTATATATATATATATATATATATATATATATATGTGTGTGTGTGTGTGTGTATAATTTTTTATATTAAATAATTATATTAATACTCCAATTTGTTGTTGAAACATATTATCATATACAGTGCTTGCAATAAAAAATGATTTTCATTGCAGATTTATGCAAACATTCATTAAATAATAAAGACAACAGAACAAATTAATAATGTAGTGCACATAACATTGCTGAAATAAAATATAAATATTAAATAATATTTACTAAACAAAAATGTAAAATGTTACTTTGACAATTAAGTGAAATAAATTTAAGATGAAACACTTAAATTACTAACTGGAAATAAATAAAAACTAAAACTACACGAAAACTGAAATAAAGGTGAATTAACCCGAAGAGTAATAATAATAAAAAAAACGTTACAAAATTACAAAACAAATAAAACATATTGAAACTAAACTAACTGAAATAGATAAGTGCAAAATGACTAAATCTAAAATGAATTAAATTAAAGCTAAAAATAAATATATTTTGTTATATTAAAAATGACAAAAGCACATACCAAAATGACTCAAACTTAAATCAAAATTAAAATGAAAATATATAACATAAAAGCTAATTCTCAATATTAAAAAACAAATAATACTGTTTATAACAAAATAAATAATACTAAAATAACACTGATTATACATTGGAGACAATGCTTCATAAACTATAAAAGAGCAATCTTTACACCATAAAATGTTAAAAAATATAATCAGCTATCAATCCAAACTCAACACAACTACAAGCACACTATCCATGTGGTAGCCCTCCTTAACTGAGTGTGCATAGAAACGAATGTATCAACAGAACAAAGGAAGACAAAAGGGAGGAAAAAAACTGTGGTAACGAAACACAATATCAGCTATCCTTGTGCATATCCTATAATCCCTCTTTTAGCCCCAGGCCTCAGCAGCAGAAACTGGAAGTAATGTCCCTAGACACTCTAAAGACAACAAAGAGAGCACACACCCATCGCATTCACAGCTCACACCCATTTCTCACTCAACACCGCTCTCATGCGAGAAATCATTGTGAGAAGTCTGCGGTGATTGTAAATACATTTGTCGTGAGAGAAACGCCATTTGTTTTTGAAACGTCCCTCAGGTTGCAGAAGCTTCTGTGTGAATCTGTGATCTAAGTGGCTCCTACCTCTGCGGTGAGCTGTGAGTTCTGAACAGTAATCTGTCATAATCTTCCTCTTGCAGAAAGCATTGTTTAAATGACTGTGAAGTGACATAAAGGTCTTTAAAATGCAGCATTCAGGAGAAAACCTGGGCAGGAAAAACAATGGAAGGACGCATGCCTTCAGCCACTCGCAGGAAAAGCAGCTCCTCCAGGGGCCGTTTTGGCCCCTGCCATACCGACCTTGAGGTCTGCACAGATGCAAAGAGCCCATCCTGCAGAACATGATAGCTTAACTAGAGGAAGAAAAGATACATGTGCTATTAGGGCTGGAGTACAGGAGGTTGTGAGCTCTTGCATATTTTATGTTTACCTGATAATCAAAAAAGCAGCAGTGGTACACAACAGAACTGTAAAACAATTTCCTACAGCAATATTTGGCTCCATGTTTAAAAACATGTCTCAGGCTACTCAACTGAGACTGCACTGCTCTCGGTTACTGAAGCCCTGAGACAGGCAAGAGCAGCTTCCAAATCCTCAGTACTCATCTCGCTGGATCTGTCTGCTGCTTTTGACACAGTTAATCACCAGATCCTCCTGTCCACCCTCATGAAGATGGGCATCTCAGGAACTGCACTCCAGTGGTTCAAGTCTTACCTCTCTGGTAGGTCCTTCAGGGTTGTCTTGAAGGGATGAGGTTTCTAAGTCACAACTTCTTGCTACTGGGGTTCCTCAAGGCTCAGTGCTTGGACCACTTCTTTTCTCCATCTACATGTCATCTTTTGGATCCGTCATTCAGAAAAATGGCTTTTCCTATCATTGCTATGCTGATGACACTCAACTCTACTTCTCATTCCAACCAGATGATCTGACAGTAGCTGTTCACATTGCAGCCTGTCTGACAGACATTTCTGGCTGGATGAAGGATCATCACCTTCAACTCAACCTTGCAAAGACAGAACTGCACTTCATCACAACCTCTCTATACAGCTAGGTTCATCAACCATAACTCCTTCAAGGACAGCCAGGAACCTTGGAGTTGTGATGGATGATCAGTAAAGCTTCACAGACCATATGGCTACAACAGCCTGGTCCTGCAGGTTTGCCTTATACAACATTAGGAAGATTAGACCCTTCCAAACAGAGCAGACCGCACAACTCCTTGTCCAAGCTCTTGTTCTCTCTAGACTGGACTATAGTAATGCTCTCTTGGCGGGCCTTCCTGCATGTACTATCAAGCCTCTGCAACTGATCCAGAATGCAGCAGCCAGAGTGGTCTTCAATGAGCCGAAGAAAGCTCACGTCACACCTCTCTTCATCAGTTTGCACTGGCAGCTAATAGCCACTCGCATCAAATTCAAGGTACTGATGCTTGCCTACAAG